>NW_027076300.1:0-300000 GCF_963932015.1 Anas acuta | reverse complement strand
AGGCCTTTTTGCGCATCCAAATGTGCCCCCAAAGGAAGGCTTTGGGTACAAGTGAACTCCCCAGGGGAGCCTTTACGGAGCCCCACATGCAACTGGACCTTCCGCGTTCGCTGTTTCTGAGCATCCCTAAACATAGCCCTGGCCGGCATCGAAGACGACTGAAAAATCAGGCCCCAGGAAATGCGTTACGAGCCCTTTTCGCCCATCCAAAAGTGCCCCCAAAGGAAGACTTTGGGTACAAGAGAACTCCCCAGGGGAGCCTTTACGCAGCCCCACATGCAACTGGACCCTCAGGGTTCGCTGTTTCCGAGCATCCCTAAACATAACCCTAGCCGGCATCGATGACGACTGAAAAATAAGGCTCCAGGAAATGCGTTGCGAGCCCTTTTCGCCCATCCAAAAGTGCCCCCAAAGGAAGGCTTTGGGTACAAGTGAACTCCCCAGGGGAGCCTTTACGCAGCCCCACATGCAACTGGACCCTCCGGGTTCGATTTTTCGAACAACCCTAAATATATCCCTAGCCGGCATGGGAGAAGACTGAAAACCCGGGCCCCAAAAAATGTGTTGCAAGCCCCTTTAGACCATCCAAAAGTGTCACCAAAGAAAGGCTTTGGGTACAAGTGAACTCCCCAGGGGAGCCTTTATGCAGCCCCACATGCAACTGGACCCTCCGGGTTCGCTGTTTCTGAGCATCCCTAAACATAGCCCTAGCCGGCATCGAAGACGAATGAAAAATCAGGCCCCAGGAAATGTGTTGCGAGCCCCTTTGGACCATCCAAAAGTGCCCCCAAAGGAAGGCTTTGGGTACAAGAGAACTCCCCAGGGGAGCCTTTACGCAGCCCCACATGCAACTGGACCCTCCGGGTTCGCTGTTTCTGAGCATCCCTAAACATAGGCCTAGCCGGCATGGAAGACAACTGAAAAATAAGGCCCCAGGAAATGCGTTGCGAGCCCTTTTCGCCCATCCAAAAGTGCCCCCAAAGGAAGGCTTTGTGTACATCTGAAGTTCCCAGGGGAGCCTTTACGCAGCCCCATATGCAACTGGACACTCCGGTTTCGCTGTTTCAGAGCAACACTAAATATATCACTAGCCGGCACGGGAGAAGACTGAAAACCCGGGCCCCAGGAAATGCGTTGCAAGCCCCTTTGGACCATCCAAAAGTGTCACCAAAGGAAGGCTTTGGGTACAAGAGAACTCCCCAGGGGAGCCTTTACGCAGCCCCACATGCAACTGGACCCTACGGGTTCGCTGTTCATGAGCAAAACTAAACGTAGCCCTGGCCGTCATCGGAGACGACTGAAAAATCAGGCCCCAGGAAATGCGTTGCAAGCCCCTTTGGACCATCCAAAAGTGCCCCCAAAGGAAGACTTTGGGTACAAGTGATCTCCCCAGGGGAGCCTTTACGCAGCCCCACATGCAACTGGACCCTCCGGGTTCGCTGTTTCTGAGCATCCCTAAACATAGCCCTAGCCGGCATCGAAGACGACTGAAAAATCAGGCCCCAGGAAATGCGTTACGAGCCCTTTTCTCCCATCCAAAAGTGTCACCAAAGGAAGGCTTTGGGTACAAGTGAACTCCCCAGGGGAGCCTTTATGCAGCCGCACATGCAACTGGACCCTCCGGGTTCGCTCATTCCTAGCAACCCAAAACATATCCCTAGCCGGCATGGGAGAAGACTGAAAACCCTTGCCCCAGAAAACGCGTTGCAAGCCCCTTTGGACCATCCAAAAGTGTCACCAAAGGAAGGCTTTGGGTACAAGTGAACTCCCCAGGGGAGCCTTTACGTGGCCCCACATGCAACTGGACCCTCCGGGTTCGTTGTTTCAGAGCAACACTAAATATATAACTAGCCGGCATGGGAGAAGACTGAAAACCCGGGCCACAGAAAATGCGTTGCAAGCCCCTTTGGACCATCCAAAAGTGTCACCAAAGGAAGGCTTTGGGTACAAGAGAACTCCCCAGGGGAGCCTTTACGCAGCCCCACATGCAACTGGACCCTCTGGGTTCGCTGTTTATGAGCAAACCTAAACGTAGCCCTAGCCGTCATCGGAGACGACTGAAAAATCAGGCCCCAGGAAATGCGTTCCGAGGCCTTTTCGCGCATCCAAATGTGCCCCCAAAGGAAGGCTTTGGGTACAAGTGAACTCCCCAGGGGAGCCTTTACGGAGCCCCACATGCAACTGGACCCTCCGGGTTCGCTGTTTCCGAGCATTCCTAAACGTAGCCCTAGCCGTCATCGAAGACGAGTGAAAAATCAGGCCCCAGGAAATGCGTTACGAGCCCTTTTCTCCCATCCAAAAGTGTCACCAATGGAAGGCTTTGGGTACAAGTGAACTCCCCAGGGGAGCCTTTACGCAGCCCCAAATGCAACTGGACCCTTCGGGTTCGATTTTTCCGAGCAACACTAAATATATCCCTAGCCGGGATGGGAGAAGACTGAAAATCCGGGCCCCAGAAAACGCGTTGCAAGCCCCTTTGGACCATCCAAAAGTGTCACCAAAGGAAGGCTTTGGGTACAAGTGAACTCCCCAGGGGAGCCTTTACGCAGCCCCACATGCAACTGGACCCTACGGGTTCGCTGTTCATGAGCAAACCTAAACGTAGCCCTGCCCGTCATCGGAGACGACTGAAAAATCAGGCCCCAGGAAATGCGTTGCAAGCCCCTTTGGACCATCCAAAAGTGCCCCCAAAGGAAGGCTTTGGGTACAAGAGAACTCCCCAGGGGAGCCTATACGCAGCCCCACATGCAACTGGACCCTCCGGGTTCGCTGTTCCTGAGCAAACCTAAACATAGCCCTAGCCGTCATCGGAGACGAGTGAAAAATCAGGCCCCAGGAAATGCGTTACGAGGCCTTTTCGCCCATCCAAATATGCCCCCAAAGGAAGGCTTTGGGTACAAGTGAACTCCCCAGGGGAGCCTTTACGCAGCCCCACATGCAACTGGACCCTCCGGGTTCGCTGTGTCAGAGCAACACTAAATATATCACTAGCCGGCATGGGAGAAGTCTGAAAACCCGGGCCACAGAAAATGCGTTGCAAGCCCTTTTGGACCATCCAAAAGTGTCACCAAAGGAAGGCTTTGGGTACAAGAGAACTCCCCAGGGGAGCCTTTACGCAGCCCCACATACAACTGGACCCTCCGGATTCGCTGTTTCTGAGCATCCGTAAACATAGCCCTAGCCGGCATCGACTACGACTGAAAAATCAGGCCCCAGGAAATGCGTTGCAAGCCCCTTTGGACCATCCAAAAGTGCCCCCAAAGGAAGACTTTGGGTACAAGTGATCTCCCCAGGGAGCCTTTCCGAGCCCTTTTCGCCCATCCAAAAGTGCCCCCAAAGGAAGGCTTTGGGTACAAGTGAACTCCCCAGGGGAGCCTTTACGCAGCCCCACATGCAACTGGACCCTCCGGGTTCGCTGTTTCCGAGCATTCCTAAACATAGCCCTAGCCGTCATCGGAGACAAGTGAAAAATCAGGCCCCAGGAAATGCGTTGCAAGCCCCTTTGGACCATCCAAAAGTGCCCCCAAAGGAAGACTTTGGGTACAAGAGAACTCCCCAGGGGAGCCTTTACGCAGCCCCACATGCAACTGGACCCTCCGGGTTCGCTGTTCCTGAGCAAACCTAAACGTAGCCTTAGCCGTCATCGGAGACGAGTGAAAAATAAGGCCCCAGGAAATGCGTTCCAAGCCCTTTTCGCCCATCCAAATGTGCCCCCAAAGGAAGGCTTTGGGTACAAGTGAACTCCCCAGGGGAGCCTTTACGCAGCCCCACATGCAACTGGACCCTCCGGGTTCGCTGTTTCCGAGCATTGCTAAACATAGCCCTAGCCATCACCGGAGACGAGTGAAAAATCAGGCCCCAGGAAATGCGTTACGAGGCCTTTTCGCCCATCCAAATATGCCCCTAAAGGAAGGCTTTGGGTACAAGTGAACTCCCCAGGGGAGCCTTTATGCAGCCCCACATGCAACTGGACCCTCCGGGTTCGCTGTTTCCGAGCAACCCTAAACATAACCCTAGCCGGCATGGGAGAAGACTGAAAACCCGGGCCCCAGAAAACGCGTTGCAAGCCCCTTTGGACCATCCAAAAGTGTCACCAAAGGAAGGCTTTGGGTACAAGTGAACTCCCCAGGGGAGCCTTTACACAGCCCCACATGCAACTGGACCCTCCGGGTTCGCTGTTTCTGAGCATCCCTAAACATAGCCCTAGCCGGCATCGAAGACAACTGAAAAATCAGGCCCCAGGAAATGCGTTGCAAGCCCCTTTGGACCATCCAAAAGTGCCCCCAAAGGAAGGCTTTGGGTACATCTGAAGTTCCCAGGGGAGCCTTTACGCAGCCCCACATGCAACTGGACCCTCCGGGTTCGCTGTTTCAGAGCAACACTAAATATATCACTAGCCGGCATGGGAGAAGACTGAAAACCCGGGCCACAGAAAATGCGTTGCAAGCCCCTTTGGACCATCCAAAAGTGTCACCAAAGGAAGGCTTTGGGTACAAGTGAATTCCCCAGGGGAGCCTTTACGCAGCCCCACATGCAACTGGACCCTCCAGGATCGCTGTTCCTGAGCAAACCTAAACGTAGCCCTAGCCGTCATCGGAGACGAGTGAAAAATAAGGCCCCAGGAAATGCGTTCCAAGCCCTTTTCGCCCATCCAAAAGTGCCCCCAAAGGAAGACTTTGGGTACAAGTGAACTCCCCAGGGGAGCCTTTATGCAGCTCCACATGCAACTGGACTCTCCGGGTTCGATTTTTCGAACAACCCTAAATATATCCCTAGCCGGCATGGGAGAAGACTGAAAACCCGGGCCCCAGAAAACGCGTTGCAAGCCCCTTTGGACCATCCAAAAGTGTCACCAAAGGAAGGCTTTGGGTACAAGTGAACTCCCCAGGGGAGCCTTTACACAGCCCCACATGCAACTGGATCCTCCGGATTCGCTGTTTCCGAGCATTCCTAAACATAACCCTAGCCGTCATCGAAGACGAGTGAAAAATCAGGCCCCAGGAAATGCGTTACGAGCCCTTTTCTCCCATCCAAAAGTGTCACGAAAGGAAGGCTTTGGGTACAAGTGAACTCCCGAGGGGAGCCTTTATGCAGCCCCACATGCAACTGGACCCTCCGGGTTCGCTCTTTCCGAGCAACCCTAAACATAACCCTAGCCGGCATGGGAGAAGACTGAAAACCCGGGCCCCAGAAAACTCGTTGCAAGCCCCTTTGGACCAACCAAAAGTGTCACCAAAGGAAGGCTTTGGGTACAAGAGAACTCCCCAGGGGAGCCTTTACGCAGCCCCACATGCAACTGGACCCTCCGGATTCGCTGTTTCTGAGCATCCGTAAACATAGCCCTAGCCGGCATCGACGACAACTGAAAAATCAGGCCCCAGGAAATGCGTTACGAGGCCTTTTCGCCCATCCAAATATGCCCCCAAAGGAAGGCTTTGGGTACAAGTGAACTCCCCAGGGGAGCCTTTATGCAGCCCCACATGCAACTGGACCCTCCGGGTTCGCTCTTTCCGAGCAACCCTAAACATATCCCTAGCTGGCATGGGAGAAGACTGAAAACCCGGGCCCCAGAAAACGCGTTGCAAGCCCCTTTGGACCATCCAAAAGTGTCACCAAAGGAAGGCTTTGGGTACAAGTGAACTCCCCAGGGGAGCCTTTACGCAGCCCCACATGCAACTGGACCCTCCGGGTTCGCTGTTTCTGAGCAAACCTAAACGTAGCCCTAGCCGTCATCGGAGACGACTGAAAAATCAGGCCCCAGGAAATGCGTTCCGAGGCCTTTTCGCGCATTCAAATGTGCCCCCAAAGGAAGGCTTTGGGTACAAGTGAACTCCCCAGGGGAGCCTTTACGCAGCCCCACATGCAACTGGACCCTCCGGGTTCGCTGTTTCTGAGCATTCCTAAACGTAGCCCTAGCCGTCATCGAAGACGAGTGAAAAATCAGGCCCCAGGAAATGCGTTACGAGCCCTTTTCTCCCATCCAAAAGTGTCACCAATGGAAGGCTTTGGGTACAAGTGAACTCCCCAGGGGAGCCTTTACGCAGCCCCACATGCAACTGGACCCTCCGGATTCGCTGTTTCCGAGCAACACTAAATATATCCCTAGCCGGGATGGGAGAAGACTGAAAACCCGGGCCCCAGAAAACGCGTTGCAAGCCCCTTTGGACCATCCAAAAGTGCCCCCAAAGGAAGGCTTTGGGTACAAGAGAACTCCCCAGGGGAGCCTATACGCAGCCCCACATGCAACTGGACCCTCCGGGTTCGCTGTTCCTGAGCAAACCTAAACATAGCCCTAGCCGTCATCGGAGACGAGTGAAAAATCAGGCCCCAGGAAATGCGTTCCGAGGCCTTTTCGCCCATCCAAATATGGCCCCAAAGGAAGGCTTTGGGTACAAGTGAACTCCCCAGGGGAGCCTTTATGCAGCCCCACATGCAACTGGACTCTCCGGGTTCGCTCTTTCCGAGCAACCCTAAACATAACCCTAGCCGGCAAGAGAGAAGACTGAAAACCCGGGCCCCAGAAAACGCGTTGCAAGCCCCTTTGGACTATCCAAAAGTGTCACCAAAGGAAGGCTTTGGGTACAAGTGAACTCCCCAGGGGAGCCTTTACGCAGCCCCACATGCAACTGGACCCTCCGGGTTCGCTGTTTCTGAGCATCCCTAAACATAGCGCTAGCCGGCATCGAAGACGAGTGAAAAATCAGGCCCCAGGAAATGCGTTGCAAGCCCCATTGGACCATCCAAAAGTGCCCCCAAAGGAAGGCTTTGGGTACATCTGAAGTTCCCAGAGGAGCCTTTACGCAGCCCCATATGCAACTGGACCCTCCGGGTTCGCTGTTTCAGAGCAACACTAAATATATCACTAGCCGGCGTGGGAGAAGACTGAAAACCCGGGCCACAGAAAATGCGTTGCAAGCCCCTTTGGACCATCCAAAAGTGTCACCAAAGGAAGGCTTTGGGTACAAGAGAACTCCCCAGGGGAGCCTTTACGCAGCCCCACATGCAACTGGATCCTCCGGGTTCGATTTTTCCGAGCAACCCTAAATATATCACTAGCCGGCATGGGAGAAGACTGAAAATCCGGGCCCCAGAAAACGCGTTGCAAGCCCCTTTGGACCATCCAAAAGTGTCACCAAAGGAAGGCTTTGGGTACAAGTGAACTCCCCAGGGGAGCCTTTACGCAGCCCCACATGCAACTGGACCCTCCGGGTTCGCTGTTTCCGAGCAACCCTAAACATAGCCCTAGCCGTCATCGGAGACGTCTGAAAAATCAGGCCCCAGGAAATGCGTTGCGAGCCCTTTTCGCCTATCCAAAAGAGCCCCCAAAGAAAGGCTTTGGGTACAAGTGAACTCCCCAGGGGAGCCTTTACGCAGCCCCACATGCAACTGGACCCTCCTGGTTCGCTGTTTCCGAGCATTGCTAAACATAGCCCTAGCCGTCATCGGAGACGAGTGAAAAATCAGGCCCCAGGAAATGCGTTACGAGGCCTTTTCGCCCATCCAAATATGCCCCCAAAGGAAGGCTTTGGGTACAAGTGAACTCCCCAGGGGAGCCTTTACGCAGCCCCATATGCAACTGGACCCTCCGGGTTCGCTGTGTCAGAGCAACACTAAATATATCACTAGCCGGCATGGGAGAAGACTGAAAACCCGGGCCACAGAAAATGCGTTGCAAGCCCCTTTGGACAATCCAAAAGTGTCACCAAAGGAAGGCTTTGGGTACAAGAGAACTCCCCAGGGGAGCCTTTACGCAGCCCCACATGCAACTGGACCCTCCGGATTCGCTGTTTCTGAGCATCCGTAAACATAGCCCTAGCCGGCATCGACGACGACTGAAAAATCAGGCCCCAGGAAATGCGTTGCAAGCCCCTTTGGACCATCCAAAAGTGCCCCCAAAGGAAGACTTTGGGTACAAGTGATCTCCCCAGGGAGCCTTTCCGAGCCCTTTTCGCCCATCCAAAAGTGCCCCCAAAGGAAGGCTTTGGGTACAAGTGAACTCCCCAGGGGAGCCTTTACGCAGCCCCACATGCAACTGGACCCTCCAGGTTCGCTGTTTCCGAGCATTGCTAAACATAGCCCTAGCCATCACCGGAGACGAGTGAAAAATCAGGCCCCAGGAAATGCGTTACGAGGCCTTTTCGCCCATCCAAATATGCCCCCAAAGGAAGGCTTTGGGTACAAGTGAACTCCCCAGGGGAGCCTTTATGCAGCCCCACATGCAACTGGACCCTCCGGGTTCGCTCTTTCCGAGCAACCCTAAACATAACCCTAGCCGGCATGGGAGAAGACTGAAAACCCGGGCCCCAGAAAACGCGTTGCAAGCCCCTTTGGACCATCCAAAAGTGTCACCAAAGGAAGGCTTTGGGTACAAGTGAACTCCCCAGGGGAGCCTTTACGCAGCCCCACATGCAACTGGACCCTCCGGGTTCGCTGTTTCTGAGCATCCCTAAACATAGCCCTAGCCGGCATCGAAGACAACTGAAAAATCAGGCCCCAGGAAATGCGTTGCAAGCCCCTTTGGACCATCCAAAAGTGCCCCCAAAGGAAGGCTTTGGGTACATCTGAAGTTCCCAGGGGAGCCTTTACGCAGCCCCACATGCAACTGGACCCTCCGGGTTCGCTGTTTCAGAGCAACACTAAATATATCACTAGCCGGCATGGGAGAAGACTGAAAACCCGGGCCCCAGGAAATGCGTTGCAAGCCCCTTTGGACCATCCAAAAGTGTCACCAAAGGAAGGCTTTGGGTACAAGTGAATTCCCCAGGGGAGCCTTTACGCAGCCCCACATGCAACTGGACCCTCCAGGATCGCTGTTCCTGAGCAAACCTAAACGTAGCCCTAGCCGTCATCGGAGACGACTGAAAAATCAGGCCCCAGGAAATGCGTTCCGAGCCCTTTTCGCCCATCCAAAAGTGCCCCCAAAGGAAGACTTTGGGTACAAGTGAACTCCCCAGGGGAGCCTTTATGCAGCTCCACATGCAACTGGACTCTCCGGGTTCGATTTTTCGAACAACCCTAAATATATCCCTAGCCGGCATGGGAGAAGACTGAAAACCCGGGCCCCAGAAAACGCGTTGCAAGCCCCTTTGGACCATCCAAAAGTGTCACCAAAGGAAGGCTTTGGGTACAAGTGAACTCCCCAGGGGAGCCTTTACACAGCCCCACATGCAACTGGACCCTCCGGATTCGCTGTTTCCGAGCATTCCTAAACATAGCCCTAGCCGTCATCGAAGACGAGTGAAAAATCAGGCCCCAGGAAATGCGTTACGAGCCCTTTTCTCCCATCCAAAAGTGTCACGAAAGGAAGGCTTTGGGTACAAGTGAACTACCGAGGGGAGCCTTTATGCAGCCCCACATGCAACTGGACCCTCCGGGTTCGCTCTTTCCGAGCAACCCTAAACATAACCCTAGCCGTCATCGGAGACGACTGAAAAATCAGGCCCCAGGAAATGCGTTCCGAGGCCTTTTCGCGCATCCAAATGTGCCCCCAAAGGAAGGCTTTGGGTACAAGTGAACTCCCCAGGGGAGCCTTTACGCAGCCCCACATGCAACTGGACCCTCCGGGTTCGCTGTTTCCGAGCATTCCTAAACGTAGCCCTAGCCGTCATCGAAGACGAGTGAAAAATCAGGCCCCAGGAAATGCGTTACGAGCCCTTTTCTCCCATCCAAAAGTGTCACCAATGGAAGGCTTTGGGTACAAGTGAACTCCCCAGGGGAGCCTTTACGCAGCCCCACATGCAACTGGACCCTCCGGGTTCGATTTTTCGAACAACCCTAAATATATCCCTAGCCGGCATGGGAGAAGACTGAAAACCCGGGCCCCAAAAAATGTGTTGCAAGCCCCTTTAGACCATCCAAAAGTGTCACCAAAGAAAGGCTTTGGGTACAAGTGAACTCCCCAGGGGAGCCTTTATGCAGCCCCACATGCAACTGGACCCTCCGGGTTCGCTGTTTCTGAGCATCCCTAAACATAGCCCTAGCCGGCATCGAAGACGAATGAAAAATCAGGCCCCAGGAAATGTGTTGCGAGCCCCTTTGGACCATCCAAAAGTGCCCCCAAAGGAAGGCTTTGGGTACAAGAGAACTCCCCAGGGGAGCCTTTACGCAGCCCCACATGCAACTGGACCCTCCGGGTTCGCTGTTTCTGAGCATCCCTAAACATAGGCCTAGCCGGCATGGAAGACAACTGAAAAATAAGGCCCCAGGAAATGCGTTGCGAGCCCTTTTCGCCCATCCAAAAGTGCCCCCAAAGGAAGGCTTTGTGTACATCTGAAGTTCCCAGGGGAGCCTTTACGCAGCCCCATATGCAACTGGACACTCCGGTTTCGCTGTTTCAGAGCAACACTAAATATATCACTAGCCGGCACGGGAGAAGACTGAAAACCCGGGCCCCAGGAAATGCGTTGCAAGCCCCTTTGGACCATCCAAAAGTGTCACCAAAGGAAGGCTTTGGGTACAAGAGAACTCCCCAGGGGAGCCTTTACGCAGCCCCACATGCAACTGGACCCTACGGGTTCGCTGTTCATGAGCAAAACTAAACGTAGCCCTGGCCGTCATCGGAGACGACTGAAAAATCAGGCCCCAGGAAATGCGTTGCAAGCCCCTTTGGACCATCCAAAAGTGCCCCCAAAGGAAGACTTTGGGTACAAGTGATCTCCCCAGGGGAGCCTTTACGCAGCCCCACATGCAACTGGACCCTCCGGGTTCGCTGTTTCTGAGCATCCCTAAACATAGCCCTAGCCGGCATCGAAGACGACTGAAAAATCAGGCCCCAGGAAATGCGTTACGAGCCCTTTTCTCCCATCCAAAAGTGTCACCAAAGGAAGGCTTTGGGTACAAGTGAACTCCCCAGGGGAGCCTTTATGCAGCCCCACATGCAACTGGACCCTCCGGGTTCGCTCATTCCGAGCAACCCAAAACATATCCCTAGCCGGCATGGGAGAAGACTGAAAACCCTTGCCCCAGAAAACGCGTTGCAAGCCCCTTTGGACCATCCAAAAGTGTCACCAAAGGAAGGCTTTGGGTACAAGTGAACTCCCCAGGGGAGCCTTTACGTGGCCCCACATGCAACTGGACCCTCCGGGTTCGTTGTTTCAGAGCAACACTAAATATATAACTAGCCGGCATGGGAGAAGACTGAAAACCCGGGCCACAGAAAATGCGTTGCAAGCCCCTTTGGACCATCCAAAAGTGTCACCAAAGGAAGGCTTTGGGTACAAGAGAACTCCCCAGGGGAGCCTTTACGCAGCCCCACATGCAACTGGACCCTCTGGGTTCGCTGTTTATGAGCAAACCTAAACGTAGCCCTAGCCGTCATCGGAGACGACTGAAAAATCAGGCCCCAGGAAATGCGTTCCGAGGCCTTTTTGCGCATCCAAATGTGCCCCCAAAGGAAGGCTTTGGGTACAAGTGAAATCCCCAGGGGAGCCTTTACGGAGCCCCACATGCAACTGGACCTTCCGCGTTCGCTGTTTCTGAGCATCCCTAAACATAGCCCTAGCCGGCATCGAAGACAACTGAAAAATCAGGCCCCAGGAAATGCGTTACGAGCCCTTTTCGCCCATCCAAAAGTGCCCCCAAAGGAAGGCTTTGGGTACATCTGAAGTTCCCAGGGGAGCCTTTACGCAGCCCCACATGCAACTGGACCCTCCGGGTTCGCTGTTTCAGAGCAACACTAAATATATCACTAGCCGGCATGGGAGAAGACTGAAAACCCGGGCCCCAGAAAACGCGTTGCAAGCCCCTTTGGACCATCCAAAAGTGTCACCAAAGGAAGGCTTTGGGTACAAGTGAACTCCCCAGGGGAGCCTTTACACAGCCCCACATGCAACTGGATCCTCCGGATTCGCTGTTTCCGAGCATTCCTAAACATAGCCCTAACCGTCATCGAAGACGAGTGAAAAATCAGGCCCCAGGAAATGCGTTACGAGCCCTTTTCTCCCATCCAAAAGTGTCACGAAAGGAAGGCTTTGGGTACAAGTGAACTCCCCAGGGGAGCCTTTATGCAGCCCCACATGCAACTGGACCCTCCGGGTTCGCTCTTTCCGAGCAACCCTAAACATAACCCTAGCCGGCATGGGAGAAGACTGAAAACCCGGGCCCCAGAAAACTCGTTGCAAGCCCCTTTGGACCAACCAAAAGTGTCACCAAAGGAAGGCTTTGGGTACAAGAGAACTCCCCAGGGGAGCCTTTACGCAGCCCCACATGCAACTGGACCCTCCGGATTCGCTGTTTCTGAGCATCCGTAAACATAGCCCTAGCCGGCATCGACGACGACTGAAAAATCAGGCCCCAGGAAATGCGTTACGAGGCCTTTTCGCCCATCCAAATATGCCCCCAAAGGAAGGCTTTGGGTACAAGAGAACTCCCCAGGGGAGCCTTTATGCAGCCCCACATGCAACTGGACCCTCCGGGTTCGCTCTTTCCGAGCAACCCTAAACATATCCCTAGCTGGCATGGGAGAAGACTGAAAACCCGGGCCCCAGAAAACGCATTGCAAGCCCCTTTGGACCATCCAAAAGTGTCACCAAAGGAAGGCTTTGGGTACAAGTGAACTCCCCAGGGGAGCCTTTACGCAGCCCCACATGCAACTGGACCCTCCGGGTTCGCTGTTTCTGAGCAAACCTAAACGTAGCCCTAGCCGTCATCGGAGACGACTGAAAAATCAGGCCCCAGGAAATGCGTTCCGAGGCCTTTTCGCGCATCCAAATGTGCCCCCAAAGGAAGGCTTTGGGTACAAGTGAACTCCCCAGGGGAGCCTTTACGCAGCCCCACATGCAACTGGACCCTCCGGGTTCGCTGTTTCCGAGCATTCCTAAACGTAGCCCTAGCCGTCATCGAAGACGAGTGAAAAATCAGGCCCCAGGAAATGCGTTACGAGCCCTTTTCTCCCATCCAAAAGTGTCACCAATGGAAGGCTTTGGGTACAAGTGAACTCCCCAGGGGAGCCTTTACGCAGCCCCAAATGCAACTGGACCCTTCGGGTTCGATTTTTCCGAGCAACACTAAATATATCCCTAGCCGGGATGGGAGAAGACTGAAAATCCGGGCCCCAGAAAACGCGTTGCAAGCCCCTTTGGACCATCCAAAAGTGTCACCAAAGGAAGGCTTTGGGTACAAGTGAACTCCCCAGGGGAGCCTTTACGCAGCCCCACATGCAACTGGACCCTACGGGTTCGCTGTTCATGAGCAAACCTAAACGTAGCCCTGCCCGTCATCGGAGACGACTGAAAAATCAGGCCCCAGGAAATGCGTTGCAAGCCCCTTTGGACCATCCAAAAGTGCCCCCAAAGGAAGGCTTTGGGTACAAGAGAACTCCCCAGGGGAGCCTATACGCAGCCCCACATGCAACTGGACCCTCCGGGTTCGCTGTTCCTGAGCAAACCTAAACATAGCCCTAGCCGTCATCGGAGACGAGTGAAAAATCAGGCCCCAGGAAATGCGTTCCGAGGCCTTTTCGCCCATCCAAATATGCTCCCAAAGGAAGGCTTTGGGTACAAGTGAACTCCCCAGGGGAGCCTTTATGCAGCCCCACATGCAACTGGACCCTCCGGGTTCGCTCTTTCCGAGCAACCCTAAACATAACCCTAGCCGGCAAGAGAGAAGACTGAAAACCCGGGCCCCAGAAAACGCGTTGCAAGCCCCTTTGGACCATCCAAAAGTGTCACCAAAGGAAGGCTTTGGGTACAAGTGAACTCCCCAGGGGAGCCTTTACGCAGCCCCACATGCAACTGGACCCTCCGGGTTCGCTGTTTCTGAGCATCCCTAAACATAGCGCTAGCCGGCATCGAAGACAACTGAAAAATCAGGCCCCAGGAAATGCGTTGCAAGCCCCATTGGACCATCCAAAAGTGCCCCCAAAGGAAGGCTTTGGGTACATCTGAAGTTCCCAGGGGAGCCTTTACGCAGCCCCATATGCAACTGGACCCTCCGGGTTCGCTGTTTCAGAGCAACACTAAATATATCACTAGCCGGCGTGGGAGAAGACTGAAAACCCGGGCCACAGAAAATGCGTTGCAAGCCCCTTTGGACCATCCAAAAGTGTCACCAAAGGAAGGCTTTGGGTACAAGAGAACTCCCCAGGGGAGCCTTTACGCAGCCCCACATGCAACTGGACCCTCTGGGTTCGCTGTTTATGAGCAAACCTAAACATAGCCCTAGCCGTCATCGGAGACGACTGAAAAATCAGGCCCCAGGAAATGCGTTCCGAGGCCTTTTTGTGCATCCAAATGTGCCCCCAAAGGAAGGCTTTGGGTACAAGTGAACTCCCCAGGGGAGCCTTTACGCAGGCCCACATGCAACTGGACCTTCAGCGTTCGCTGTTTCTGAGCATCCCTAAACATAGCCCTGGCCGGCATCGAAGACGACTGAAAAATCAGGCCCCAGGAAATGCGTTACGAGCCCTTTTCGCCCATCCAAAAGTGCCCCCAAAGGAAGACTTTGGGTACAAGAGAACTCCCCAGGGGAGCCTTTACGCAGCCCCACATGCAACTGGACCCTCAGGGTTCGCTGTTTCCGAGCATACCTAAACATAACCCTAGCCGGCATCGATGACGACTGAAAAATAAGGCTCCAGGAAATGCGTTGCGAGCCCTTTTCGCCCATCCAAAAGTGCCCCCAAAGGAAGACTTTGGGTACAAGAGAACTCCCCAGGGGAGCCCTTACGCAGCCCCACATGCAACTGGACCCTCCGGGTTCGATTTTTCGAACAACCCTAAATATATCCCTAGCCGGCATGGGAGAAGACTGAAAACCCGGGCCCCAAAAAATGTGTTGCAAGCCCCTTTGGACCATCCAAAAGTGTCACCAAAGAAAGGCTTTGGGTACAAGTGAACTCCCCAGGGGAGCCTTTATGCAGCCCCACATGCAACTGGACCCTCCGGGTTCTCTGTTTCTGAGCATCCCTAAACATAGCCCTAGCCGGCATCGAAGACGAATGAAAAATCAGGCCCCAGGAAATGTGTTGCGAGCCCCTTTGGACCATCCAAAAGTGCCCCCAAAGGAAGGCTTTGGGTACAAGAGAACTCCCCAGGGGAGCCTTTACGCAGCCCCACATGCAACTGGACCCTCCGAGTTCGCTGTTTCTGAGCATCCCTAAACATAGCGCTAGCCGGCATCGAAGACAACTGAAAAATCAGGCCCCAGGAAATGCGTTGCGAGCCCTTTTCGCCCATCCAAAAGTGCCCCCAAAGGAAGGCTTTGTGTACATCTGAAGTTCCCAGGGGAGCCTTTACGCAGCCCCATATGCAACTGGACACTCCGGTTTCGCTGTTTCAGAGCAACACTAAATATATCACTAGCCGGCACGGGAGAAGACTGAAAACCCGGGCCCCAGAAAACGCGTTGCAAGCCCCTTTGGACCATCCAAAAGTGTCACCAAAGGAAGGCTTTGGGTACAAGAGAACTCCCCAGGGGAGCCTTTACGCAGCCCCACATGCAACTGGACCCTACGGGTTCGCTGTTCATGAGCAAAACTAAACGTAGCCCTGGCCGTCATCGGAGACGACTGAAAAATCAGGCCCCAGGAAATGCGTTGCAAGCCCCTTTGGACCATCCAAAAGTGCCCCCAAAGGAAGACTTTGGGTACAAGTGATCTCCCCAGGGGAGCCTTTACGCAGCCCCACATGCAACTGGACCCTCCGGGTTCGCTGTTTCTGAGCATCCCTAAACATAGCCCTAGCCGGCATCGAAGACGACTGAAAAATCAGGCCCCAGGAAATGCGTTACGAGCCCTTTTCTCCCATCCAAAATTGTCACCAAAGGAAGGCTTTGGGTACAAGTGAACTCCCCAGGGGAGCCTTTATGCAGCCCCACATGCAACTGGACCCTCCGGGTTCGCTCATTCCTAGCAACCCAAAACATAACCCTAGCCGGCATGGGAGAAGACTGAAAACCCTTGCCCCAGAAAACGCGTTGCAAGCCCCTTTGGACCATCCAAACGTGTCACCAAAGGAAGGCTTTGGGTACAAGTGAACTCCCCAGGGGAGCCTTTACGTGGCCCCACATGCAACTGGACCCTCCGGGTTCGTTGTTTCAGAGCAACACTAAATATATAACTAGCCGGCATGGGAGAAGACTGAAAACCCGGGCCACAGAAAATGCGTTGCAAGCCCCTTTGGACCATCCAAAAGTGTCACCAAAGGAAGGCTTTGGGTACAAGTGAACTCCCCAGGGGAGCCTTTACGCAGCCCCACATGCAACTGGACCCTCTGGGTTCGCTGTTTATGAGCAAACCTAAACGTAGCCCTAGCCGTCATCGGAGACGACTGAAAAATCAGGCCCCAGGAAATGCGTTCCGAGGCCTTTTTGCGCATCCAAATGTGCCCCCAAAGGAAGGCTTTGGGTACAAGTGAACTCCCCAGGGGAGCCTTTACGCAGCCCCACATGCAACTGGACCTTCCGCGTTCGCTGTTTCTGAGCATCCCTAAACATAGCCCTAGCCGGCATCGAAGACGACTGAAAAATCAGGCCCCAGGAAATGCGTTACGAGCCCTTTTCGCCCATCCAAAAGTGCCCCCAAAGGAAGACTTTGGGTACAAGAGAACTCCCCAGGGGAGCCTTTACGCAGCCCCACATGCAACTGGACCCTCAGGGTTCGCTGTTTCCGAGCATCCCTAAACATAACCCTAGGCGGCATCGATGACGACTGAAAAATAAAGCTCCAGGAAATGCGTTGCGAGCCCTTTTCGCCCATCCAAAAGTGCCCCCAAAGGAAGGCTTTGGGTACAAGTGAACTCCCCAGGGGAGCCTTTACGCAGCCCCACATGCAACTGGACCCTCCGGGTTCGATTTTTCGAACAACCCTAAATATACCCCTAGCCGGCATGGGAGAAGACTGAAAACCCGGGCCCCAAAAAATGTGTTGCAAGCCCCTTTGGACCATCCAAAAGTGTCACCAAAGAAAGGCTTTGGGTACAAGTGAACTCCCCAGGGGAGCCTTTACGCAGCCCCACATGCAACTGGACCCTCCGGGTTCGCTGTTTCTGAGCATCCCTAAACATAGCCCTAGCCGGCATCGAAGACGAATGAAAAATCAGGCCCCAGGAAATGTGTTGCGAGCCCCTTTGGACCATCCAAAAGTGCCCCCAAAGGAAGGCTTTGGGTACAAGAGAACTCCCCAGGGGAGCCTTTACGCAGCCCCACATGCAACTGGACCCTCCGGGTTCGCTGTTTCTGAGCATCCCTAAACATAGCCCTAGCCGGCATGGAAGACAACTGAAAAATCAGGCCCCAGGAAATGCGTTGCGAGCCCTTTTCGCCCATCCAAAAGTGCCCCCAAAGGAAGGCTTTGTGTACATCAGAAGTTCCCAGGGGAGCCTTTACGCAGCCCCATATGCAACTGGACACTCCGGTTTCGCTGTTTCAGAGCAACACTAAATATATCACTAGCCGGCACGGGAGAAGACTGAAAACCCGGGCCCCAGGAAATGCGTTGCAAGCCCCTTTGGACCATCCAAAAGTGTCACCAAAGGAAGGCTTTGGGTACAAGAGAACTCCCCAGGGGAGCCTTTACGCAGCCCCACATGCAACTGGACCCTAAGGGTTCGCTGTTCATGAGCAAATCTAAACGTAGCCCTGGCCGTCATCGGAGACGACTGAAAAATCAGGCCCCAGGAAATGCGTTGCAAGCCCCTTTGGACCATCCAAAAGTGCCCCCAAAGGAAGACTTTGGGTACAAGTGATCTCCCCAGGGGAGCCTTTACGCAGCCCCACATGCAACTGGACCCTCCGGGTTCGCTGTTTCTGAGCATCCCTAAACATAGCCCTAGCCGGCATCGAAGACGACTGAAAAATCAGGCCCCAGGAAATGCGTTACGAGGCCTTTTCTCCCATCCAAAAGTGTCACCAAAGGAAGGCTTTGGGTACAAGTGAACTCCCCAGGGGAGCCTTTATGCAGCCCCACATGCAACTGGACCCTCCGGGTTCGCTCATTCCGAGCAACCCAAAACATATCCCTAGCCGGCATGGGAGAAGACTGAAAACCCGGGCCCCAGAAAACGCGTTGCAAGCCCCTTTGGACCATCCAAAAGTGTCACCAAAGGAAGGCTTTGGGTACAAGTGAACTCCCCAGGGGAGCCTTTACGCAGACCCATATGCAACTGGACCCTCCGGGTTCGCTGTTTCAGAGCAACACTAAATATATCACTAGCCGGCATGGGAGAAGACTGAAAACCCGGGCCACAGAAAATGCGTTGCAAGCCCGTTTGGACAATCCAAAAGTGCCCCCAAAGGAAGGCTTTGGGTACAAGAGAACTCCCCAGGGGAGCCTTTACGCAGCCCCACATGCAACTGGACCCTCCGGATTCGCTGTTTCTGAGCATCCGTAAACATAGCCCTAGCCGGCATCGACGACGACTGAAAAATCAGGCCCCAGGAAATGCGTTGCGAGCCCTTTTCGCCCATCCAAAAGTGCCCCCAAAGGAAGGCTTTGGGTACAAGTGAACTCCCCAGGGGAGCCTTTACGCAGCCCCACATGCAACTGGACCCTCCGGGTTCGCTCTTTCCGAGCAACCCTAAACATAACCCTAGCCGGCATGGGAGAAGACTGAAAACCCGGGCCCCAGAAAACGCGTTGCAAGCCCCTTTGGACCATCCAAAAGTGTCACCAAAGGAAGGCTTTGGGTACAAGTGAACTCCCCAGGGGAGTCTTTACGCGGCCCCACATGCAACTGGACCCTCCGGGTTCGATTTTTCCGAGCAACCCTAAATATATCACTAGCCAGCATGGGAGAAGACTGAAAACCCGGGCCCCAGAAAACGCGTTGCAAGCCCCTTTGGACCATCCAAAAGTGTCACCAAAGGAAGGCTTTGGGTACAAGTGAACTCCCCAGGGGAGCCTTTACGCAGCCCCACATGCAACTGGACCCTCCGGGTTCGCTGTTTCCGAGCATCCCTAAACATAGCCCTAGCCGGCATCGAAGACAACTGAAAAATCAGGCCCCAGGAAATGCGTTGCGAGGCCTTTTCGCCCATCCAAATATGCCCCCAAAGGAAGGCTTTGGGTACAAGTGAACTCCCCAGGGGAGCCTTTATGCAGCCCCACATGCAACTGGACCCTCCGGGTTCGCTCTTTCCGAGCAACCCTAAACATAACCCTAGCCGGCATGGGAGAAGACTGAAAACCCGGGCCCCAGAAAACGCGTTGCAAGCCCCTTTGGACCATCCAAAAGTGTCACCAAAGGAAGGCTTTGGGTACAAGTGAACTCCCCAGGGGAGTCTTTACGCGGCCCCACATGCAACTGGACCCTCCGGGTTCGCTGTTTCAGAGCATCACTAAACATAGCCCTAGCCGGCATCGAAGACAACTAAAAATCAGGCCCCAGGAAATGCGTTGCAAGCCCCTTTGGACCATCCAAAAGTGCCCCCAAAGGAAGGCTTTGGGTACATTTGAAGTTCCCAGCTGAGCCTTTACGCAGCCCCATATGCAACTGGATCCTCCGGGTTCGCTGTTTCAGAGCAACACTAAATATATCACTAGCCGGCATGGGAGAAGACTGAAAACCCGGGCCACAGAAAATGCGTTGCAAGCCCCTTTGGACCATCCAAAAGTGTCACCAAAGGAAGGCTTTGGGTACAAGTGAACTCCCCAGGGGAGCCTTTACGCAGCCCCACATGCAACTGGACCCTCCAGGATCGCTGTTCCTGAGCAAACTTAAACGTAGCCCTAGCCGTCATCGGAGACGACTGAAAAATCAGGCCCCAGGAAATGCGTTCCGAGCCCTTTTCGCCCATCCAAAAGTGCCCCCAAAGGAAGGCTTTGGGTACAAGTGAACTCCCCAGGGGAGCCTTTACGCAGCCCCACATGCAACTGGACCCTCCGGGTTCGATTTTTCCGAGCAACCCTAAATATATCACTAGCCAGCATGGGAGAAGACTGAAAACCCGGGCCCCAGAAAACGCGTTGCAAGCCCCTTTGGACCATCCAAAAGTGTCACCAAAGGAAGGCTTTGGGTACAAGTGAACTCCCCAGGGGAGCCTTTACGCAGCCCCACATGCAACTGGACCCTCCGGGTTCGCTGTTTCCGAGCATCCCTAAACATAGCCCTAGCCGGCATCGAAGACAACTGAAAAATCAGGCCCCAGGAAATGCGTTCCGAGGCCTTTTCGCCCATCCAAAAGTGCCCCCAAAGGAAGGCTTTGGGTACAAGTGAACTCCCCAGGGGAGCCTTTACGCAGCCCCACATGCAACTGGACCCTCCGGGTTCGATTTTTTCGAGCAACCCTAAATATATCCCTAGCCGGCATGGGAGAAGACTGAAAACTCGGGCCCCAGAAAACGCGTTGCAAGCCCCTTTGGACCATCCAAAAGTGTCACCAAAGGAAGGCTTTGGGTACAAGTGAACTCCCCAGGGGAGCCTTTACGCAGCCCCACATGCAACTGGACCCTCCGGGATCGCTGTTCCTGAGCAAACCTAAAAGTAGCCCTAGTCGTCATCGCAGACCAGTGAAAAATCAGGCCCCAGGAAATGCGTTGCGAGCCATTTTGGACCATCCAAAAGTGTCACCAAAAGAAGGCTTTGGGTACAAGTGAACTCCCCAGGGGAGCCTTTACGCAGGCCCACATGCAACTGGACCCTGCGGTTTCGCTGTTTCCGAGCATCCCTAAACATAGCCCTAGCCGGCATCGAAGACGACTGAAAAATCAGGCCCCAGGAAATGCGTTCCGAGCCCTTTTCGCCCATCCAAAAGTGCCCCCAAAGGAAGACTTTGGGTACAAGAGAACTCCCCAGGGAAGCATTTACGCAGCCCCACATGCAACTGGACCCTCCGGGTTCGCTGTTTCCGAGCATCCCTAAACATATCCCTAGCCGGCATCGATGACGACTGAAAAATCAGGCCCCAGGAAATGCGTTCCGAGCCTTTTTCGCCCATCCAAAAGTGCCCCCAAAGGAAGGCTTTGGGTACAAGTGAACTCCCCAGGGGAGCCTTTACGCAGCCCCACATGCAACTGGACCCTCCGGGTTCGATTTTTCGAACAACCCTAAATATATCCCTAGCCGGCATGGGAGAAGACTGAAAACCCGGGCCCCAGAAAATGTGTTGCAAGCCCCTTTGGACCATCCAAAAGTGTCACCAAAGAAAGGCTTTGGGTACAAGTGAACTCCCCAGGGGAGCCTTTACGCAGCCCCACATGCAACTGGACCCTCCGGGTTCGCTGTTTCTGAGCATCCCTAAACTTAGCCCTAGCCGGCATCGAAGACGAATGAAAAATCAGGCCCCAGGAAATGTGTTGCGAGCCCCTTTGGACCATCCAAAAGTGCCCCCAAAGGAAGGCTTTGGGTACAAGAGAACTCCCCAGGGGAGACTTGACGCAGCCCCACATGCAACTGGACCCTCCGGGTTCGCTGTTTCTGAGCATCCCTAAACATAGCCCTAGCCGTCATCGAAGACGAGTGAAAAATCAGGCCCCAGGAAATGCGTTGCGAGCCCTTTTCGCCCATCCAAAAGTGCCCCCAAAGGAAGGCTTTGGGTACATCTGAAGTTCCCAGGGGAGCCTTTACGCAGCCCCACATGCAACTGGACCCTCCGGGTTCGCTGTTTCAGAGCAACACTAAATATATCACTAGCCGGCATGGGAGAAGACTGAAAACCCGGGCCACAGAAAATGCGTTGCAAGCCCCTTTGGACCATCCAAAAGTGTCACCAAAGGAAGGCTTTGGGTACAAGTGAACTCCCCAGGGGAGCCTTTACGCAGCCCCACATGCAACTGGACCCTCCAGGATCGCTGTTCCTGAGCAAACCTAAACGTAGCCCTAGCCGTCATCGAAGACGAGTGAAAAATCAGGCCCCAGGAAATGCGTTCCGAGCCCTTTTCGCCCATCCAAAAGTGCCCCCAAAGGAAGGCTTGGGGTACAAGTGAACTCCCCAGGGGAGCCTTTACGCAGCCCCACATGCAACTGGACCCTCCGGGTTCGATTTTTCCTTGCAACCCTAAATATATCACTAGCCAGCATGGGAGAAGACTGAAAACCCGGGCCCCAGAAAACGCGTTGCAAGCCCCTTTGGACCATCCAAAAGTGTCACCAAAGGAAGGCTTTGGGTACAAGTGAACTCCCCAGGGGAGCCTTTACGCAGCCCCACATGCAACTGGACCCTCCGGGTTCGATTTTTTCGAGCAACCCTAAATATATCCCTAGCCGGCATGGGAGAAGACTGAAAACTCGGGCCCCAGAAAACGCGTTGCAAGCCCCTTTGGACCATCCAAAAGTGTCACCAAAGGAAGGCTTTGGGTACAAGTGAACTCCCCAGGGGAGCCTTTACGCAGCCCCACATGCAACTGGACCCTCCGGGATCGCTGTTCCTGAGCAAACCTAAAAGTAGCCCTAGTCGTCATCGCAGACCAGTGAAAAATCAGGCCCCAGGAAATGCGTTGCGAGCCATTTTGGACCATCCAAAAGTGTCACCAAAAGAAGGCTTTGGGTACAAGTGAACTCCCCAGGGGAGCCTTTACGCAGCCCCACATGCAACTGGACCCTGCGGTTTCGCTGTTTCCGAGCATCCCTAAACATAGCCCTAGCAGGCATCGAAGACGACTGAAAAATCAGGCCCCAGGAAATGCGTTACGAGGCCTTTTCGCCCATCCAAAAGTGCCCCCAAAGGAAGATTTGGGTACAAGAGAACTCCCCAGGGGAGCCTTTACGCAGCCCCACATGCAACTGGACCCTCAGGGTTCGCTGTTTCCGAGCATCCCTAAACATAACCCTAGCCGGCATCGATGACGACTGAAAAATCAGGCCCCAGGAAATGCGTTCCGAGCCCTTTTCGCCCATCCAAAAGTGCCCCCAAAGGAAGGCTTTGGGTACAAGTGAACTCCCCAGGGGAGCCTTTACGCAGCCCCACATGCAACTGGACCCTCCGGGTTCGCTGTTTCAGAGCAACACTAAATATATCACTAGCCGGCATGGGAGAAGACTGAAAACCCGGGCCCCAGAAAATGTGTTGCAAGCCCCTTTGGACCATCCAAAAGTGTCACCAAAGAAAGGCTTTGGGTACAAGTGAACTCCCCAGGGGAGCCTTTACGCAGCCCCACATGCAACTGGACCCTCCGGTTTCGCTGTTTCTGAGCATCCCTAAACATAGCCCTAGCCGGCATCGAAGACGAATGAAAAATCAGGCCCCAGGAAATGTGTTGCGAGCCCCTTTGGACCATCCAAAAGTGCCCCCAAAGGAAGGCTTTGGGTACAAGAGAACTCCCCAGGGGAGACTTGACGCAGCCCCACATGCAACTGGACCCTCCGGGTTCGCTGTTTCTGAGCATCCCTAAACATAGCCCTAGCCGTCATCGAAGACGAGTGAAAAATCAGGCCCCAGGAAATGCGTTGCGAGCCCTTTTCGCCCATCCAAAAGTGCCCCCAAAGGAAGGCTTTGGGTACATCTGAAGTTCCCAGGGGAGCCTTTACGCAGCCCCACATGCAACTGGACCCTCCGGTTTCGCTGTTTCAGAGCAACACTAAATATATCACTAGCCGGCATGGGAGAAGACTGAAAACCCGGGCCCCAGGAAATGCGTTGCAAGCCCCTTTGGACCATCCAAAAGTGTCACCAAAGGAAGGCTTTGGGTACAAGTGAACTCCCCAGGGGAGCCTTTACGCAGCCCCACATGCAACTGGACCCTCCAGGATCGCTGTTCATGAGCAAACCTAAACGTATCCCTAGCCGTCATCGGAGACGACTGAAAAATCAGGCCCCAGGAAATGCGTTGCAAGCCCCTTTGGACCATCCAAAAGTGCCCCCAAAGGAAGACTTTGGGTACAAGTGATCTCCCCAGGGGAGACTTTACGCAGCCCCACATGCAACTGGACCCTCCGGGTTCGCTGTTCCTGAGCAAACCTAAACGTAGCCTTAGCCGTCATCGGAGACGAGTGAAAAATAAGGCCCCAGGAAATGCGTTCCGAGGCCTTTTAGCCCATCCAAAAGTGCCCCCAAAGGAAGGCTTTGGGTGCAAGTGAACTCCCCAGGGGAGCCTTTACGCAGCCCCACATGCAACTGGACCCTCCGGGTTCGATTTTTCCGAGCAACCCTAAATATATCCCTAGCCGGCATGGGAGAAGACTGAAAACTCGGGCCCCAGAAAACGCGTTGCAAGCCCCTTTGGACCATCCAAAAGTGTCACCAAAGGAAGGCTTTGGGTACAAGTGAACTCCCCAGGGGAGCCTTTACGCAGCCCCACATGCAACTGGACCCTCCGGGTTCGCTGTTTCCGAGCATTCCTAAACGTAGCCCTAGCCGTCATCGAAGACGAGTGAAAAATCAGGCCCCAGGAAATGCGTTACGAGCCCTTTTCTCCCATCCAAAAGTGTCACCAAAGGAAGGCTTTGGGTACAAGTGAACTCCCCAGGGGAGCCTTTACGCAGCCCCACATGCAACTGGACCCTTCGGGTTCGATTTTTCCGAGCAACCCTAAATATATCCCTAGCCGGCATGGGAGAAGACTGAAAACCCGGGCCCCAGAAAACGCGTTGCAAGCCTCTTTGGACCATCCAAAAGTGTCACCAAAGGAAGGCTTTGGGTACAAGAGAACTCCCCAGGGGAGCCTTTACGCAGCCCCACATGCAATTGGACCCTACGGGTTCGCTGTTCCTGAGCAACCCTAAACGTAGCCCTGGCCGTCATCGGAGACGACTGAAAAATCAGGCCCCAGGAAATGCATTGCAAGCCCCTTTGGACCATCCAAAAGTGCCCCCAAAGGAAGGCTTTGGGTACAAGTGAACTCCCCAGGGGAGCCTTTACGCAGCCCCACATGCAACTGGACCCTCCGGGTTCACTGTTTCCGAGCATCCCTAAACATAGCCCTAGCCGGCATCGAAGACAACTGAAAAATCAGGCCCCAGGAAATGCGTTGCGAGGCCTTTTCTCCCATCCAAATATGCCCCAAAAGGAAGGCTTTGGGTACAAGTGAACTCCCCAGGGGAGCCTTTATGCAGGCCCACATGCAACTGGACCCTGCGGTTTCGCTGTTTCCGAGCATCCCTAAAAATAGCCCTAGCCGGCATCGAAGACGACTGAAAAATCAGGCCCCAGGAAATGCGTTACGAGCCCCTTTGGACCATCCAAAAGTGTCACCAAAGGAAGGCTTTGGGTACAAGTGAACTCCCCAGGGGAGCCTTTACGCAGCCCCACATGCAACTGGACCCTCCGGGTTCGATTTTTCCGAGCATTCCTAAACATAGCCCTAGCCGTCATCGAAGACGACTGAAAAATCAGGCCCCAGGAAATGCGTTACGAGCCCTTTTTCTCCCATCCAAAAGTGTAACCAAAGGAAGGCTTTGGGTACAAGTGAACTCCCCAGGGGAGCCTTTATGCAGCCCCACATGCAACTGGACCCTCCGGGTTCGCTCTTTCCGAGCAACCCTAAACATAACCCTAGCCGGCATGGGAGAAGACTGAAAACCCGGGCCCCAGAAAACGCGTTGCAAGCCCCTTTGGACCATCCAAAAGTGTCACCAAAGGAAGGCTTTGGGTACAAGTGAACTCCCCAGGGGAGCCTTTACGCAGCCCCACATGCAACTGGACCCTCCGGGTTCGCTGTTCCTGAGCAAACCTAAACGTAGCCTTAGCCGTCATCGGAGAAGAGTGAAAAATAAGGCCCCAGGAAATGCGTTCCGAGGCCTTTTCGCCCATCCAAATGTGCCCCCAAAGGAAGGATTTGGGTACAAGTGAACTCCCCAGGGGAGCCTTTACGCAGCCCCACATGCAACTGGACCCTACGGGTTCGCTGTTTCCGAGCATTCCTAAACATAGCCCTCGCCGTCATCGGAGACGAGTGAAAAATCAGGCCCCAGGAAATGCGTTGCGAGCCCTTTTCGCCCATCCAAAAGTGCCCCCAAAGGAAGGCTTTGGGTACAAGTGAACTCCCCAGGGGAGCCTTTATGCAGCCCCACATGCAACTGGACCCTCCGGGTTCGCTCTTTCCGAGCAACCCTAAACATAACCCTAGCCGGCATGGGAGAGGACTGAAAACCCGGGCCCCAGAAAACGCGTTGCAAGCCCCTTTGGGCCATCCAAAAGTGTCACCAAAGGAAGGCTTTGGGTACAAGTGAACTCCCCAGGGGAGTCTTTACGCAGCCCCACATGCAACTGGACCCTCCGGGTTCGATTTTTCCGAGCATTCCCAAACATAGCCCTAGCCGTCATCGAAGACGAGTGAAAAATCAGGCCCCAGGAAATGCGTTGCGAGCCCTTTTCACCCATCCAAAAGTGCCCCCAAAGGAAGGCTTTGGGTACAAGTGAACTCCCCAGGGGAGCCTTTATGCAGCCCCACATGCAACTGGACCCTCCGGGTTCGCTCTTTCCGAGCAACCCTAAACATAACCCTAGCCGGCATGGGAGAAGACTGAAAACCCGGGCCCCAGAAAACGCGTTGCAAGCCCCTTTGGACCATCCAAAAGTGTCACCAAAGGAAGGCTTTGGGTACAAGTGAACTCCCCAGGGGAGTCTTTACGCGGCCCCACATGCAACTGGACCCTCCGGGTTCGCTGCTTCTGAGCATCACTAAACATAGCCCTAGCCGGCATCGAAGACAACTGAAAAATCAGGCCCCAGGAAATGCGTTGCAAGCCCCTTTGGACCATCCAAAAGTGCCCCCAAAGGAAGGCTTTGGGTACATCTGAAGTTCCCAGGGGAGCCTTTACGCAGCCCCATATGCAACTGGACCCTCCGGGTTCGCTGTTTCAGAGCAACACTAAATATATCACTAGCTGGCATGGGAGAAGACTGAAAACCCGGGCCCCAGGAAATGCGTTGCAAGCCCCTTTGGACCATCCAAAAGTGTCACCAAAGGAAGGCTTTGGGTACAAGTGAACTCCCCAGGGGAGCCTTTACGCAGCCCCACATGCAACTGGACCCTCCAGGTTCGCTGTTCCTGAGCAAACCTAAACGTAGCCCTAGCCGTCATCGGAGACGATTGAAAAATCAGGCCCCAGGAAATGCGTTGCAAGCCCCTTTGGACCATCCAAAAGTGCCCCCAAAGGAAGACTTTGGGTACAAGTGATCTCCCCAGGGGAGCCTTTACGCAGCCCCACATGCAACTGGACCCTCCGGGTTCGCTGTTCCTGAGCAAACCTAAACGTAGCCTTAGCCGTCATCGGAGACGACTGAAAAATAAGGCCCCAGGAAATGCGTTCCGAGGCCTTTTACGCCCATCCAAAAGTGCCCCCAAAGGAAGGCTTTGGGTACAAGTGAACTCCCCAGGGGAGCCTTTACGCAGCCCCACATGCAACTGGACCCTCCGGGTTCGATTTTTTCGAGCAACCCTAAATATATCCCTAGCCGGCATGGGAGAAGACTAAAAACTCGGGCCCCAGAAAACGCGTTGCAAGCCCCTTTGGACCATCCAAAAGTGTCACCAAAGGAAGGCTTTGGGTACAAGTGAACTCCCCAGGGGAGCCTTTACGCAGCCCCACATGCAACTGGACCCTCCGGGTTCGCTGTTTCCGAGCATTCCTAAACGTAGCCCTAGCCGTCATCGGAGACGACTGAAAAATCAGGCCCCAGGAAATGCGTTACGAGCCCTTTTCGCCCATCCAAAAGTGCCCCCAAAGGAAGGCTTTGGGTACAAGTGAACTCCCCAGGGGAGCCTTTACGCAGCCCCACATGCAACTGGACCCTTCGGGTTCGATTTTTCCGAGCAACCCTAAATATATCCCTAGCCGGCATGGGAGAAGACTGAAAACCCGGGCCCCAGAAAACGCGTTGCAAGCCCCTTTGGACCATCCAAAAGTGTCACCAAAGGAAGGCTTTGGGTACAAGAGAACTCCCCAGGGGAGCCTTTACGCAGCCCCACATGCAACTGGACCCTCCGGGTTCACTGTTTCCTAGCATTCCTAAACATAGCCCTAGCCGTCATCCGAAACGAGTGAAAAATCAGGCCCCAGGAAATGCGTTGCAAGCCCCTTTGGACCATCCAAAAGTGCCCCCAAAGGAAGACTTTGGGTACAAGTGATCTCCCCAGGGGAGCCTTTACGCAGCCCCACATGCAACTGGACCCTCCGGGTTCGCTGTTCCTGAGCAAACCTAAACGTAGCCTTATCCGTCATGGAAGACGAGTGAAAAATCAGGCCCCAGGAAATGCGTTACGAGCCCTTTTTCTCCCATCCAAAAGTGTAACCAAAGGAAGGCTTTGGGTACAAGTGAACTCCCCAGGGGAGCCTTTATGCAGCCCCACATGCAACTGGACCCTCCGGGTTCGCTCTTTCCGAACAACCCTAAACATAACCCTAGCCGGCATGGGAGAAGACTGAAAACCCGGGCCCCAGAAAACGCGTTGCAAGCCCCTTTGGACCATCCAAAAGTGTCACCAAAGGAAGGCTTTGGGTACAAGTGAACTCCCCAGGGGAGCCTTTACGCAGCCCCACATGCAACTGGACCCTCCGGGTTCGCTGTTCCTGAGCAAACCTAAACGTAGCCTTAGCCGTCATCGGAGACGAGTGAAAAATAAGGCCCCAGGAAATGCGTTCCGAGGCCTTTTCGCCCATCCAAATGTGCCCCCAAAGGAAGGATTTGGGTACAAGTGAACTCCCCAGGGGAGCCTTTACGCAGCCCCACATGCAACTGGACCCTCCGGGTTCGCTGTTTCCGAGCATTCCTAAACATAGCCCTCGCCGTCATCGGAGACGAGTGAAAAATCAGGCCCCAGGAAATGCGTTGCGAGCCCTTTTCGCCCATCCAAATATGCCCCCAAAGGTAGGCTTTGGGTACAAGTGAACTCCCCAGGGGAGCCTTTATGCAGCCCTACATGCAACTGGACCCTCCGGGTTCGCTCTTTCAGAGCAACCCTAAACATAACCCTAGCCGGCATGGGAGAAGACTGAAAACCCGGGCCCCAGAAAACGCGTTGCAAGCCCCTTTGGACCATCCAAAAGTGCCCCCAAAGGAAGGCTTTGGGTACAAGTGAACTCCCCAGGGGAGCCTTTATGCAGCCCCACATGCAACTGGACCCTCCGGGTTCGCTCTTTCCGAGCAACCCTAAACATAACCCTAGCCGGCATGGGAGAGGACTGAAAACCCGGGCCCCAGAAAACGCGTTGCAAGCCCCTTTGGGCCATCCAAAAGTGTCACCAAAGGAAGGCTTTGGGTACAAGTGAACTCCCCAGGGGAGTCTTTACGCAGCCCCACATGCAACTGGACCCTCCGGGTTCGATTTTTCCGAGCATTCCCAAACATAGCCCTAGCCGTCATCGAAGACGAGTGAAAAATCAGGCCCCAGGAAATGCGTTGCGAGCCCTTTTCACCCATCCAAAAGTGCCCCCAAAGGAAGGCTTTGGGTACAAGTGAACTCCCCAGGGGAGCCTTTATGCAGCCCCACATGCAACTGGACCCTCCGGGTTCGCTCTTTCCGAGCAACCCTAAACATAACCCTAGCCGGCATGGGAGAAGACTGAAAACCCGGGCCCCAGAAAACGCGTTGCAAGCCCCTTTGGACCATCCAAAAGTGTCACCAAAGGAAGGCTTTGGGTACAAGTGAACTCCCCAGGGGAGTCTTTACGCGGCCCCACATGCAACTGGACCCTCCGGGTTCGCTGCTTCTGAGCATCACTAAACATAGCCCTAGCCGGCATCGAAGACAACTGAAAAATCAGGCCCCAGGAAATGCGTTGCAAGCCCCTTTGGACCATCCAAAAGTGCCCCCAAAGGAAGGCTTTGGGTACATCTGAAGTTCCCAGGGGAGCCTTTACGCAGCCCCATATGCAACTGGACCCTCCGGGTTCGCTGTTTCAGAGCAACACTAAATATATCACTAGCCGGCATGGGAGAAGACTGAAAACCCGGGCCACAGAAAATGCGTTGCAAGCCCCTTTGGACCATCCAAAAGTGTCACCAAAGGAAGGCTTTGGGTACAAGTGAACTCCCCAGGGGAGCCTTTACGCAGCCCCACATGCAACTGGACCCTCAGGGTTCGCTGTTTCCGAGCATCCCTAAACATAAACCTAGCCGGCATCGATGACGACTGAAAAATCAGGCTCCAGGAAATGCGTTCCGAGCCCTTTTCGCCCATCCAAAAGTGCCCCCAAAGGAAGGCTTTGGGTACATCTGAAGTTCCCAGGGGAGCCTTTACGCAGCCCCACATGCAACTGGACCCTCCGGTTTCGCTGTTTCAGAGCAACACTAAATATATCACTAGCCGGCATGGGAGAAGACTGAAAACCCGGGCCCCAGGAAATGCGTTGCAAGCCCCTTTGGACCATCCAAAAGTGTCACCAAAGGAAGGCTTTGGGTACAAGTGAACTCCCCAGGGGAGCCTTTACGCAGCCCCACATGCAACTGGACCCTTTGGGTTCGCTGTTCATGAGCAAACCTAAACGTAGCCCTAGCCGTCATCGGAGACGATTGAAAAATCAGGCCCCAGGAAATGCGTTGCAAGCCCCTTTGGACCATCCAAAAGTGCCCCCAAAGGAAGACTTTGGGTACAAGTGATCTCCCCAGGGGAGCCTTTACGCAGCCCCACATGCAACTGGACCCTCCGGGTTCGCTGTTCCTGAGCAAACCTAAACGTAGCCTTAGCCGTCATCGGAGACGACTGAAAAATAAGGCCCCAGGAAATGCGTTCCGAGGCCTTTTACGCCCATCCAAAAGTGCCCCCAAAGGAAGGCTTTGGGTACAAGTGAACTCCCCAGGGGAGCCTTTACGCAGCCCCACATGCAACTGGACCCTCCGGGTTCGATTTTTTCGAGCAACCCTAAATATATCCCTAGCCGGCATGGGAGAAGACTGAAAACTCGGGCCCCAGAAAACGCGTTGCAAGCCCCTTTGGACCATCCAAAAGTGTCACCAAAGGAAGGCTTTGGGTACAAGTGAACTCCCCAGGGGAGCCTTTACGCAGCCCCACATGCAACTGGACCCTCCGGGTTCGCTGTTTCCGAGCATTCCTAAACGTAGCCCTAGCCGTCATCGGAGACGACTGAAAAATCAGGCCCCAGGAAATGCGTTACGAGCCCTTTTCGCCCATCCAAAAGTGTCACCAAAGGAAGGCTTTGGGTACAAGTGAACTCCCCAGGGGAGCCTTTACGCAGCCCCACATGCAACTGGACCCTCCGGGTTCGATTTTTCCGAGCAACCCTAAATATATCCCTAGCCGGCATGGGAGAAGACTGAAAACCCGGGCCCCAGAAAACGCGTTGCAAGCCCCTTTGGACCATCCAAAAGTGTCACCAAAGGAAGGCTTTGGGTACAAGAGAACTCCCCAGGGGAGCCTTTACGCAGCCCCACATGCAACTGGACCCTCCGGGTTCACTGTTTCCGAGCATTCCTAAACATAGCCCTAGCCGTCATCCGAAACGAGTGAAAAATCAGGCCCCAGGAAATGCGTTGCAAGCCCCTTTGGACCATCCAAAAGTGCCCCCAAAGGAAGACTTTGGGTACAAGTGATCTCCCCAGGGGAGCCTTTACGCAGCCCCACATGCAACTGGACCCTCCGGGTTCGCTGTTCCTGAGCAAACCTAAACGTAGCATTATCCGTCATGGAAGACGAGTGAAAAATCAGGCCCCAGGAAATGCGTTACGAGCCCTTTTTCTCCCATCCAAAAGTGTAACCAAAGGAAGGCTTTGGGTACAAGTGAACTCCCCAGGGGAGCCTTTATGCAGCCCCACATGCAACTGGACCCTCCGGGTTCGCTCTTTCCGAACAACCCTAAACATAACCCTAGCCGGCATGGGAGAAGACTGAAAACCCGGGCCCCAGAAAACGCGTTGCAAGCCCCTTTGGACCATCCAAAAGTGTCACCAAAGGAAGGCTTTGGGTACAAGTGAACTCCCCAGGGGAGCCTTTACGCAGCCCCACATGCAACTGGACCCTCCGGGTTCGCTGTTCCTGAGCAAACCTAAACGTAGCCTTAGCCGTCATCGGAGACGAGTGAAAAATAAGGCCCCAGGAAATGCGTTCCGAGGCCTTTTCGCCCATCCAAATGTGCCCCCAAAGGAAGGATTTGGGTACAAGTGAACTCCCCAGGGGAGCCTTTACGCAGCCCCACATGCAACTGGACCCTCCGGGTTCGCTGTTTCCGAGCATTCCTAAACATAGCCCTCGCCGTCATCGGAGACGAGTGAAAAATCAGGCCCCAGGAAATGCGTTGCGAGCCCTTTTCGCCCATCCAAATATGCCCACAAAGGTAGGCTTTGGGTACAAGTGAACTCCCCAGGGGAGCCTTTATGCAGCCCCACATGCAACTGGACCCTCCGGGTTCGCTCTTTCCGAGCAACCCTAAACATAACCCTAGCCGGCATGGGAGAAGACTGAAAACCCGGGCCCCAGAAAACGCGTTGCAAGCCCCTTTGGACCATCCAAAAGTGTCACCAAAGGAAGGCTTTGGGTACAAGTGAACTCCCCAGGGGAGTCTTTACGCGGCCCCACATGCAACTGGACCCTCCGGGTTCGCTGTTTCTGAGCATCACTAAACATAGCCCTAGCCGGCATCGAAGACAACTGAAAAATCAGGCCCCAGGAAATGCGTTGCAAGCCCCTTTGGACCATCCAAAAGTGCCCCCAAAGGAAGGCTTTGGGTACATCTGAAGTTCCCAGGGGAGCCTTTACGCAGCCCCATATGCAACTGGACCCTCCGGGTTCGCTGTTTCAGAGCAACACTAAATATATCACTAGCCGGCATGGGAGAAGACTGAAAACCCGGGCCACAGAAAATGCGTTGCAAGCCCCTTTGGACCATCCAAAAGTGTCACCAAAGGAAGGCTTTGGGTACAAGTGAACTCCCCAGGGGAGCCTTTACGCAGCCCCACATGCAACTGGACCCTCCAGGATCGCTGTTCCTGAGCAAACCTAAACGTAGCCCTAGCCGTCATCGGAGACGACTGAAAAATCAGGCCCCAGGAAATGCGTTGCGAGCCCTTTTCGCCCATCCAAAAGTGCCCCCAAAGGAAGGCTTTGGGTACAAGTGAACTCCCCAGGGGAGCCTTTACGCAGCCCCACATGCAACTGGACCCTTCGGGTTCGATTTTTCCTTGCAACCCTAAATATATCACTAGCCAGCATGGGAGAAGACTGAAAACCCGGGCCCCAGAAAACGCGTTGCAAGCCCCTTTGGACCATCCAAAAGTGTCACCAAAGGAAGGCTTGGGTACAAGTGAACTCCCCAGGGGAGCCTTTACGCAGCCCCACATGCAACTGGACCCTCCGGGTTCGCTGTTTCCGAGCATCCCTAAACATAGCCCTAGCCGGCATCGAAGACAACTGAAAAATCAGGCCCCAGGAAATGTGTTGCGAGCCCCTTTGGACCATCCAAAAGTGCCCCCAAAGGAAGGCTTTGGGTACAAGTGAACTCCCCAGGGGAGCCTTTACGCAGCCCCACATGCAACTGGACCCTCCGGGTTCGCTGTTTCTGAGCATCCCTAAACATAGCCCTAGCCGGCATGGAAGACAACTGAAAAATCAGGCCCCAGGAAATGCGTTGCGAGCCCTTTTCGCCCATCCAAAAGTGCCCCCAAAGGAAGGCTTTGGGTACATCTGAAGTTCCCAGGGGAGCCTTTACGCAGCCCCACATGCAACTGGACCCTCCGGTTTCGCTGTTTCAGAGCAACACTAAATATATCACTAGCCGGCATGGGAGAAGACTGAAAACCCGGGCCCCAGGAAATGCGTTGCAAGCCCCTTTGGACCATCCAAAAGTGTCACCAAAGGAAGGCTTTGGGTACAAGTGAACTCCCCAGGGGAGCCTTTACGCAGCCCCACATGCAACTGGACCCTATGGGTTCGCTGTTCATGAGCAAACCTAAACGTAGCCCTAGCCGTCATCGGAGACGATTGAAAAATCAGGCCCCAGGAAATGCGTCGCAAGCCCCTTTGGACCATCCAAAAGTGCCCCCAAAGGAAGACTTTGGGTACAAGTGATCTCCCCAGGGGAGCCTTTACGCAGCCCCACATGCAACTGGACCCTCCGGGTTCGCTGTTCCTGAGCAAACCTAAACGTAGCCTTAGCCGTCATCGGAGACGACTGAAAAATAAGGCCCCAGGAAATGCGTTCCGAGGCCTTTTACGCCCATCCAAAAGTGCCCCCAAAGGAAGGCTTTGGGTACAAGTGAACTCCCCAGGGGAGCCTTTACGCAGCCCCACATGCAACTGGACCCTCCGGGTTCGATTTTTTCGAGCAACCCTAAATATATCCCTAGCCGGCATGGGAGAAGACTAAAAACTCGGGCCCCAGAAAACGCGTTGCAAGCCCCTTTGGACCATCCAAAAGTGTCACCAAAGGAAGGCTTTGGGTACAAGTGAACTCCCCAGGGGAGCCTTTACGCAGCCCCACATGCAACTGGACCCTCCGGGTTCGCTGTTTCCGAGCATTCCTAAACGTAGCCCTAGCCGTCATCGGAGACGACTGAAAAATCAGGCCCCAGGAAATGCGTTACGAGCCCTTTTCGCCCATCCAAAAGTGTCACCAAAGGAAGGCTTTGGGTACAAGTGAACTCCCCAGGGGAGCCTTTACGCAGCCCCACATGCAACTGGACCCTTCGGGTTCGATTTTTCCGAGCAACCCTAAATATATCCCTAGCCGGCATGGGAGAAGACTGAAAACCCGGGCCCCAGAAAACGCGTTGCAAGCCCCTTTGGACCATCCAAAAGTGTCACCAAAGGAAGGCTTTGGGTACAAGAGAACTCCCCAGGGGAGCCTTTACGCAGCCCCACATGCAACTGGACCCTCCGGGTTCACTGTTTCCGAGCATTCCTAAACATAGCCCTAGCCGTCATCCGAAACGAGTGAAAAATCAGGCCCCAGGAAATGCGTTGCAAGCCCCTTTGGACCATCCAAAAGTGCCCCCAAAGGAAGACTTTGGGTACAAGTGATCTCCCCAGGGGAGCCTTTACGCAGCCCCACATGCAACTGGACCCTCCGGGTTCGCTGTTCCTGAGCAAACCTAAACGTAGCCTTATCCGTCATGGAAGACGAGTGAAAAATCAGGCCCCAGGAAATGCGTTACGAGCCCTTTTTCTCCCATCCAAAAGTGTAACCAAAGGAAGGCTTTGGGTACAAGTGAACTCCCCAGGGGAGCCTTTATGCAGCCCCACATGCAACTGGACCCTCCGGGTTCGCTCTTTCCGAACAACCCTAAACATAACCCTAGCCGGCATGGGAGAAGACTGAAAACCCGGGCCCCAGAAAACGCGTTGCAAGCCCCTTTGGACCATCCAAAAGTGTCACCAAAGGAAGACTTTGGGTACAAGTGAACTCCCCAGGGGAGCCTTTACGCAGCCCCACATGCAACTGGACCCTCCGGGTTCGCTGTTCCTGAGCAAACCTAAACGTAGCCTTAGCCGTCATCGGAGACGAGTGAAAAATAAGGCCCCAGGAAATGCGTTCCGAGGCCTTTTCGCCCATCCAAATGTGCCCCCAAAGGAAGGATTTGGGTACAAGTGAACTCCCCAGGGGAGCCTTTACGCAGCCCCACATGCAACTGGACCCTCCGGGTTCGCTGTTTCCGAGCATTCCTAAACATAGCCCTCGCCGTCATCGGAGACGAGTGAAAAATCAGGCCCCAGGAAATGCGTTGCGAGCCCTTTTCGCCCATCCAAATATGCCCCCAAAGGTAGGCTTTGGGTACAAGTGAACTCCCCAGGGGAGCCTTTATGCAGCCCCACATGCAACTGGACCCTCCGGGTTCGCTCTTTCAGAGCAACCCTAAACATAACCCTAGCCGGCATGGGAGAAGACTGAAAACCCGGGCCCCAGAAAACGCGTTGCAAGCCCCTTTGGACCATCCAAAAGTGTCACCAAAGGAAGGCTTTGGGTACAAGTGAACTCCCCAGGGGAGCCTTTACGCAGCCCCACATGCAACTGGACCCTCCGGGTTCGATTTTTCCGAGCATTCCTAAACATAGCCCTAGCCGTCATCGAAGACGAGTGAAAAATCAGGCCCCAGGAAATGCGTTGCGAGCCCTTTTCGCCCATCCAAAAGTGCCCCCAAAGGAAGGCTTTGGGTACAAGTGAACTCCCCAGTGGAGCCTTTATGCAGCCCCACATGCAACTGGACCCTCCGGGTTCGCTCTTTCCGAGCAACCCTAAACATAACCCTAGCCGGCATGGGAGAAGACTGAAAACCCGGGCCCCAGAAAACGCGTTGCAAGCCCCTTTGGACCATCCAAAAGTGTCACCAAAGGAAGGCTTTGGGTACAAGTGAACTCCCCAGGGGAGTCTTTACGCGGCCCCACATGCAACTGGACCCTCCGGGTTCGCTGTTTCTGAGCATCACTAAACATAGCCCTAGCCGGCATGGAAGACAACTGAAAAATCAGGCCCCAGGAAATGCGTTGCAAGCCCCTTTGGACCATCCAAAAGTGCCCCCAAAGGAAGGCTTTGGGTACATCTGAAGTTCCCAGGGGAGCCTTTACGCAGCCCCATATGCAACTGGACCCTCCGGGTTCGCTGTTTCAGAGCAACACTAAATATATCACTAGCCGGCATGGGAGAAGACTGAAAACCCGGGCCACAGAAAATGCGTTGCAAGCCCCTTTGGACCATCCAAAAGTGTCACCAAAGGAAGGCTTTGGGTACAAGTGAACTCCCCAGGGGAGCCTTTACGCAGCCCCACATGCAACTGGACCCTCCAGGATCGCTGTTCCTGAGCAAACCTAAACGTAGCCCTAGCCGTCATCGGAGACGACTGAAAAATCAGGCCCCAGGAAATGCGTTGCGAGCCCTTTTCGCCCATCCAAAAGTGCCCCCAAAGGAAGGCTTTGGGTACAAGTGAACTCCCCAGGGGAGCCTTTACGCAGCCCCACATGCAACTGGACCCTTCGGGTTCGATTTTTCCTTGCAACCCTAAATATATCACTAGCCAGCATGGGAGAAGACTGAAAACCCGGGCCCCAGAAAACGCGTTGCAAGCCCCTTTGGACCATCCAAAAGTGTCACCAAAGGAAGGCTTGGGTACAAGTGAACTCCCCAGGGGAGCCTTTACGCAGCCCCACATGCAACTGGACCCTCCGGGTTCGCTGTTTCCGAGCATCCCTAAACATAGCCCTAGCCGGCATCGAAGACAACTGAAAAATCAGGCCCCAGGAAATGTGTTGCGAGCCCCTTTGGACCATCCAAAAGTGCCCCCAAAGGAAGGCTTTGGGTACAAGTGAACTCCCCAGGGGAGCCTTTACGCAGCCCCACATGCAACTGGACCCTCCGGGTTCGCTGTTTCTGAGCATCCCTAAACATAGCCCTAGCCGGCATGGAAGACAACTGAAAAATCAGGCCCCAGGAAATGCGTTGCGAGCCCTTTTCGCCCATCCAAAAGTGCCCCCAAAGGAAGGCTTTGGGTACATCTGAAGTTCCCAGGGGAGCCTTTACGCAGCCCCACATGCAACTGGACCCTCCGGTTTCGCTGTTTCAGAGCAACACTAAATATATCACTAGCCGGCATGGGAGAAGACTGAAAACCCGGGCCCCAGGAAATGCGTTGCAAGCCCCTTTGGACCATCCAAAAGTGTCACCAAAGGAAGGCTTTGGGTACAAGTGAACTCCCCAGGGGAGCCTTTACGCAGCCCCACATGCAACTGGACCCTCCGGGTTCGCTGTTCATGAGCAAACCTAAACGTAGCCCTAGCCGTCATCGGAGACGACTGAAAAATCAGGCCCCAGGAAAGGCGTTGCAAGACCCTTTGGACCATCCAAAAGTGCCCCCAAAGGAAGACTTTGGGTACAAGTGATCTCCCCAGGGGAGCCTTTACGCAGCCCCACATGCAACTGGACCCTCCGGGTTCGCTGTTCCTGAGCAAACCTAAACGTAGCCTTAGCCGTCATCGGAGACGAGTGAAAAATAAGGCCCCAGGAAATGCGTTCCGAGGCCTTTTCGCCCATCCAAAAGTGCCCCCAAAGGAAGGCTTTGGGTACAAGTGAACTCCCCAGGGGAGCCTTTACGCAGCCCCACATGCAACTGGACCCTCCGGGTTCGCTCTTTCCGAGCATTCCTAAATATATCCCTAGCCGGCATGGGAGAAGACTGAAAACCCGGGCCCCAGGAAATGCGTTGCAAGCCCCTTTGGACCATCCAAAAGTGTCACCAAAGGAAGGCTTTGGGTACAAGAGAACTCCCCAGGGGAGCCTTTACGCAGCCCCACATGCAACTGGACCCTCCGGATTCGCTGTTTCTGAGCATCCGTAAACATAGCCCTAGCCGGCATCGACGACGACTGAAAAATCAGGCCCCAGGAAATGCGTTCCGAGCCCTTTTCGCCCATCTAAAAGTGCCCCCAAAGGAAGGCTTTGGGTACAAGTGAACTCCCCAGGGGAGCCTTTACGCAGCCCCACATGCAACTGGACCCTCCGCGTTCGCTGTTTCCGAGCATCCGTAAACATAGTCCTAGCCGGAATGGATGATGACTGAAAAATCAGGCCCCAGGAAATGCGTTACGAGCCCTTTTCGCCCATCCAAATGTGCCCCCAAAGGAAGGCTTTGGGTACAAGTGAACTCCCCAGGGGAGCCTTTATGCAGCCCCACATGCAACTGGACCCTCCGGGTTCGCTCTTTCCGAACAACCGTAAACATAACCCTAGCCGGCATGGGAGAAGACTGAAAACCCGGGCCCCAGAAAACGCGTTGCAAGCCCCTTTGGACCATCCAAAAGTGTCACCAAAGGAAGGCTTTGGGTACAAGTGAACTCCCCAGGGGAGCCTTTACGCAGCCCCACATGCAACTGGACCCTCCGGGTTCGCTGTTCCTGAGCAAACCTAAACGTAGCCTTAGCCGTCATCGGAGACGAGTGAAAAATAAGGCCCCAGGAAATGCGTTCCGAGGCCTTTTCGCCCATCCAAATGTGCCCCCAAAGGAAGGATTTGGGTACAAGTGAACTCCCCAGGGGAGCCTTTACGCAGCCCCACATGCAACTGGACCCTCCGGGTTCGCTGTTTCCGAGCATTCCTAAACATAGCCCTCGCCGTCATCGGAGACGAGTGAAAAATCAGGCCCCAGGAAATTTGTTGCGAGCCCTTTTCGCCCATCCAAATATGCCCCCAAAGGAAGGCTTTGGGTACAAGTGAACTCCCCAGGGGAGCCTTTATGCAGCCCCACATGCAACTGGACCCTCCGGGTTCGCTCTTTCAGAGCAACCCTAAACATAACCGTAGCCGGCATGGGAGAAGACTGAAAACCCGGGCCCCAGAAAACGCGTTGCAAGCCCCTTTGGACCATCCAAAAGTGTCACCAAAGGAAGGCTTTGGGTACAAGTGAACTCCCCAGGGGAGCCTTTACGCAGCCCCACATGCAACTGGACCCTCCAGGATCGCTGTTCCTGAGCAAACCTAAACGTAGCCCTAGCCGTCATCGGAGACGACTGAAAAATCAGGCCCCAGGAAATGCGTTCCGAGCCCTTTTCGCCCATCCAAAAGTGCCCCCAAAGGAAGGCTTTGGGTACAAGTGAACTCCCCAGGGGAGCCTTTACGCAGCCCCACATGCAACTGGACCCTCCGGGATCGCTGTTCCTGAGCAAACCTAAAAGTAGCCCTAGTCGTCATCACAGACCAGTGAAAAATCAGGCCCCAGGAAATGCGTTGCGAGCCATTTTGGACCATCCAAAAGTGTCACCAAAAGAAGGCTTTGGGTACAAGTGAACTCCCCAGGGGAGCCTTTACGCAGGCCCACATGCAACTGGACCCTGCAGTTTCCCTGTTTCCGAGCATCCCTAAACATAGCCCTAGCCGGCATCGAAGACGACTGAAAAATCAGGCCCCAGGAAATGCGTTACGAGCCCTTTTCGCCCATCCAAAAGTGCCCCCAAAGGAAGGCTTTGGGTACAAGTGAACTCCCCAGGGGAGCCTTTACGCAGCCCCACATGCAACTGGACCCTCCGGGTTCGATTTTTCGAACAACCCTAAATATATCCCTAGCCGGCATGGGAGAAGACTGAAAACCCGGGCCCCAGAAAATGTGTTGCAAGCCCCTTTGGACCATCCAAAAGTGTCACCAAAGAAAGGCTTTGGGTACAAGTGAACTCCCCAGGGGAGCCTTTACGCAGCCCCACATGCAACTGGACCCTACGGTTTCGCTGTTTCTGAGCATCCCTAAACATAGCCCTAGCCGGCATCGAAGACGAATGAAAAATCAGGCCCCAGGAAATGTGTTGCGAGCCCCTTTGGACCATCCAAAAGTGCCCCCAAAGGAAGGCTTTGGGTACAAGAGAACTCCCCAGGGGAGCCTTTACGCAGCCCCACATGCAACTGGACCCTCCGGGTTCGCTGTTCCTGAGCAAACCTAAACGTAGCCTTAGCCGTCATCGGAGACGACTGAAAAATAAGGCCCCAGGAAATGCGTTCCGAGGCCTTTTCGCCAATCCAAAAGTGCCCCCAAAGGAAGGCTTTGGGTACAAGTGAACTCCCCAGGGGAGCCTTTACGCAGCCCCACATGCAACTGGACCCTCCGGGTTCGATTTTTTCGAGCAACCCTAAATATATCCCTAGCCGGCATGGGAGAAGACTGAAAACTCGGGCCCCAGAAAACGCGTTGCAAGCCCCTTTGGACCATCCAAAAGTGTCACCAAAGGAAGGCTTTGGGTACAAGTGAACTCCCCAGGGGAGCCTTTACGCAGCCCCACATGCAACTGGACCCTCCGGGTTCGCTGTTTCCGAGCATTCCTAAACGTAGCCCTAGCCGTCATCGAAGACGAGTGAAAAATCAGGCCCCAGGAAATGCGTTACGAGCCCTTTTCTCTTGTCCAAAAGTGTCACCAAAGGAAGGCTTTGGGTACAAGTGAACTCCCCAGGGGAGCCTTTACGCAGCCCCACATGCAACTGGACCCTTCGGGTTCGATTTTTCCGAGCAACCCTAAATATATCCCTAGCCGGCATCGGAGACGACTGAAAACCCGGGCCCCAGAAAACGCGTTGCAAGCCCCTTTGGACCATCCAAAAGTGTCACCAAAGGAAGGCTTTGGGTACAAGTGAACTCCCCAGGGGAGCCTTTACGCAGCCCCACATGCAACTGGACCCTCCGGATTCGCTGTTTCTGAGCATCCGTAAACATAGCCCTAGCCGGCATCGACGACGACTGAAAAATCAGGCCCCAGGAAATGCGTTGCAAGCCCCTTTGGACCATCCAAAAGTGCCCCCAAAGGAAGACTTTGGGTACAAGTGATCTCCCCAGGGGAGCCTTTACGCAGCCCCACATGCAACTGGACCCTCCGGGTTCGCTGTTCCTGAGCAAACCTAAACGTAGCCTTATCCGTCATGGAAGACGAGTGAAAAATCAGGCCCCAGGAAATGCGTTACGAGCCCTTTTTCTCCCATCCAAAAGTGTAACCAAAGGAAGGCTTTGGGTACAAGTGAACTCCCCAGGGGAGCCTTTATGCAGCCCCACATGCAACTGGACCCTCCGGGTTCGCTCTTTCCGAACAACCCTAAACATAACCCTAGCCGGCATGGGAGAAGACTGAAAACCCGGGCCCCAGAAAACGCGTTGCAAGCCCCTTTGGACCATCCAAAAGTGTCACCAAAGGAAGGCTTTGGGTACAAGTGAACTCCCCAGGGGAGCCTTTACGCAGCCCCACATGCAACTGGACCCTCCGGGTTCGCTGTTCCTGAGCAAACCTAAACGTAGCCTTAGCCGTCATCGGAGACGAGTGAAAAATAAGGCCCCAGGAAATGCGTTCCGAGGCCTTTTCGCCCATCCAAATGTGCCCCCAAAGGAAGGATTTGGGTACAAGTGAACTCCCCAGGGGAGCCTTTACGCAGCCCCACATGCAACTGGACCCTCCGGGTTCGCTGTTTCCGAGCATTCCTAAACATAACCCTCGCCGTCATCGGAGACGAGTGAAAAATCAGGCCCCAGGAAATGCGTTGCGAGCCCTTTTCGCCCATCCAAATATGCCCCCAAAGGAAGGCTTTGGGTACAAGTGAACTCCCCAGGGGAGCCTTTATGCAACCCCACATGCAACTGGACCCTCCGGGTTCGCTCTTTCCGAACAACCCTAAACATAACCCTAGCCGGCATGGGAGAAGACTGAAAACCCGGGCCCCAGAAAACGCGTTGCAAGCCCCTTTGGACCATCCAAAAGTGTCACCAAAGGAAGGCTTTGGGTACAAGTGAACTCCCCAGGGGAGCCTTTACGCAGCCCCACATGCAACTGGACCCTCCGGGTTCGATTTTTCCGAGCATTCCTAAACATAGCCCTCGCCGTCATCGAAGACGAGTGAAAAATCAGGCCCCAGGAAATGCGTTGCGAGCCCTTTTCGCCCATCCAAAAGTGCCCCCAAAGGAAGGCTTTGGGTACAAGTGAACTCCCCAGGGGAGCCTTTATGCAGCCCCACATGCAACTGGACCCTCCGGGTTCGCTCTTTCCGAGCAACCCTAAACATAACCCTAGCCGGCATGGGAGAAGACTGAAAACCCGGGCCCCAGAAAACGCGTTGCAAGCCCCTTTGGACCATCCAAAAGTGTCACCAAAGGAAGGCTTTGGGTACAAGTGAACTCCCCAGGGGAGTCTTTACGCGGCCCCACATGCAACTGGACCCTCCGGGTTCGCTGTTTCTGAGCATCACTAAACATAGCCCTAGCCGGCATCGAAGACAACTGAAAAATCAGGCCCCAGGAAATGCGTTGCAAGCCCCTTTGGACCATCCAAAAGTGCCCCCAAAGGAAGGCTTTGGGTACATCTGAAGTTCCCAGGGGAGCCTTTACGCAGCCCCATATGCAACTGGACCCTCCGGGTTCGCTGTTTCAGAGCAACACTAAATATATCACTAGCCGGCATGGGAGAAGACTGAAAACCCGGGCCACAGAAAATGCGTTGCAAGCCCCTTTGGACCATCCAAAAGTGTCACCAAAGGAAGGCTTTGGGTACAAGTGAACTCCCCAGGGGAGCCTTTACGCAGCCCCACATGCAACTGGACCCTCCAGGATCGCTGTTATTGAGCAAACCTAAACGTAACCCTAGCCGTCATCGGAGACGACTGAAAAATCAGGCCCCAGGAAATGCGTTCCGAGCCCTTTTCGCCCATCCAAAAGTGCCCCCAAAGGAAGGCTTTGGGTACAAGTGAACTCCCCAGGGGAGCCTTTACGCAGCCCCACATGCAACTGGACCCTCCGGGTTCGATTTTTCCGAGCAACCCTAAATATATCACTAGCCGGCATGGGAGAAGACTGAAAACTCGGGCCCCAGAAAAAGCGTTGCAAGCCCCTATGGACCATCCAAAAGTGTCACCAAAGGAAGGCTTTGGGTACAAGTGAACTCCCCAGGGGAGCCTTTACGCAGCCCCACATGCAACTGGACCCTCCGGGATCGCTGTTCCTGAGCAAACCTAAAAGTAGCCCTAGTCGTCATCGCAGACCAGTGAAAAATCAGGCCCCAAGAAATGCGTTGCGAGCCATTTTGGACCATCCAAAAGTGTCACCAAAAGAAGGCTTTGGGTACAAGTGAACTCCCCAGGGGAGCCTTTACGCAGGCCCACATGCAACTGGACCCTGCGGTTTCGCTGTTTCCGAGCATCCCTAAACATAGCCCTAGCCGGCATCGAAGACGACTGAAAAATCAGGCCCCAGGAAATGCGTTACGAGCCCTTTTCGCCCATCCAAAAGTGCCCCCAAAGGAAGGCTTTGGGTACAAGTGAACTCCCCAGGGGAGCCTTTACGCAGCCCCACATGCAACTGGACCCTCCGGGTTCGATTTTTCGAACAACCCTAAATATATCCCTAGCCGGCATGGGAGAAGACTGAAAACCCGGGCCCCAGAAAATGTGTTGCAAGCCCCTTTGGACCATCCAAAAGTGTCACCAAAGAAAGGCTTTGGGTACAAGTGAACTCCCCAGGGGAGCCTTTACGCAGCCCCACATGCAACTGGACCCTCCGGTTTCGCTGTTTCCGAGCATCCCTAAACATAGCCCTAGACGGCATCGAAGACGAATGAAAAATCAGGCCCCAGGAAATGTGTTGCGAGCCCCTTTGGATCATCCAAAAGTGCCCTCAAACGAAGGCTTTGGGTACAAGAGAACTCCCCAGGGGAGCCTTTACGCAGCCCCACATGCAACTGGACCCTCCGGGTTCGCTGTTCCTGAGCAAATCTAAACGTAGCCTTAGCCGTCATCGGAGACGACTGAAAAATAAGGCCCCAGGAAATGCGTTCCGAGGCCTTTTCGCCAATCCAAAAGTGCCCCCAAAGGAAGGCTTTGGGTACAAGTGAACTCCCCAGGGGAGCCATTACGCAGCCCCACATGCAACTGGACCCTCCGGGTTCGATTTTTCCGAGCAACCCTAAATATATCCCTAGCCGGCATGGGAGAAGACTGAAAACTCGGGCCCCAGAAAACACGTTGCAAGCCCCTTTGGACCATCCAAAAGTGTCACCAAAGGAAGGCTTTGGGTACAAGTGAACTCCCCAGGGGAGCCTTTACGCAGCCCCACATGCAACTGGACCCTCCGGGTTCGCTGTTTCCGAGCATTCCTAAACGTAGCCCTAGCCGTCATCGAAGACGAGTGAAAAATCAGGCCCCAGGAAATGCGTTACGAGCCCTTTTCTCCCATCCAAAAGTGTCACCAAAGGAAGGCTTTGGGTACAAGTGAACTCCCCAGGGGAGCCTTTACGCAGCCCCACATGCAACTGGACCCTTTGGGTTCGCTGTTTCTGAGCATCCGTAAACATAGCCCTAGCCGGCATCGACGACGACTGAAAAATCAGGCCCCAGGAAATGCGTTGCAAGCCCCTTTGGACCATCCAAAAGTGCCCCCAAAGGAAGACTTTGGGTACAAGTGATCTCCCCAGGGGAGCCTTTACGCAGCCCCACATGCAACTGGACCCTCCGGGTTCGCTGTTCCTGAGCAAACCTAAACGTAGCCTTATCCGTCATGGAAGACGAGTGAAAAATCAGGCCCCAGGAAATGCATTACGAGCCCTTTTTCTCCCATCCAAAAGTGTAACCAAAGGAAGGCTTTGGGTACAAGTGAACTCCCCAGGGGAGCCTTTATGCAGCCCCACATGCAACTGGACCCTCCGGGTTCGCTCTTTCCGAACAACCCTAAACATAACCCTAGCCGGCATGGGAGAAGACTGAAAACCCGGGCCCCAGAAAACGCGTTGCAAGCCCCTTTGGACCATCCAAAAGTGTCACCAAAGGAAGGCTTTGGGTACAAGTGAACTCCCCAGGGGAGCCTTTACGCAGCCCCACATGCAACTGGACCCTCCGGGTTCGCTGTTCCTGAGCAAACCTAAACGTAGCCTTAGCCGTCATCGGAGACGAGTGAAAAATAAGGCCCCAGGAAATGCGTTCCGAGGCCTTTTCGCCCATCCAAATGTGCCCCCAAAGGAAGACTTTGGGTACAAGTGATCTCCCCAGGGGAGCCTTTACGCAGCCCCACATGCAACTGGACCCTCCGGGTTCGCTGTTTCCGAGCATTCCTAAACATAGCCCTCGCCGTCATCGGAGACGAGTGAAAAATTAGGCCCCAGGAAATGCGTTGCGAGCCCTTTTCGCCCATCCAAATATGCCTCCAAAGGAAGGCTTTGGGTACAAGTGAACTCCCCAGGGGAGCCTTTATGCAGCCCCACATGCAACTGGACCCTCCGGGTTCGCTCTTTCCGAACAACCCTAAACATAACCCTAGCCGGCATGGGAGAAGACTGAAAACCCGGGCCCCAGAAAACGCGTTGCAAGCCCCTTTGGACCATCCAAAAGTGTCACCAAAGGAAGGCTTTGGGTACAAGTGAACTCCCCAGGGGAGCCTTTATGCAGCCCCACATGCAACTGGACCCTCCGGGTTCGCTCTTTCCGAGCAACCCTAAACATAACCCTAGCCGGCATGGGAGAAGACTGAAAACCCGGGCCCCAGAAAACGCGTTGCAAGCCCCTTTGGACCATCCAAAAGTGTCACCAAAGGAAGGCTTTGGGTACAAGTGAACTCCCCAGGGGAGCCTTTACGCGGCCCCACATGCAACTGGACCCTCCGGGTTTGCTGTTTCTGAGCATCACTAAACATAGCCCTAGCCGGCATCGAAGACAACTGAAAAATCAGGCCCCAGGAAATGCGTTGCAAGCCCCTTTGGACCATCCAAAAGTGCCCCCAAAGGAAGGCTTTGGGTACATCTGAAGTTCCCAGGGGAGCCTTTACGCAGCCCCACATGCAACTGGACCCTCCGGGTTCGCTGTTTCAGAGCAACACCAAATATATCACTAGCCGGCATGGGAGAAGACTGAAAACCCGGGCCACAGAAAATGCGTTGCAAGCCCCTTTGGACCATCCAAAAGTGTCACCAAAGGAAGGCTTTGGGTACAAGTGAACTCCCCAGGGGAGCCTTTACGCAGCCCCACATGCAACTGGACCCTCCAGGATCGCTGTTATTGAGCAAACCTAAACGTAACCCTAGCCGTCATCGGAGACGACTGAAAAATCAGGCCCCAGGAAATGCGTTCCGAGCCCTTTTCGCCCATCCAAAAGTGCCCCCAAAGGAAGGCTTTGGGTACAAGTGAACTCCCCAGGGGAGCCTTTACGCAGCCCCACATGCAACTGGACCCTCCGGGTTCGATTTTTCCTTGCAACCCTAAATATATCACTAGCCAGCATGGGAGAAGACTGAAAACCCGGGCCCCAGAAAACGCGTTGCAAGCCCCTTTGGACCATCCAAAAGTGTCACCAAAGGAAGGCTTTGGGTACAAGTGAACTCCCCAGGGGAGCCTTTACGCAGCCCCACATGCAACTGGACCCTCCGGGTTCGCTGTTTCCGAGCATCCCTAAACATAGCCCTAGCCGGCATCGAAGACAACTGAAAAATCAGGCCCCAGGAAATGCGTTCCGAGCCCTTTTCGCCCATCCAAAAGTGCCCCCAAAGGAAGGCTTTGGGTACAAGTGAACTCCCCAGGGGAGCCTTTACGCAGCCCCACATGCAACTGGACCCTCCGGGTTCGATTTTTCCGAGCAACCCTAAATATATCCCTAGCCGGCATGGGAGAAGACTGAAAACTCGGGCCCCAGAAAACGCGTTGCAAGCCCCTATGGACCATCCAAAAGTGTCACCAAAGGAAGGCTTTGGGTACAAGTGAACTCCCCAGGGGAGCCTTTACGCAGCCCCACATGCAACTGGACCCTCCGGGATCGCTGTTCCTGAGCAAACCTAAAAGTAGCCCTAGTCGTCATCGCAGACCAGTGAAAAATCAGGCCCCAGGAAATGCGTTGCGAGCCATTTTGGACCATCCAAAAGTGTCACCAAAAGAAGGCTTTGGGTACAAGTGAACTCCCCAGGGGAGCCTTTACGCAGGCCCACATGCAACTGGACCCTGCGGTTTCGCTGTTTCCGAGCATCCCTAAACATAGCCCTAGCCGGCATCGAAGACGACTGAAAAATCAGGCCCCAGGAAATGCGTTACGAGCCCTTTTCGCCCATCCAAAAGTGCCCCCAAAGGAAGGCTTTGGGTACAAGTGAACTCCCCAGGGGAGCCTTTACGCAGCCCCACATGCAACTGGACCCTCCGGTTTCGCTGTTTCTGAGCATCCCTAAACATAGCCCTAGCCGGCATCGAAGACGAATGAAAAATCAGGCCCCAGGAAATGTGTTGCGAGCCCCTTTGGACCATCCAAAAGTGCCCCCAAAGGAAGGCTTTGGGTACAAGAGAACTCCCCAGGGGAGCCATTACGCAGCCCCACATGCAACTGGACCCTCCGGGTTCGCTGTTCCTGAGCAAACCTAAACGTAGCCTTAGCCGTCATCGGAGACGACTGAAAAATAAGGCCCCAGGAAATGCGTTCCGAGGCCTTTTCGCCAATCCAAAAGTGCCCCCAAAGGAAGGCTTTGGGTACAAGTGAACTCCCGAGGGGAGCCTTTACGCAGCCCCACATGCAACTGGACCCTCCGGGTTCGATTTTTCCGAGCAAACCTAAATATATCCCTAGCCGGCATGGGAGAAGACTGAAAACTCGGGCCCCAGAAAACACGTTGCAAGCCCCTTTGGACCATCCAAAAGTGTCACCAAAGGAAGGCTTTGGGTACAAGTGAACTCCCCAGGGGAGCCTTTACGCAGCCCCACATGCAACTGGACCCTCCGGGTTCGCTGTTTCCGAGCATTCCTAAACGTAGCCCTAGCCGTCATCGAAGACGAGTGAAAAATCAGGCCCCAGGAAATGCGTTACGAGCCCTTTTCTCCCATCCAAAAGTGTCACCAAAGGAAGGCTTTGGGTACAAGTGAACTCCCCAGGGGAGCCTTTACGCAGCCCCACATGCAACTGGACCCTTCAGGTTCGATTTTTCCGAGCAACCCTAAATATATCCCCAGCCGGCATCGGAGACGACTGAAAACCCGGGCCCCAGAAAACGCGTTGCAAGCCCCTTTGGACCATCCAAAAGTGTCACCAAAGGAAGGCTTTGGGTACAAGTGAACTCCCCAGGGGAGCCTTTACGCAGCCCCACATGCAACTGGACCCTCCGGGTTCGCTGTTCCTGAGCAAACCTAAACGTAGCCTTAGCCGTCATCGGAGACGACTGAAAAATCAGACCCCAGGAAATGCATTCCGAGGCCTTTTCGCCCATCCAAATGTGCCCCCAAAGGAAGGATTTGGGTACAAGTGAACTCCCCAGGGGAGCCTTTACGCAGCCCCACATGCAACTGGACCCTCCGGGTTCGCTGTTTCCGAGCATTCCTAAACATAGCCCTCGCCGTCATCGGAGACGAGTGAAAAATCAGGCCCCAGGAAATGCGTTGCGAGCCCTTTTCGCCCATCCAAATATGCCCCCAAAGGAAGGCTTTGGGTACAAGTGAACTCCCCAGGGGAGCCTTTATGCAGCCCCACATGCAACTGGACCCTCCGGGTTCGCTCTTTCAGAGCAACCCTAAACATAACCCTAGCCGGCATGGGAGAAGACTGAAAACCCGGGCCCCAGAAAACGCGTTGCAAGCCACTTTGGACCATCCAAAAGTGTCACCAAAGGAAGGCTTTGGGTACAAGTGAACTCCCCAGGGGAGCCTTTACGCAGCCCCACATGCAACTGGACCCTCCGGGTTCGATTTTTCCGAGCATTCCTAAACATAGCCCTAGCCGGCATCGAAGACGACTGAAAAATCAGGCCCCAGGAAATGCGTTGCGAGCCCTTTTCGCCCATCCAAAAGTGCCCCCAAAGGAAGGCTTTGGGTACAAGTGAACTCCCCAGGGGAGCCTTTATGCAGCCCCACATGCAACTGGACCCTCCGGGTTCGCTCTTTCCGAGCAACCCTAAACATAACCCTAGCCGGCATGGGAGAAGACTGAAAACCCGGGCCCCAGAAAACGCGTTGCAAGCCCCTTTGGACCATCCAAAAGTGTCACCAAAGGAAGGCTTTGGGTACAAGTGAACTCCCCAGGGGAGTCTTTACGCGGCCCCACATGCAACTGGACCCTCCGGGTTCGCTGTTTCTGAGCATCACTAAACATAGCCCTAGCCGGCATCGAAGACAACTGAAAAATCAGGCCCCAGGAAATGCGTTGCAAGCCCCTTTGGACCATCCAAAAGTGCCCCCAAAGGAAGGCTTTGGGTACAAGTGAACTCCCCAGGGGAGCCTTTACGCAGCCCCATATGCAACTGGACCCTCCGGGTTCGCTGTTTCAGAGCAACACTAAATATATCACTAGCCGGCATGGGAGAAGACTGAAAACCCGGGCCACAGAAAATGCGTTGCAAGCCCCTTTGGACCATCCAAAAGTGTCACCAAAGGAAGGCTTTGGGTACAAGTGAACTCCCCAGGGGAGCCTTTACGCAGCCCCACATGCAACTGGACCCTCCAGGATCGCTGTTCCTGAGCAAACCTAAACGTAACCCTAGCCGTCATCGGAGACGACTGAAAAATCAGGCCCCAGGAAATGCGTTCCGAGCCCTTTTCGCCCATCCAAAAGTGCCCCCAAAGGAAGGCTTTGGGTACAAGTGAACTCCCCAGGGGAGCCTTTACGCAGCCCCACATGCAACTGGACCCTCCGGGTTCGATTTTTCCTTGCAACCCTAAATATATCACTAGCCAGCATGGGAGAAGACTGAAAACCCGGGCCCCAGAAAACGCGTTGCAAGCCCCTTTGGACCATCCAAAAGTGTCACCAAAGGAAGGCTTTGGGTACAAGTGAACTCCCCAGGGGAGCCTTTACGCAGCCCCACATGCAACTGGACACTCCGGGTTCGCTGTTTCCGAGCATCCCTAAACATAGCCCTAGCCGGCATCGAAGACAACTGAAAAATCAGGCCCCAGGAAATGCGTTCCGAGGCCTTTTCGCCCATCCAAAAGTGCCCCCAAAGGAAGGCTTTGGGTACAAGTGAACTCCCCAGGGGAGCCTTTACGCAGCCCCACATGCAACTGGACCCTCCGGGTTCGATTTTTCCAAGCAACCCTAAATATATCCCTAGCCGGCATGGGAGAAGACTGAAAACTCGGGCCCCAGAAAACGCGTTGCAAGCCCCTATGGACCATCCAAAAGTGTCACCAAAGGAAGGCTTTGGGTACAAGTGAACTCCCCAGGGGAGCCTTTACGCAGCCCCACATGCAACTGGACCCTCCGGGATCGCTGTTCCTGAGCAAACCTAAAAGTAGCCCTAGTCGTCATCGCAGACCAGTGAAAAATCAGGCCCCAGGAAATGCGTTGCGAGCCATTTTGGACCATCCAAAAGTGTCACCAAAAGAAGGCTTTGGGTACAAGTGAACTCCCCAGGGGAGCCTTTACGCAGGCCCACATGCAACTGGACCCTGCGGTTTCGCTGTTTCCGAGCATCCCTAAACATAGCCCTAGCCGGCATCGAAGACGACTGAAAAATCAGGCCCCAGGAAATGCGTTACGAGCCCTTTTCGCCCATCCAAAAGTGCCCCCAAAGGAAGGCTTTGGGTACAAGTGAACTCCCCAGGGGAGCCTTTACGCAGCCCCACATGCAACTGGACCCTCCGGGTTCGATTTTTCGAGCAACCCTAAATATATCCCTAGCCGGCATGGGAGAAGACTGAAAACCCGGGCCCCAGAAAATGTGTTGCAAGCCCCTTTGGACCATCCAAAAGTGTCACCAAAGAAAGGCTTTGGGTACAAGTGAACTCCCCAGGGGAGCCTTTACGCAGCCCCACATGCAACTGGACCCTCCGGTTTCGCTGTTTCTGAGCATCCCTAAACATAGCCCTAGCCGGCATCGAAGACGAATGAAAAATCAGGCCCCAGGAAATGTGTTGCGAGCCCCTTTGGACCATCCAAAAGTGCCCCCAAAGGAAGGCTTTGGGTACAAGAGAACTCCCCAGGGGAGCCTTTACGCAGCCGCACATGCAACTGGACCCTCCGGGTTAGATTTTTCCTTGCAACCCTAAATATATCCCTAGCCGGCATGGGAGAAGACTGAAAACTCGGGCCCCAGAAAACGCGTTGCAAGCCCCTTTGGACCATCCAAAAGTGTCACCAAAGGAAGGATTTGGGTACAAGTGAACTCCCCAGGGGAGCCTTTACGCAGCCCCACATGCAACTGGACCCTCCGGGTTCGCTGTTTCCGAGCATTCCTAAACGTAGCCCTAGCCGTCATCGAAGACGAGTGAAAAATCAGGCCCCAGGAAATGCGTTACGAGCCCTTTTCTCCCATCCAAAAGTGTCACCAAAGGAAGGCTTTGGGTACAAGTGAACTCCCCAGGGGAGCCTTTACGCAGCCCCACATGCAACTGGACCCTTCGGGTTCGATCTTTCCGAGCAACCCTAAATATATCCCTAGCCGGCATCGGAGACGACTGAAAACCCGGGCCCCAGAAAACGCGTTGCAAGCCCCTTTGGACCATCCAAAAGTGTCACCAAAGGAAGGCTTTGGGTACAAGAGAACTCCCCAGGGGAGCCTTTACGCAGCCCCACATGCAACTGGACCCTCCGGATTCGCTGTTTCTGAGCATCCGTAAACATAGCCCTAGCCGGCATCGACGACGACTGAAAAATCAGGCCCCAGGAAATGCGTTGCAAGCCCCTTTGGACCATCCAAAAGTGCCCCCAAAGGAAGACTTTGGGTACAAGTGATCTCCCCAGGGGAGCCTTTACGCAGCCCCACATGCAACTGGACCCTCCGGGTTCGATTTTTCCTGAGCAAACCTAAACGTAGCCTTATCCGTCATGGAAGACGAGTGAAAAATCAGGCCCCAGGAAATGCGTTACGAGCCCTTTTTCTCCCATCCAAAAGTGTAACCAAAGGAAGGCTTTGGGTACAAGTGAACTCCCCAGGGGAGCCTTTATGCAGCCCCACATGCAACTGGACCCTCCGGGTTCGCTCTTTCCGAACAACCCTAAACATAACCCTAGCCGGCATGGGAGAAGACTGAAAACCCGGGCCCCAGAAAATGTGTTGCAAGCCCCTTTGGACCATCCAAAAGTGTCACCAAAGGAAGGCTTTGGGTACAAGTGAACTCCCCAGGGGAGCCTTTACGCAGCCCCACATGCAACTGGACCCTCCGGGTTCGCTGTTCCTGAGCAAACCTAAACGTAGCCTTAGCCGTCATCGGAGACGAGTGAAAAATCAGGCCCCAGGAAATGCGTTCCGAGGCCTTTTCGCCCATCCAAATGTGCCCCCAAAGGAAGGATTTGGGTACAAGTGAACTCCCCAGGGGAGCCTTTACGCAGCCCCACATGCAACTGGACCCTCCGGGTTCGCTGTTTCCGAGCATTCCTAAACATAGCCCTCGCCGTCATCGGAGACGAGTGAAAAATCAGGCCCCAGGAAATGCGTTGCGAGCCCTTTTCGCCCATCCAAATATGCCCCAAAAGGAAGGCTTTGGGTACAAGTGAACTCCCCAGGGGAGCCTTTATGCAGCCCCACATGCAACTGGACCCTCCGGGTTCGCTCTTTCAGAGCAACCCTAAACATAACCCTAGCCGGCATGGGAGAAGACTGAAAACCCGGGCCCCAGAAAACGCGTTGCAAGCCCCTTTGGACCATCCAAAAGTGTCACCAAAGGAAGGCTTTGGGTACAAGTGAACTCCCCAGGGGAGCCTTTACGCAGCCCCACATGCAACTGGACCCTCCGGGTTCGATTTTTCCGAGCATTCCTAAACATAGCCCTAGCCGTCATCGAAGACGAGTGAAAAATCAGGCCCCAGGAAATGCGTTGCGAGCCCTTTTCGCCCATCCAAAAGTGCCCCCAAAGGAAGGCTTTGGGTACAAGTGAACTCCCCAGGGGAGCCTTTACGCAGCCCCACATGCAACTGGACCCTCCGGGTTCGATTTTTCCGAGCATTCCTAAACATAGCCCTAGCCGTCATCGAAGACGAGTGAAAAATCAGGCCCCAGGAAATGCGTTGCGAGCCCTTTTCGCCCATCCAAAAGTGCCCCCAAAGGAAGGCTTTGGGTACAAGTGAACTCCCCAGGGGAGCCTTTATGCAGCCCCACATGCAACTGGACCCTCCGGGTTCGCTCTTTCCGAGCAACCCTAAACATAACCCTAGCCGGCATGGGAGAAGACTGAAAACCCGGGCCCCAGAAAACGCGTTGCAAGCCCCTTTGGACCATCCAAAAGTGTCACCAAAGGAAGGCTTTGGGTACAAGTGAACTCCCCAGGGGAGTCTTTACGCGGCCCCACATGCAACTGGACCCTCCGGGTTCGCTGTTTCTGAGCATCACTAAACATAGCCCTAGCCGGCATCGAAGACAACTGAAAAATCAGGCCCCAGGAAATGCGTTGCAAGCCCCTTTGGACCATCCAAAAGTGCCCCCAAAGGAAGGCTTTGGGTACAAGTGAACTCCCCAGGGGAGCCTTTACGCAGCCCCATATGCAACTGGACCCTCCGGGTTCGCTGTTTCAGAGCAACACTAAATATATCACTAGCCGGCATGGGAGAAGACTGAAAACCCGGGCCACAGAAAATGCGTTGCAAGCCCCTTTGGACCATCCAAAAGTGTCACCAAAGGAAGGCTTTGGGTACAAGTGAACTCCCCAGGGGAGCCTTTACGCAGCCCCACATGCAACTGGACCCTCCAGGATCGCTGTTCCTGAGCAAACCTAAACGTAACCCTAGCCGTCATCGGAGACGACTGAAAAATCAGGCCCCAGGAAATGCGTTCCGAGCCCTTTTCGCCCATCCAAAAGTGCCCCCAAAGGAAGGCTTTGGGTACAAGTGAACTCCCCAGGGGAGCCTTTACGCAGCCCCACATGCAACTGGACCCTCCGGGTTCGATTTTTCCTTGCAACCCTAAATATATCACTAGCCAGCATGGGAGAAGACTGAAAACCCGGGCCCCAGAAAACGCGTTGCAAGCCCCTTTGGACCATCCAAAAGTGTCACCAAAGGAAGGCTTTGGGTACAAGTGAACTCCCCAGGGGAGCCTTTACGCAGCCCCACATGCAACTGGACACTCCGGGTTCGCTGTTTCCGAGCATCCCTAAACATAGCCCTAGCCGGCATCGAAGACAACTGAAAAATCAGGCCCCAGGAAATGCGTTCCGAGGCCTTTTCGCCCATCCAAAAGTGCCCCCAAAGGAAGGCTTTGGGTACAAGTGAACTCCCCAGGGGAGCCTTTACGCAGCCCCACATGCAACTGGACCCTCCGGGTTCGATTTTTCCAAGCAACCCTAAATATATCCCTAGCCGGCATGGGAGAAGACTGAAAACTCGGGCCCCAGAAAACGCGTTGCAAGCCCCTATGGACCATCCAAAAGTGTCACCAAAGGAAGGCTTTGGGTACAAGTGAACTCCCCAGGGGAGCCTTTACGCAGCCCCACATGCAACTGGACCCTCCGGGATCGCTGTTCCTGAGCAAACCTAAAAGTAGCCCTAGTCGTCATCGCAGACCAGTGAAAAATCAGGCCCCAGGAAATGCGTTGCGAGCCATTTTGGACCATCCAAAAGTGTCACCAAAAGAAGGCTTTGGGTACAAGTGAACTCCCCAGGGGAGCCTTTACGCAGGCCCACATGCAACTGGACCCTGCGGTTTCGCTGTTTCCGAGCATCCCTAAACATAGCCCTAGCCGGCATCGAAGACGACTGAAAAATCAGGCCCCAGGAAATGCGTTACGAGCCCTTTTCGCCCATCCAAAAGTGCCCCCAAAGGAAGGCTTTGGGTACAAGTGAACTCCCCAGGGGAGCCTTTACGCAGCCCCACATGCAACTGGACCCTCCGGGTTCGATTTTTCGAGCAACCCTAAATATATCCCTAGCCGGCATGGGAGAAGACTGAAAACCCGGGCCCCAGAAAATGTGTTGCAAGCCCCTTTGGACCATCCAAAAGTGTCACCAAAGAAAGGCTTTGGGTACAAGTGAACTCCCCAGGGGAGCCTTTACGCAGCCCCACATGCAACTGGACCCTCCGGTTTCGCTGTTTCTGAGCATCCCTAAACATAGCCCTAGCCGGCATCGAAGACGAATGAAAAATCAGGCCCCAGGAAATGTGTTGCGAGCCCCTTTGGACCATCCAAAAGTGCCCCCAAAGGAAGGCTTTGGGTACAAGAGAACTCCCCAGGGGAGCCTTTACGCAGCCGCACATGCAACTGGACCCTCCGGGTTAGATTTTTCCTTGCAACCCTAAATATATCCCTAGCCGGCATGGGAGAAGACTGAAAACTCGGGCCCCAGAAAACGCGTTGCAAGCCCCTTTGGACCATCCAAAAGTGTCACCAAAGGAAGGATTTGGGTACAAGTGAACTCCCCAGGGGAGCCTTTACGCAGCCCCACATGCAACTGGACCCTCCGGGTTCGCTGTTTCCGAGCATTCCTAAACGTAGCCCTAGCCGTCATCGAAGACGAGTGAAAAATCAGGCCCCAGGAAATGCGTTACGAGCCCTTTTCTCCCATCCAAAAGTGTCACCAAAGGAAGGCTTTGGGTACAAGTGAACTCCCCAGGGGAGCCTTTACGCAGCCCCACATGCAACTGGACCCTTCGGGTTCGATCTTTCCGAGCAACCCTAAATATATCCCTAGCCGGCATCGGAGACGACTGAAAACCCGGGCCCCAGAAAACGCGTTGCAAGCCCCTTTGGACCATCCAAAAGTGTCACCAAAGGAAGGCTTTGGGTACAAGAGAACTCCCCAGGGGAGCCTTTACGCAGCCCCACATGCAACTGGACCCTCCGGATTCGCTGTTTCTGAGCATCCGTAAACATAGCCCTAGCCGGCATCGACGACGACTGAAAAATCAGGCCCCAGGAAATGCGTTGCAAGCCCCTTTGGACCATCCAAAAGTGCCCCCAAAGGAAGACTTTGGGTACAAGTGATCTCCCCAGGGGAGCCTTTACGCAGCCCCACATGCAACTGGACCCTCCGGGTTCGATTTTTCCTGAGCAAACCTAAACGTAGCCTTATCCGTCATGGAAGACGAGTGAAAAATCAGGCCCCAGGAAATGCGTTACGAGCCCTTTTTCTCCCATCCAAAAGTATAACCAAAGGAAGGCTTTGGGTACAAGTGAACTCCCCAGGGGAGCCTTTATGCAGCCCCACATGCAACTGGACCCTCTGGGTTCGCTCTTTCCGAACAACCCTAAACATAACCCTAGCCGGCATGGGAGAAGACTGAAAACCCGGGCCCCAGAAAATGTGTTGCAAGCCCCTTTGGACCATCCAAAAGTGTCACCAAAGGAAGGCTTTGGGTACAAGTGAACTCCCCAGGGGAGCCTTTACGCAGCCCCACATGCAACTGGACCCTCCGGGTTCGCTGTTCCTGAGCAAACCTAAACGTAGCCTTAGCCGTCATCGGAGACGAGTGAAAAATCAGGCCCCAGGAAATGCGTTCCGAGGCCTTTTCGCCCATCCAAATGTGCCCCCAAAGGAAGGATTTGGGTACAAGTGAACTCCCCAGGGGAGCCTTTACGCAGCCCCACATGCAACTGGACCCTCCGGGTTCGCTGTTTCCGAGCATTCCTAAACATAGCCCTCGCCGTCATCGGAGACGAGTGAAAAATCAGGCCCCAGGAAATGCGTTGCGAGCCCTTTTCGCCCATCCAAATATGCCCCCAAAGGAAGGCTTTGGGTACAAGTGAACTCCCCAGGGGAGCCTTTATGCAGCCCCACATGCAACTGGACCCTCCGGGTTCGCTCTTTCAGAGCAACCCTAAACATAACCCTAGCCGGCATGGGAGAAGACTGAAAACCCGGGCCCCAGAAAACGCGTTGCAAGCCCCTTTGGACCATCCAAAAGTGTCACCAAAGGAAGGCTTTGGGTACAAGTGAACTCCCCAGGGGAGCCTTTACGCAGCCCCACATGCAACTGGACCCTCCGGGTTCGATTTTTCCGAGCATTCCTAAACATAGCCCTAGCCGTCATCGAAGACGAGTGAAAAATCAGGCCCCAGGAAATGCGTTGCGAGCCCTTTTCGCCCATCCAAAAGTGCCCCCAAAGGAAGGCTTTGGGTACAAGTGAACTCCCCAGGGGAGCCTTTATGCAGCCCCACATGCAACTGGACCCTCCGGGTTCGCTCTTTCCGAGCATCCCTAAACATAACCCTAGCCGGCATGGGAGAAGACTGAAAACCCGGGCCCCAGAAAACGCGTTGCAAGCCCCTTTGGACCATCCAAAAGTGTCACCAAAGGAAGGCTTTGGGTACAAGTGAACTCCCCAGGGCAGTCTTTACGCGGCCCCACATGCAACTGGACCCTCCGGGTTCGCTGTTTCTGAGCATCACTAAACATAGCCCTAGCCGGCATCGAAGACAACTGAAAAATCAGGCCCCAGGAAATGCGTTGCAAGCCCCTTTGGACCATCCAAAAGTGCCCCCAAAGGAAGGCTTTGGGTACATCTGAAGTTCCCAGGGGAGCCTTTACGCAGCCCCATATGCAACTGGACCCTCCGGGTTCGATTTTTCCTTGCAACCCTAAATATATCACTAGCCAGCATGGGAGAAGACTGAAAACCCGGGCCCCAGAAAACGCGTTGCAAGCCCCTTTGGACCATCCAAAAGTGTCACCAAAGGAAGGCTTTGGGTACAAGTGAACTCCCCAGGGGAGCCTTTACGCAGCCCCACATGCAACTGGACCCTCCGGGTTCGCTGTTTCCGAGCATCCCTAAACATAGCCCTAGCCGGCATCGAAGACAACTGAAAAATCAGGCCCCAGGAAATGCGTTACGAGCCCTTTTCGCCCATCCAAAAGTGCCCCCAAAGGAAGGCTTTGGGTACAAGTGAACTCCCCAGGGGAGCCTTTACGCAGCCCCACATGCAACTGGACCCTCCGGGTTCGCTGTTTCCGAGCATTCCTAAACATAGCCCTCGCCGTCATCGGAGACGAGTGAAAAATCAGGCCCCAGGAAATGCGTTGCGAGCCCTTTTCGCCCATCCAAATATGCCCCCAAAGGAAGGCTTTGGGTACAAGTGAACTCCCCAGGGGAGCCTTTATGCAGCCCCACATGCAACTGGACCCTCCGGGTTCGCTCTTTCAGAGCAACCCTAAACATAACCCTAGCCGGCATGGGAGAAGACTGAAAACCCGGGCCCCAGAAAACGCGTTGCAAGCCCCTTTGGACCATCCAAAAGTGTCACCAAAGGAAGGCTTTGGGTACAAGTGAACTCCCCAGGGGAGCCTTTACGCAGCCCCACATGCAACTGGACCCTCCGGGTTCGATTTTTCCGAGCATTCCTAAACATAGCCCTAGCCGGCATCGAAGACGAGTGAAAAATCAGGCCCCAGGAAATGCGTTGCGAGCCCTTTTCGCCCATCCAAAAGTGCCCCCAAAGGAAGGCTTTGGGTACAAGTGAACTCCCCAGGGGAGCCTTTATGCAGCCCCACATGCAACTGGACCCTCCGGGTTCGCTCTTTCCGAGCATCCCTAAACATAACCCTAGCCGGCATGGATGTAGACAGAAAAATCAGGCCCCGGGAAATGCGTTACGAGCCCTTTTCGCCCATCCAAATGTGCCCCCAAAGGAAGCCTTTGGGTACAAGTGAACTCCCCAGGGGAGCCTTTACGCAGCCCCACATGCAACTGGACCCTCCAGGTTCGCTGTTTCCGAGCATCCTTAAACATAGCCCTAGCCGGCATCGAAGACGACTGAAAAATCAGGCCCCAGGAAACGCGTTGCAAGCCATTTTCGCCCATCCAAAAGTGCCCCCAAAGGAAGGCTTTGGGTACAAGAGAACTCCCCAGGGGAGCCTTTACGCAGCCCCACATGCAACTGGACCCTCCGGGTTCGCTGTTCCTGAGCAAACCTAAACGTAGCCCTAGCCGTCATCGGAGACGAGTGAAAACTCAGGCCCCAGGAAATGCGTTGCGAGCCCCTTTGGAGCATCCAAAAGTGCCCACAAAGGAAGGCTTTGGGTACAAGTGAATTCCACAGGGGAGCCTTTACGCAGCCCCACATGCCACTGGACCCTCCGGGTTCGCTGTTTCCGAGCATCCCTAAACATAGCCCTAGCCGGCATCGATGACGACTGAAAAATCAGGCCCCAGGAAATGCGTTGCGAGCCCTTTTCGCCCATCCAAATGTGCCCCTAAAGGAAGGCTTTCGGTACAAGTGAACTCCCCAGGGGAGCCTTTACGCAGCCACACATGCAACTGGACCCTCCGGGTTCGCTGTTTCCGAGCATCCCTAAACATAGCCCTAGCCGGCATCAAAGACGACTGAAAAATCAGGCCCCAGGAAATGCGTTGCGAGCCCTTTTCGCCCATCCAAAAGTTCCCCCAAAGGAAGGCTTTGGGTACAAGAGAACTCCCCAGGGGAGCCTTTACGCAGCCCCACATGCAACTGCACCCTTCGGGTTCGATTTTTCCGAGCAACCCTAAATATATCTCTAGCCAACATGGGAGAAGACTGAAAACCCGGGCCTCAGTAAACGCGTTGCAAGCCCCTTTGGACCATCCAAAAGTGTCACCAAAGGAAGGCTTTGGGTACAAGAGAACTCCCCAGGGGAGCCTTTACGCAGCCCCACATGCAACTGGACCCTCCGGGTTCAATTTTTCCGAGCATCCCTAAATATATCACTAGCCAGCACGGGAGAAGACTGAAATCCCTGGCCCCAGAAAACGCGTTGCAAGCCCCTTTAGACCATCCAAAACTGTCACCAAAGGAAGGCTTTGGGTACAAGTGAACTCCCCAGGGGAGCCTTTACGCAGCCCCACATGCAACTGGACCCTCCGCGTTCGCTGTTTCCGAGCATCCGTAAACATAGCCTTAGCCGTCATCGAAGACGAATGAAAAATCAGGCCCCAGGAAATAGGTTTCAAGCCCCATTCACCCATCCAAAAGTGCAACCAAAGGAAGGCTTTGGGTACAAGTGAACTCCCCAGGGGAGCCTTTACGCAGCCCCACATGCAACTGGACCCTCCGGGTTCGCTGTTTCCGAGCATCCGTAAACATAGTCTTAGCCGTCATCGAAGACGAATGAAAAATCAGGCCCCAGGAAATAGGTTTCAAGCCCCATTCACCCATCCAAAAGTGCCCCCAAAGGAAGGCTTTGGGTACAAGTGAACTCCCCAGGGGAGCCTTTACGCAGCCCCACATGCAACTGGACCCTCCGGGTTCGCTTTTTCTGAGTATCCCTAAATATAGCCCTAGCCGGCATCGAAGACGACTGAAAAATCAGGCCCCAGGAAATGCGTTGCAAGCTCTTTTCGCCCATCCAAAAGTGCCCCCAAAGGAAGGCTTTGGGTACAAGTGAACTCCTCAGGGGAGCCTTTACGCAGCCCCACATGCAACTGGACCCTCCGCGTTCGCTGTTTCCGAGCATCCGTAAACATAGTCCTAGCCGGAATGGATGATGACTGAAAAATCAGGCCCCAGGAAATGCGTTACGAGCCCTTTTCGCCCATCCAAATGTGCCCCCAAAGGAAGGCTTTGGGTACAAGTGAACTCCCCAGGGGAGCCTTTACGCAGCCCCACATGCAACTGGACCCTCCAGGTTCGCTGTTTCCGAGCATCCCTAAACATAGCCCTTGCCGGCATCGAAGACGACTGAAAAACCCGGGCCCCAGAAAACACGTTGCAAGCCCCTTTGGACCATCCAAAAGTGTCACCAAAGGAAGGCGTTGGGTACAAGAGAACTCCCCAGGGGAGACTTTACGCAGCCCCACATGCAACTGGACCCTTCGGGTTCGATTTTTCCGAGCAACCCTAAATATATCCCTAGCCGGCATGGGAGAAGACTGAAAACCCGGGCCCCAGAAAACGCGATGCAAGCCCCTTTGGACCATCCAAAAGTGCCCCCAAAGGAAGGCTTTGTGTACAAGTGAACTCCACAGGGGAGCCTTTACGCAGCCCCACATGCAACTGGACCCTTCAGGTTCGATTTTTCCGAGCAACCCTAAATATATCCCTAGCCGGCATGGGAGAAGACTGAAAACTCGGGCCCCAGAAAACGCGTTGCAAGCCCCTTTGGACCATCCAAAAGTGTCACCAAAGGAAGGCGTTGGGTACAAGAGAACTCCCCAGGGGAGCCTTTACGCAGCCCCACATGCAACTGGACCCTCCGCGTTCGCTGTTTCCGAGCATCCGTAAACATAGCCTTAGCCGTCATCGAAGACGAATGAAAAATCAGGCCCCAGGAAATAGGTTTCAAGCCCCATTCACCCATCCAAAAGTGCAACCAAAGGAAGGCTTTGGGTACAAGTGAACTCCCCAGGGGAGCCTTTACGCAGCCCCACATGCAACTGGACCCTCCGGGTTCGCTGTTTCCGAGCATCCCTAAACATAGCCCTAGCCGGCATCGAAGACGACTGAAAAATCAGGCCCCAGGAAATGCGTTCCGAGCCCGTTTCGCGCATCCAAAAGTGCCCCCAAAGCAAGGCTTTGCGTACAAGTGAACTCCCCAGGGGAGCCTTTATGCAGCCCCACATGCAACTGGACCCTCCGGGTTCGTTGTTTCCGAGCATCCCTAAACATATCCCTAGCCGGAATGGATGATGACTGAAACATCAGGCCCAGGGAAATGCGTTACGAGCCCTTTTCGCCCATCCAAATGTGCCCCCAAAGGAAGGCTTTAAGTATTAGTGAACTCCCCAGGGGAGCCTTTACGCAGCCCCACATGCAACTGGACCCTCCGGGTTCGCAGTTCCTGAGCAAACCTAAACGTAGCCCTAGCCGTCATCGGAGGCGACTGAAAAATCAGGCCCCAGGAAATGCGTTGCGAGCTCCTTTGGACCATCCAAAAGTGCCCCCAAAGGAAGGCTTTGGGTATAAGAGAACTCCCCAGGGGAGCCTTTAGGCAGCCCCACATGCAACTGGACCCTCCGGGTTCGACTTTTCCGAGCAACCCTAAATATATCCCTAGCCGGCTTGGGAGAAGTCTGAAAACCCGGGCCCCAGAAAACGCGTTGCAAGCCCCTTTGGACCATCCAAAAGTGTCACCAAAGGAAGGCTTTGGGTACAAGAGAACTCCCCAGGGGAGCCTTTACGCAGCCCCACATGCAACTGCACCCTCCGGGTTCGCTGTTCATGAGCAAACGTAAACGTAGCCCTAGCCGTCATCGGAGACGAGTGAAAACTCAGGCCCCAGGAAATGCGTTGCGAGCCCCTTTGGACCATCCAAAACTGCCTCCAAAGGAAGGCATTGGGTACATCTGAACTCCCCAGGGGAGCCTTTACGCAGCCCCACATGCAACTGGACCCTCCGGGTTCGCTGTTTCCGAGCATCCCTAAACATAGCCCTAGACGGCATCGAAGACGACTGAAAAATCAGGCCCCAGGAAATAGGTTTCAAGCCCCATTCACCCATCCAAAAGTGCCCCCAAAGGAAGGCTTTGGGTACAAGTGAACTCCCCAGGGGAGCCTTTACGCAGCCCCACATACAACTGCACCCTCCGGGTTCGCTGTTCATGAGCAAACCTAAACGTAGCCCTTGCCGTCATCGGAGACGAGTGAAAACTCAGGCCCCAGGAAATGCGTTGCGAGCCCCTTTGGAGCATCCAAAAGTGCCCGCAAAGGAAGGCTTTGGGTACAAGTGAACTCCCCAGGGGAGCCTTTACGCAGCCCCACATGCAACTGGACCCTCCGGGTTCGCTGTTTCCGAGCATCCCTAAACATAGCCCTAGCCGGCATCGAAGACGAATGAAAAATCAGGCCCCAGGAAATGCGTTGCGAGCCCTTTTCGCCCATCCAAAAGTGTCACCAAAGGAAGGCTTTGGGTACAAGAGAACTCCCCAGGGGAGCCTTTACGCAGCCCCACATGCCACTGGACCCTCCGGGTTCGCTGTTTCCGAGCATCCCTAAACATAGCCCTAGCCGGCATCGAAGACGACTGAAAATCCCTGGCCCCAGAAAACGCGTTGCAAGCCCCTTTGGACCATCCAAATGTGCCCCCAAAGGAAGCCTTTGGGTACAAGTGAACTCCCCAGGGGAGCCTTTACGCAGCCCCACATGCAACTGGACCATCCGGGTTCGATTTTTCCGAGCAAACCTAAATATATCCCTAGCCGGCATGGGAGAAGTCTGAAAACCCGGGCCCCAGAAAACGCGTTGCATGCCTCTTTTGACCATCCAAAAGTGTCACCAAAGGAAGGCTTTGGGTACAAGTGAACTCCCCAGGGGAGCATTTATGCAGCCCCACATGCAACTGGACCCTCCGGGTTCGCTGTTTCCGAGCATCTCTAAACATAGCCCTAGCCGGCATCGAAGACGACTGAAAAATCAGGCCCCAGGAAATGCGTTGCGAGCCCTTTTCGCCCATCCAAAAGTGCCCCCAAAGGAAGGCTTTGGGTACAAGTGAACTCCCCAGGGGAGCCTTTATGCAGCCCCACATGCAACTGGACCCTCCGGGTTCGTTGTTTCCGAGCATCCGTAAACAAATCCCTAGCCGGAATGGATGATGACTGAAACATCAGGCCCAGGAAAATGCGTTGCGAGCCCTTTTCGCCCATCCAAATGTGCCCCCAAAGGAAGGCTTTAAGTATTAGTGAACTCCCCAGGGGAGCCTTTACGCAGCCCCACATGCAACTGGACCCTCCGGGTTCGCAGTTCCTGAGCAAACCTAAACGTAGCCCTAGCCGTCATCGGAGACGAGTGAAAAATCAGGCCCCAGGAAATGCGTTGCGAGCCCCTTTGGACCATCCAAAATTGCCCCCAAAGGAAGGCTTTGGGTACATCTGAAGTTCCGAGGGGAGCCTTTACGCAGCCCCATATGTAACTGGACCCTACGGGTTCGCTGTTTCCGAGCACCCCTAAACATAGCCCTAGCAGTCATCGGAGACGAGTGAAAAATCAGGCCCCAGGAAATGCGTTCTGAGTCCCTTTGGACCATCCAAAAGTGTCACCAAAGGAAGGCATTGGGTACATCTGAACTCCCCAGGGGAGCCTTTACGCAGCCCCACATGAAACTGGACCCTCCGGGTTCGCTGTTTCCGAGCATCCCTGAACATAGCCCTAGCCGGCATCGAACACGAATGAAAAATCAGGCCCCAGGAAATAGTTTTCAAGCCCCATTCACCCATCCAAAAGTGCCCCCAAAGGAAGTCTGTGGGTACAAGTGAACTCCCCAGGGGAGCCTTTACGCAGCCCCACATGCAACTGGACCCTTCGGGTTCGATTTTTCCGAGCAACCCTAAATATATCACTAGTCGGCACGGGAGAAGACTGAAATCCCTGGCCCCAGAAAACGCGTTGCAAGCCCCTTTGGACCATCCAAAAGTGTCACCAAAGGAAGGCTTTGGGTACAAGAGAACTCCCCAGGGGAGCCTTTACGCAGCCCCACATGCCACTAGACCCTCCGCGTTCGCTGTTTCCGAGCATCGCTAAACATAGCCCTAGCCAGCATCGAAGACGACTGAAAAATCAGGCCCCAGGAAATGCGTTGCGAGCCCTTTTCGCCCATCCAAAAGTGCCCCCAAAGGAAGGCTTTGGGTACAAGTGAACTCCCCAGGGGAGCCTTTACGCAGCCCCACATGCAACTGGACCCTCCGGGTTCGCAGTTCCTGAGCAAACCTAAACGTAGCCCTAGCCGTCATCGGAGACGAGTGAAAAATCAGGCCCCAGGAAATGCGTTGCGAGCCCCTTTGGACCATCCAAAATTGCCCCCAAAGGAAGGCTTTGGGTACATCTGAAGTTCCGAGGGGAGCCTTTACGCAGCCCCATATGTAACTGGACCCTACGGGTTCGCTGTTTCCGAGCACCCCTAAACATAGCCCTAGCAGTCATCGGAGACGACTGAAAAATCAGGCCCCAGGAAATGCGTTCTGATCCCCTTTGGACCATCCAAAAGTGCCCCCAAAGGAAGGCTTTGGGTACAAGTGAACTCCCCAGGGGAGCCTTTACGCAGCCCCACATGCAACTGGACCCTCCGGGTTCGCTGTTCCTGAGCAAACCTAAACGTAGCCCTAGCCGTCATCGGAGACGAGTGAAAACTCAGGCCCCAGGAAATGCGTTGCGAGCCCCTTTGGACCATCCAAAAGTGCCCGCAAAGGAAGGCTTTGGGTAAAAGTGAACTCCACAGGGGAGCCTTTACGCAGCCCCACATGCAACTGGACCCTCCGGGTTCGCTGTTTCTGAGCATCCCTAAACATAGCCCTAGCCGGCATCGAAGACGACTGAAAAATCAGGCCCCAGGAAATGCGTTGCGAGCCCTTTTCGCCCATCCAAAAGTGTCACCAAAGGAAGGCTTTGGGTACAAGAGAACTCCCCAGGGGAGGCTTTACGCAGCCCCACATGCCACTGGACCCTCCGGGTTCGCTGTTTCCGAGCATCCCTAAACATAGCCCTAGCCGGCATCGAAGACGACTGAAAAACCCGGGCCCCAGAAAACGCGTTGCAAGCCCCTTTGGACCATCCAAAAGTGTCACCAAAGGAAGGCTTTGTGTACAAGTGAACTCCCCAGGGGAGCCTTTATGCAGCCCCACATGCAACTGAACCATCCGGGTTCGATTTTTCCGAGCAACCCTAAATATATCACTAGCCGGCATGGGAGAAGACTGAAATCCCTGGCCCCAGAAAACGCGTTGCAAGCCCCTTTGGACCATCCAAAAGTGTCACCAAAGGAAGGCTTTGGGTACAAGTGAACTCCCCAGGGGAGCCTTTACGCAGCCCCACATGCAACTGGACCCTCCGGGTTCAATTTTTCCGAGCAACCCTAAATATATCACTAGCCGGCACGGGAGAAGACTGAAATCCCTGGCCCCAGAAAACGCGTTGCAAGCCCCTTTGGACCATCCAAAAGTGTCAGCAAAGGAAGGCTTTGGGTACAAGTGAACTCCCCAGGGGAGCATTTATGCAGCCCCACATGCAACTGGACCCTCCAGGTTCGCTGTTTCCGAGCATCGCTAAAGATAGCCCTAGCCGGCATCGATGACGACTGAAAAATCAGGCCCCGGGAAATGCGTTACGAGCACTTTTCGCCCATCCAAAAGTGCCCCCAAAGGAAGGCTTTGGGTACAAGTGAACTCCGCAGGGGAGCCTTTACGCAGCCCCACATGCAACTGCACCCTCCGGGTTCGCTGTTTCCGAGCATCCCTAAACATAGCCCTAGCCGGCATCGAAGACGACTGAAAAATCAGGCCCCAGGAAATGCGTTGCAAGCCCCTTTGTACCATCCAAAACTGTCACCAAAGGAAGGCTTTGGGTAAAAGTGAACTCCCCAGGGGAGCCTTTACGCAGCCCCACATGCAACTGGACCCTCCGGGTTCGCTGTTTCTGAGTATCCCTAAATATAGCCCTAGCCGGCATCGAAGACGACTGAAAAATCAGGCCCCAGGAAATGCGTTGCAAGCCCTTTTCGCCCATCCAAAAGTGCCCCCAAAGGAAGGCTTTGGGTACAAGTGAACTCCTCAGGGGAGCCTTTACGCAGCCCCACATGCAACTGGACCCTCCGCGTTCGCTGTTTCCGAGCATCCGTAAACATAGTCCTAGCCGGAATGGATGATGACTGAAAAATCAGGCCCCAGGAAATGCGTTACGAGCCCTTTTCGCCCATCCAAATGTGCCCCCAAAGGAAGGCTTTGGGTACAAGTGAACTCCCCAGGGGAGCCTTTACGCAGCCCCACATGCAACTGGACCCTCCAGGTTCGCTGTTTCCGAGCATCCCTAAACATAGCCCTTGCCGGCATCGAAGACGACTGAAAAACCCGGGCCCCAGAAAACACGTTGCAAGCCCCTTTGGACCATCCAAAAGTGTCACCAAAGGAAGGCTTTGTGTACAAGTGAAATCCCCAGGGGAGCATTTATGCAGCCCCACATGCAACTGGACCCTCCGGGTTCGATTTTTCCGAGCAAACCTAAATATATCACTAGCCCGCATGGGAGAAGTCTGAAAACCCGGGTCCCAGAAAACGCGTTGCATGCCTCTTTGGACCATCCAAAAGTGTCACCAAAGGAAGGCTTTGGGTACAAGTGAACTCCCCAGGGGAGCATTTATGCAGCCCCACATGCAACTGGACCCTCCGGGTTCGCTGTTTCCGAGCATCCCCATAAATAGCCCTAGCCGGCATCGAACACGACTGAAAAATCAGGCCCCAGGAAATGCGTTACGAGCCCTTTTCGCCCATCCAAACGTGCCCCCAAAGGAAGGCGTTGGGTACAAGAGAACTCCCCAGGGGAGCCTTTACGCAGCCCCACATGCAACTGGACCCTCCAGGTTCGCTGTTTCCGAGCATCCCTAAACATAGCCCTTGCCGGCATCGAAGACGACTGAAAAATCAGGCCCCAGGAAATGCGTTCCGAGCCCTTTTCGCCCATCCAAAAGTGCCCCCATTGGAAGACTTTGGGTACAAGAGAACTCCCCAGGGGAGCCTTTACGCAGCCCCACATGCAACTGCACCCTCCGGGTTCGCTGTTTCCGAGCATCCCTAAACATAGCCCTAGCCGGCATCGAAGACGACTGAAAAATCAGGCCCCAGGAAATGCGTTCCGAGCCCGTTTCGCGCATCCAAAAGTGCCCCCAAAGGAAGGCTTTGGGTACAAGTGAACTCCCCAGGGGAGCCTTTATGCAGCCCCACATGCAACTGGACCCTCCGGGTTCGTTGTTTCCGAGCATCCCTAAACATATCCCTAGCCGGAATGGATGATGACTGAAACATCAGGCCCAGGGAAATGCGTTACGAGCCCTTTTCGCCCATCCAAATGTGCCCCCAAAGGAAGGCTTTGGGTATAAGAGAACTCCCCAGGGGAGCCTTTACGCAGCCCCACATGCAACTGGACCCTCCGGGTTCGCAGTTCCTGAGCAAACCTAAACGTAGCCCTAGCCGTCATCGGAGGCGACTGAAAAATCAGGCCCCAGGAAATGCGTTGCGAGCTCCTTTGGACCATCCAAAAGTGCCCCCAAAGGAAGGCTTTGGGTATAAGAGAACTCCCCAGGGGAGCCTTTAGGCAGCCCCACATGCAACTGGACCCTCCGGGTTCGACTTTTCCGAGCAACCCTAAATATATCCCTAGCCGGCTTGGGAGAAGACTGAAAACCCGGGCCCCAGAAAACGCGTTGCAAGCCCCTTTGGAACATCCAAAAGTGTCACCAAAGGAAGGCTTTGGGTACAAGAGAACTCCCCAGGGGAGCCTTTACGCAGCCCCACATGCAACTGGACCATCCGGGTTCGATTTTTCCGAGCAAACCTAAATATATCCCTAGCCGGCATGGGAGAAGTCTGAAAACCCGGGCCCCAGAAAACGCGTTGCATGCCTCTTTTGACCATCCAAAAGTGTCACCAAAGGAAGGCTTTGGGTACAAGTGAACTCCCCAGGGGAGCATTTATGCAGCCCCACATGCAACTGGACCCTCCGGGTTCGCTGTTTCCGAGCATCCCTAAACATAGCCCTTGCCGGCATCGAAGACGACTGAAAAATCAGGCCCCAGGAAATGCGTTGCGAGCCCTTTTCGCCCATCCAAAAGTGCCCCCAAAGGAAGGCTTTGGGTACAAGTGAACTCCCCAGGGGAGCCTTTATGCAGCCCCACATGCAACTGGACCCTCCGGGTTCGTTGTTTCCGAGCATCCCTAAACATATCCCTAGCCGGAATGGATGATGACTGAAACATCAGGCCCAGGAAAATGCGTTGCGAGCCCTTTTCGCCCATCCAAATGTGCCCCCAAAGGAAGGCTTTAAGTATTAGTGAACTCCCCAGGGGAGCCTTTACGCAGCCCCACATGCAACTGGACCCTCCGGGTTCGCAGTTCCTGAGCAAACCTAAACGTAGCCCTAGCCGTCATCGGAGACGAGTGAAAAATCAGGCCCCAGGAAATGCGTTGCGAGCCCCTTTGGACCATCCAAAATTGCCCCCAAAGGAAGGCTTTGGGTACATCTGAAGTTCCGAGGGGAGCCTTTACGCAGCCCCATATGTAACTGGACCCTACGGGTTCGCTGTTTCCGAGCACCCCTAAACATAGCCCTAGCAGTCATCGGAGACGAGTGAAAAATCAGGCCCCAGGAAATGCGTTCTGAGTCCCTTTGGACCATCCAAAAGTGTCACCAAAGGAAGGCATTGGGTACATCTGAACTCCCCAGGGGAGCCTTTACGCAGCCCCACATGCAACTGGACCCTCCGGGTTCGCTGTTTCCGAGCATCCCTGAACATAGCCCTAGCCGGCATCGAACACGAATGAAAAATCAGGCCCCAGGAAATAGTTTTCAAGCCCCATTCACCCATCCAAAAGTGCCACCAAAGGAAGTCTGTGGGTACAAGTGAACTCCCCAGGGGAGCCTTTACGCAGCCCCACATGCAACTGCACCCTCCGGGTTCGCTGTTCCTGAGCAAACCTAAACGTAGCCCTAGCCGTCATCGGAGACGAGTGAAAACTCAGGCACCAGGAAATGCGTTGCGAGCCCCTTTGGACCATCCAAAAGTGCCCCCAAAGGAAGGCTTTGGGTACAAGTGAACTCCACAGGGGAGCCTTTACGCAGCCCCACATGCCACTGGACCCTCCGGGTTCGCTGTTTCCGAGCATCCCTAAACATAGCCCTAGCCGGCATCGAAGACGACTGAAAACTCAGGCCCCAGGAAATGCGTTGCGAGCCCTTTTCGCCCATCCAAATGTGCCCCCAAAGGAAGGCTTTGGGTACAAGAGAACTCCCCAGGGGAGCATTTATGCAGCCCCACATGCAACTGGACCCTCCGGGTTCGCTGTTTCCGAGCATCGCTAAAGATAGCCCTAGCCGGCATCGATGACGACTGAAAAATCAAGCCCCGGTAAATGCCTTACGAGCCCTTTTCGCCCATCCAAAAGTGCCCCCAAAGGAAGGCTTTGTGTACAAGTGAACTCCCCAGGGGAGCATTTATGCAGCCCCACATGCAACTGGACCCTCCGGGTTCGTTGTTTCCGAGCATCCCTAAACATAGCCCTAGCCGTCATCGGAGACGAGTGAAAAATCAGGCCCCAGGAAATGCGTTGCGAGCCCCTTTGGACCATCCAAAATTGCCCCCAAAGGAAGGCTTTGGGTACATCTGAAGTTCCGAGGGGAGCCTTTACGCAGCCCCACATGCAACTGGACCCTACGGGTTCGCTGTTTCCGAGCACCCCTAAACATAGCCCTAGCCGGCATCGGAGACGACTGAAAAATCAGGCCCCAGGAAATGCGTTCTGATCCCCTTTGGACCATCCAAAAGTGCCCCCAAAGGAAGGCTTTGGGTACAAGTGAACTCCCCAGGGGAGCCTTTACGCAGCCCCACATGCAACTGGACCCTCCGGGTTCGCTGTTCCTGAGCAAACCTAAACGTAGCCCTAGCCGTCATCGGAGACGAGTGAAAACTCAGGCCCCAGGAAATGCGTTGCGAGCCCCTTTGGACCATCCAAAAGTGCCCGCAAAGGAAGGCTTTGGGTAAAAGTGAACTCCCCAGGGGAGCCTTTACGCAGCCCCACATGCAACTGGACCCTCCGGGTTCGCTGTTTCCGAGCATCCCTAAACATAGCCCTAGCCGGCATTGAAGACGACTGAAAAATCAGGCCCCAGGAAATGCGTTGCGAGCCCTTTTCGCCCATCCAAAAGTGTCACCAAAGGAAGGCTTTGGGTACAAGAGAACTCCCCAGGGGAGGCTTTACGCAGCCCCACATGCCACTGGACCCTCCGGGTTCGCTGTTTCCGAGCATCCCTAAACATAGCCCTAGCCGGCATCGAAGACGACTGAAAAACCCGGGCCCTAGAAAACGCGTTGCAAGCCCCTTTGGACCATCCAAAAGTGTCACCAAAGGAAGGCTTTGTGTACAAGTGAACTCCCCAGGGGAGCCTTTACGCAGCCCCACATGCAACTGAACCATCCGGGTTCGATTTTTCCGAGCAACCCTAAATATATCACTAGCCGGCATGGGAGAAGACTGAAATCCCTGGCCCCAGAAAACGCGTTGCAAGCCCCTTTGGACCATCCAAAAGTGTCACCAAAGGAAGGCTTTGGGTACAAGTGAAATCCCCAGGGGAGCATTTATGCAGCCCCACATGCAACTGGACCCTCCGCGTTCGCTGTTTCCGAGCATCGCTAAAGATAGCCATAGCCGGCATCGATGACGACTGAAAAATCAGGCCCCGGGAAATGCGTTGCGAGCCCTTTTCGCCCATCCAAAAGTGCCCCCAAAGGAAGGCTTTGTGTACAAGTGAACTCCACAGGGGAGCCTTTACGCAGCCCCACATGCAACTGGACCCTCCGGGTTCGCTGTTTCCGAGCATCCCTAAACATAGCCCTAGCCGGCATCGAAGACGACTGAAAAATCAGGCCCCAGGAAATGCGTTGCGAGCCCTTTTCGCCCATCCAAAAGTGTCACCAAAGGAAGGCTTTGGGTACAAGAGAACTCCCCAGGGGAGCCTTTACGCAGCCCCACATGCCACTAGACCCTCCGCGTTCGCTGTTTCTGAGCATCGCTAAACATAGCCCTAGCCAGCATCGAAGACGACTGAAAAATCAGGCCCCAGGAAATGCGTTGCGAGCCCCTTTGGACCATCCAAAATTGCCCCCAAAGGAAGGCTTTGGGTACATCTGAAGTTCCGAGGGGAGCCTTTACGCAGCCCCATATGTAACTGGACCCTACGGGTTCGCTGTTTCCGAGCACCCCTAAACATAGCCCTAGCAGTCATCGGAGACGAGTGAAAAATCAGGCCCCAGGAAATGCGTTCTGAGTCCCTTTGGACCATCCAAAAGTGTCACCAAAGGAAGGCATTGGGTACATCTGAACTCCCCAGGGGAGCCTTTACGCAGCCCCACATGCAACTGGACCCTCCGGGTTCGCTGTTTCCGAGCATCCCTGAACATAGCCCTAGCCGGCATCGAACACGAATGAAAAATCAGGCCCCAGGAAATAGTTTTCAAGCCCCATTCACCCATCCAAAAGTGCCACCAAAGGAAGTCTGTGGGTACAAGTGAACTCCCCAGGGGAGCCTTTACGCAGCCCCACATGCAACTGCACCCTCCGGGTTCGCTGTTCCTGAGCAAACCTAAACGTAGCCCTAGCCGTCATCGGAGACGAGTGAAAACTCAGGCACCAGGAAATGCGTTGCGAGCCCCTTTGGACCATCCAAAAGTGCCCCCAAAGGAAGGCTTTGGGTACAAGTGAACTCCACAGGGGAGCCTTTACGCAGCCCCACATGCCACTGGACCCTCCGGGTTCGCTGTTTCCGAGCATCCCTAAACATAGCCCTAGCCGGCATCGAAGACGACTGAAAACTCAGGCCCCAGGAAATGCGTTGCGAGCCCTTTTCGCCCATCCAAATGTGCCCCCAAAGGAAGGCTTTGGGTACAAGAGAACTCCCCAGGGGAGCATTTATGCAGCCCCACATGCAACTGGACCCTCCGGGTTCGCTGTTTCCGAGCATCGCTAAAGATAGCCCTAGCCGGCATCGATGACGACTGAAAAATCAAGCCCCGGTAAATGCCTTACGAGCCCTTTTCGCCCATCCAAAAGTGCCCCCAAAGGAAGGCTTTGTGTACAAGTGAACTCCCCAGGGGAGCATTTATGCAGCCCCACATGCAACTGGACCCTCCGGGTTCGTTGTTTCCGAGCATCCCTAAACATAGCCCTAGCCGTCATCGGAGACGAGTGAAAAATCAGGCCCCAGGAAATGCGTTGCGAGCCCCTTTGGACCATCCAAAATTGCCCCCAAAGGAAGGCTTTGGGTACATCTGAAGTTCCGAGGGGAGCCTTTACGCAGCCCCACATGCAACTGGACCCTACGGGTTCGCTGTTTCCGAGCACCCCTAAACATAGCCCTAGCAGTCATCGGAGACGACTGAAAAATCAGGCCCCAGGAAATGCGTTCTGATCCCCTTTGGACCATCCAAAAGTGCCCCCAAAGGAAGGCTTTGGGTACAAGTGAACTCCCCAGGGGAGCCTTTACGCAGCCCCACATGCAACTGGACCCTCCGGGTTCGCTGTTCCTGAGCAAACCTAAACGTAGCCCTAGCCGTCATCGGAGACGAGTGAAAACTCAGGCCCCAGGAAATGCGTTGCGAGCCCCTTTGGACCATCCAAAAGTGCCCGCAAAGGAAGGCTTTGGGTAAAAGTGAACTCCCCAGGGGAGCCTTTACGCAGCCCCACATGCAACTGGACCCTCCGGGTTCGCTGTTTCCGAGCATCCCTAAACATAGCCCTAGCCGGCATTGAAGACGACTGAAAAATCAGGCCCCAGGAAATGCGTTGCGAGCCCTTTTCGCCCATCCAAAAGTGTCACCAAAGGAAGGCTTTGGGTACAAGAGAACTCCCCAGGGGAGGCTTTACGCAGCCCCACATGCCACTGGACCCTCCGGGTTCGCTGTTTCCGAGCATCCCTAAACATAGCCCTAGCCGGCATCGAAGACGACTGAAAAACCCGGGCCCTAGAAAACGCGTTGCAAGCCCCTTTGGACCATCCAAAAGTGTCACCAAAGGAAGGCTTTGTGTACAAGTGAACTCCCCAGGGGAGCCTTTACGCAGCCCCACATGCAACTGAACCATCCGGGTTCGATTTTTCCGAGCAACCCTAAATATATCACTAGCCGGCATGGGAGAAGACTGAAATCCCTGGCCCCAGAAAACGCGTTGCAAGCCCCTTTGGACCATCCAAAAGTGTCACCAAAGGAAGGCTTTGGGTACAAGTGAAATCCCCAGGGGAGCATTTATGCAGCCCCACATGCAACTGGACCCTCCGCGTTCGCTGTTTCCGAGCATCGCTAAAGATAGCCATAGCCGGCATCGATGACGACTGAAAAATCAGGCCCCGGGAAATGCGTTGCGAGCCCTTTTCGCCCATCCAAAAGTGCCCCCAAAGGAAGGCTTTGTGTACAAGTGAACTCCACAGGGGAGCCTTTACGCAGCCCCACATGCAACTGGACCCTCCGGGTTCGCTGTTTCCGAGCATCCCTAAACATAGCCCTAGCCGGCATCGAAGACGACTGAAAAATCAGGCCCCAGGAAATGCGTTGCGAGCCCTTTTCGCCCATCCAAAAGTGTCACCAAAGGAAGGCTTTGGGTACAAGAGAACTCCCCAGGGGAGCCTTTACGCAGCCCCACATGCCACTAGACCCTCCGCGTTCGCTGTTTCTGAGCATCGCTAAACATAGCCCTAGCCAGCATCGAAGACGACTGAAAAATCAGGCCCCAGGAAATGCGTTGCGAGCCCTTTTCGCCCATCCAAAAGTGCCCCCAAAGGAAGGCTTTGGGTACAAGAGAATTCCCCAGGGGAGCCTTTACGCAGCCCCACATGCCACTGGACCCTCCGCGTTCGCTGTTTCCGAGCATCCCTAAACATAGCCCTAGCCGGCAGCGATGACGACTGAAAAATCAGGCCCCAGGAAATGCGTTGCGAGCCCTTTTCGCCATCCAAAAGTGCCCCCAAAGGAAGGCTTTGGGTACAAGTGAACTCCCCAGGGGAGCCTTTACGCAGCCCCACATGCAACTGGACCCTCCGGGTTCGCTGTTTCTGAGCATCCCTAAATATAGCCCTAGCCGGCATCGAAGACGACTGAAAAATCAGGCCCCAGGAAATGCGTTGCAAGCCCCTTTGGACCATCCAAAAGTGCCCCCAAAGGAAGGCTTTGGGTACAAGTGAACTCCCCAGGGGAGCCTTTACGCAGCCCCACATGCAACTGGACCCTTCGGGTTCGATTTTTCCGAGCAACCCTAAATATATCCCTAGCCAGCATGGGAGAAGACTGAAAACCCGGGCCCCAGAAAACGCGTTGCAAGCCCCTTTGGACCATCCAAAAGTGTCACCAAAGGAAGGCGTTGGGTACAAGTGAACTCCCCAGGGGAGCCTTTACGCAGCCCCACATGCAACTGGACCCTCCGGGTTCGCTGTTTCCGAGCATCCCTAAACATAGCCCTAGCCGGCATCGAAGACGACTGAAAAATCAGGCCCCAGGAAATGCGTTGCGAGCCCTTTTCGCCCATCCAAAAGTGCCCCCAAAGGAAGGCTTTGGGTACAAGAGAACTCCCCAGGGGAGACTTTACGCAGCCCCACATGCAACTGGACCCTCCGGGTTCGATTTTTCTGAGCAACCCTAAATATATCCCTAGCCGGCATGGGAGAAGACTGAAAACCCGGGCCCCAGATAACGCGTTGCAAGCCCCTTTGGAACATCCAAAAGTGTCACCAAAGGAAGGCTTTGGGTACAAGAGAACTCCCCAGGGGAGCCTTTACGCAGCCCCACATGCAACTGGACCCTTCGGGTTCGATTTTTCCGAGCAACCCTAAATATATCCCTAGCCGGCATGGGAGAAGACTGAAAACCCGGGCCCCAGAAAACGCGTTGCAAGCCCCTTTGGACCATCCAAAAGTGTCACCAAAGGAAGGCGTTGGGTACAAGTGAACTCCCCAGGGGAGCCTTTACGCAGCCCCACATGCAACTGGACCCTCCGGGTTCGCTTTTTCCGAGCATCCCTAAACATAGCCCTAGCCGGCATCGATGACGACTGAAAAATCAGGCCCCAGGAAATGCGTTCCGAGCCCGTTTCGCGCATCCAAAAGTGCCCCCAAAGGAAGGCTTTGGGTACAAGTGAACTCCCCAGGGGAGCCTTTATGCAGCCCCACATGCAACTGGACCCTCCGGGTTCGCTGTTTCCGAGCATTCCTAAACATATCCCTAGCCGGAATGGATGATGACTGAAACATCAGGCCCAGGGAAATGCGTTACGAGCCCTTTTCGCCCATCCAAATGTGCCCCCAAAGGAAGGCTTTAAGTATTAGTGAACTCCCCAGGGGAGCCTTTACGCAGCCCCACATGCAACTGGACCCTCCGGGTTCGCAGTTCCTGAGCAAACCTAAACGTAGCCCTAGCCGTCATCGGAGACGAATGAAAAATCAGGCCCCAGGAAATGCGTTGCGAGCTCCTTTGGACCATCCAAAAGTGCCCCCAAAGGAAGGCTTTGGGTATAAGAGAACTCCCCAGGGGAGCCTTTACGCAGCCCCACATGCAACTGGACCCTCCGGGTTCGATTTTTCCGAGCAACCCTAAATATATCCCTAGCCGGCTTGGGAGAAGACTGAAAACCCGGGCCCCAGAAAACGCGTTGCAAGCCCCTTTGGACCATCCAAAAGTGTCACCAAAGGAAGGCTTTGGGTACAAGAGAACTCCCCAGGGGAGCCTTTACGCAGCCCCACATGCAACTGCACCCTCCGGGTTCGCTGTTCATGAGCAAACCTAAACGTAGCCCTAGCCGTCATCGGAGAAGAGTGAAAAATCAGGCCCCAGGAAATGCGTTGCGAGCCCCTTTGGACCATCCAAAATTGCCCCCAAACGAAGGCTTTGGGTACATCTGAAGTTCCGAGGGGAGCCTTTACGCAGCCCCATATGTAACTGGACCCTAAGGGTTCGCTGTTTCCGAGCACCCCTAAACATAGCCCTACCAGTCATCGGAGACAAGTTCAAAATCAGGCCCCAGGAAATGCGTTCTGAGCCCCTTTGGACCATCCAAAAGTGTCACCAAAGGAAGGCGTTGGGTACAAGTGAACTCCCCAGGGGAGACTTTACGCAGCCCCACATGCAACTGGACCCTCCGCGTTCGCTGTTTCTAGCATCCCTAAATATAGCCCTAGCCGGCATCGAAGACGACTGAAAAATCAGGCCCCAGGAAATGCATTGCAAGCCCTTTTCGCCCATCCAAAAGTGCCACCAAAGGAAGGCTTTGGGTACAAGTGAACTCCTCAGGGGAGCCTTTACGCAGCCCCACATGCAACTGGACCCTCCGGGTTCGTTGTTTCCGAGCATCCCTAAGCATAGTCCTAGCCGGAATGATGATGACTGAAAAATCAGGCCCCGGGAAATGCGTTACGAGCCCTTTTCGCCCATCCAAATGTGCCCCCAAAGGAAGGCTTTGTGTACAAGTGAACTCCCCAGGGGAGCCTTTACGCAGCCCCACATGCAACTGGACCCTCCGGGTTCGCTGTTTCCGAGCATCCCTAAACATAGCCCTAGCCGGCATCGAAGACGACTGAAAAACCCGGGCCCCAGAAAACGCGTTGCAAGCCCCTTTGGACCATCCAAATGTGTCACCAAAGGAAGGCTTTGTGTACAAGTGAAATCCCCAGGGGAGCATTTATGCAGCCCCACATGCAACTGGACCCTCCGGGTTCGATTTTTCCGAGCAAACCTAAATATATCACTAGCCGGCATGGGAGAAGTCTGAAAACCCGGGCCCCAGAAAACGCGTTGCATGCCTCTTTGGACCATCCAAAAGTGTCACCAAAGGAAGGCTTTGGGTACAAGTGAACTCCCCAGGGGAGCATTTATGCAGCCCCACATGCAACTGGACCCTCCGGGTTCGCTGTTTCCGAGCATCCCTAAAAATAGCCCTAGCCGGCATCGAAGACGACTGAAAAATCAGGCCCCAGGAAATGCGTTACGAGCCCTTTTCGCCCATCTAAAAGTGCCCCCAAAGGAAGGCTTTGTGTACAAGTGAACTCCCCAGGGGAGCCTTTACGCAGCCCCACATGCAACTGGACCCTTCGGGTTCGATTTTTCCGAGCAACCCTAAATATATCCCTAGCCAGCATGGGAGAAGACTGAAAACCTGGGTCCCAGAAAACGCGTTGCAAGCCCCTTTGGACCATCCAAAAGTGTCACCAAAGGAAGGCGTTGGGTACAAGAGAACTCCCCAGGGGAGCCTTTACGCAGCCCCACATGCAACTGGACCCTCCGGGTTCGCTGTTTCCGAGCATCGCTAAAGATAGCCCTAGCCGGCATCGAAGACGACTGAAAAATCAGGCCCCAGGAAATGCGTTGCGAGCCCTTTTCGCCCATCCAAAAGTGCCCCCAAAGGAAGGCTTTGGGTACAAGAGAACTCCCCAGGAGAGACTTTACGCAGCCCCACATGCAACTGGACCCTTCGGGTTCGATTTTTCCGAGCAACCCTAAATATATCCCTAGCCGGCATGGGAGAAGACTGAAAACCCGGGCCCCAGAAAACGCGTTGCAAGCCCCTTTGGACCATCTAAAAGTGTCACCAAATGAAGGCGTTGGGTACAAGAGAACTCCCCAGGGGAGCCTTTACGCAGCCCCACATGCAACTGGACCCTCCGGGTTCGCTGTTTCCGAGCATCCCTAAACATAGCCCTAGCCGGCATCGATGACGACTGAAAAATCAGGCCCCAGGAAATGCGTTCCGAGCCCGTTTCGCGCATCCAAAAGTGCCCCCAAAGGAAGGCGTTGGGTACAAGTGAACTCCCCAGGGGAGCCTTTACGCAGCCCCACATGCAACTGGACCCTCCGGGTTCGCAGTTCCTGAGCAAACCTAAACGTAGCCCTAGCCGTCATCGGAGACGAGTGAAAAATCAGGCCCCAGGAAATGCGTTGCGAGCTCCTTTGGACCATCCAAAAGTGCCCCCAAAGGAAGGCTTTGGGTATAAGAGAACTCCCCAGGGGAGCCTTTACGCAGCCCCACATGCAACTGGACCCTCCGGGTTCGATTTTTCCGAGCAACCCTAAATATATCCCTAGCCGGCTTGGGAGAAGACTGAAAACCCGGGCCCCAGAAAACGCGTTGCAAGCCCCTTTGGACCATCCAAAAGTGTCACCAAAGGAAGGCTTTGGGTACAAGAGAACTCCCCAGGGGAGCCTTTACGCAGCCCCACATGCAACTGGACCCTCCGGGTTCGCTGTTTCCGAGCATCCCTAAACATAGCCCTAGCCGGCATCGAAGACGACTGAAAAATCAGGCCCCAGGAAATGCGTTACGAGCCCTTTTCGCCCATCCAAAAGTGTCACCAAAGGAAGGCTTTGGGTACAAGAGAACTCCCCAGGGGAGCCTTTACGCAGCCCCACATGCCACTAGACCCTCCGCGTTCGCTGTTTCTGAGCATCGCTAAACATAGCCCTAGCCAGCATCGAAGACGACTGAAAAATCAGGCCCCAGGAAATGCGTTGCGAGCCCTTTTCGCCCATCCAAAAGTGCCCCCAAAGGAAGGCTTTGGGTACAAGAGAATTCCCCAGGGGAGCCTTTACGCAGCCCCACATGCCACTGGACCCTCCGCGTTCGCTGTTTCCGAGCATCCCTAAACATAGCCCTAGCCTTCAGCGATGACGACTGAAAAATCAGGCCCCAGGAAATGCGTTGCGAGCCCTTTTCGCCATCCAAAAGTGCCCCCAAAGGAAGGCTTTGGGTACAAGTGAACTCCCCAGGGGAGCCTTTACGCAGCCCCACATGCAACTGGACCCTCCGGGTTCGCTGTTTCTGAGCATCCCTAAATATAGCCCTAGCCGGCATCGAAGACGACTGAAAAATCAGGCCCCAGGAAATGCGTTACGAGCCCTTTTCGCCCATCCAAATGTGCCCCCAAAGGAAGGCTTTGGGTACAAGTGAACTCCCCAGGGGAGCCTTTACGCAGCCCCACATGCAACTGGACCCTCCGAGTTCGCTGTTTCCGAGCATCCCTAAACATAGCCCTAGCCGGCATCGAAGACGACTGAAAAACCCGGGCCCCAGAAAATGCGTTGCAAGCCCCTTTGGACCATCCAAAAGTGCCCCCAAAGGAAGGCTTTGGGTACAAGTGAACTCCCCAGGGGAGCCTTTACGCAGCCCCACATGCAACTGGACCCTTCGGGTTCGATTTTTCCGAGCAACCCTAAATATATCCCTAGCCACCATGGGAGAAGACTGAAAACCTGGGTCCCAGAAAACGCGTTGCAAGCCCCTTTGGACCATCCAAAAGTGTCACCAAAGGAAGGCGTTGGGTACAAGTGAACTCCCCAGGGGAGCCTTTACGCAGCCCCACATGCAACTGGACCCTCCGGGTTCGCTTTTTCCGAGCATCCCTAAACATAGCCCTAGCCGGCATCGATGACGACTGAAAAATCAGGCCCCAGGAAATGCGTTCCGAGCCCGTTTCGCGCATCCAAAAGTGCCCCCAAAGGAAGGCTTTGGGTACAAGTGAACTCCCCAGGGGAGCCTTTATGCAGCCCCACATGCAACTGGACCCTCCGGGTTCGCTGTTTCCGAGCATTCCTAAACATATCCCTAGCCGGAATGGATGATGACTGAAACATCAGGCCCGGGGAAATGCGTTACGAGCCCTTTTCGCCCATCCAAATGTGCCCCCAAAGGAAGGCTTTAAGTATTAGTGAACTCCCCAGGGGAGCCTTTACGCAGCCCCACATGCAACTGGACCCTCCGGGTTCGCAGTTCCTGAGCAAACCTAAACGTAGCCCTAGCCGTCATCGGAGACGAGTGAAAAATCAGGCCCCAGGAAATGCGTTGCGAGCTCCTTTGGACCATCCAAAAGTGCCCCCAAAGGAAGGCTTTGGGTATAAGAGAACTCCCCAGGGGAGCCTTTACGCAGCCCCACATGCAACTGGACCCTCCGGGTTCGATTTTTCCGAGCAACCCTAAATATATCCCTAGCCGGCTTGGGAGAAGACTGAAAACCCGGGCCCCAGAAAACGCGTTGCAAGCCCCTTTGGACCATCCAAAAGTGTCACCAAAGGAAGGCTTTGGGTACAAGAGAACTCCCCAGGGGAGCCTTTACGCAGCCCCACATGCAACTGCACCCTCCGGGTTCGCTGTTCATGAGCAAACCTAAACGTAGCCCTAGCCGTCATCGGAGAAGAGTGAAAAATCAGGCCCCAGGAAATGCGTTGCGAGCCCCTTTGGACCATCCAAAATTGCCCCCAAACGAAGGCTTTGGGTACATCTGAAGTTCCGAGGGGAGCCTTTACGCAGCCCCATATGTAACTGGACCCTAAGGGTTCGCTGTTTCCGAGCACCCCTAAACATAGCCCTACCAGTCATCGGAGACAAGTTCAAAATCAGGCCCCAGGAAATGCGTTCTGAGCCCCTTTGGACCATCCAAAAGTGTCACCAAAGGAAGGCGTTGGGTACAAGTGAACTCCCCAGGGGAGCCTTTACGCAGCCCCACATGCAACTGGACCCTCCGCGTTCGCTGTTTCTAGCATCCCTAAATATAGCCCTAGCCGGCATCGAAGACGACTGAAAAATCAGGCCCCAGGAAATGCATTGCAAGCCCTTTTCGCCCATCCAAAAGTGCCACCAAAGGAAGGCTTTGGGTACAAGTGAACTCCTCAGGGGAGCCTTTACGCAGCCCCACATGCAACTGGACCCTCCGCGTTCGTTGTTTCCGAGCATCCCTAAGCATAGTCCTAGCCGGAATGGATGATGACTGAAAAATCAGGCCCCGGGAAATGCGTTACGAGCCCTTTTCGCCCATCCAAATGTGCCCCCAAAGGAAGGCTTTGTGTACAAGTGAACTCCCCAGGGGAGCCTTTACGCAGCCCCACATGCAACTGGACCCTCCGGGTTCGCTGTTTCCGAGCATCCCTAAACATAGCCCTAGCCGGCATCGAAGACGACTGAAAAACCCGGGCCCCAGAAAACGCGTTGCAAGCCCCTTTGGACCATCCAAATGTGTCACCAAAGGAAGGCTTTGTGTACAAGTGAAATCCCCAGGGGAGCATTTATGCAGCCCCACATGCAACTGGACCCTCCGGGTTCGATTTTTCCGAGCAAACCTAAATATATCACTAGCCGGCATGGGAGAAGTCTGAAAACCCGGGCCCCAGAAAACGCGTTGCATGCCTCTTTGGACCATCCAAAAGTGTCACCAAAGGAAGGCTTTGGGTACAAGTGAACTCCCCAGGGGAGCATTTATGCAGCCCCACATGCAACTGGACCCTCCGGGTTCGCTGTTTCCGAGCATCCCTAAAAATAGCCCTAGCCGGCATCGAAGACGACTGAAAAATCAGGCCCCAGGAAATGCGTTACGAGCCCTTTTCGCCCATCTAAATGTGCCCCCAAAGGAAGGCTTTGTGTACAAGTGAACTCCCCAGGGGAGCCTTTACGCAGCCCCACATGCAACTGGACCCTTCGGGTTCGATTTTTCCGAGCAACCCTAAATATATCCCTAGCCAGCATGGGAGAAGACTGAAAACCTGGTCCCAGAAAACGCGTTGCAAGCCCCTTTGGACCATCCAAAAGTGTCACCAAAGGAAGGCTTTGGGTACAAGAGAACTCCCCAGGGGAGCCTTTACGCAGCCCCACATGCAACTGGACCCTCCGGGTTCGCTGTTTCCGAGCATCGCTAAAGATAGCCCTAGCCGGCATCGAAGACGACTGAAAAATCAGGCCCCAGGAAATGCGTTGCGAGCCCTTTTCGCCCATCCAAAAGTGCCCCCAAAGGAAGGCTTTGGGTACAAGAGAACTCCCCAGGAGAGACTTTACGCAGCCCACAATGCAACTGGACCCTCCGGGTTCGATTTTTCCGAGCAACCCTAAATATATCCCTAGCCGGCATGGGAGAAGACTGAAAACCCGGGCCCCAGATAACGCGTTGCAAGCCCCTTTGGAACATCCAAAAGTGTCACCAAAGGAAGGCTTTGGGTACAAGAGAACTCCCCAGGGGAGCCTTTACGCAGCCCCACATGCAACTGGACCCTTCGGGTTCGATTTTTCCGAGCAACCCTAAATATATCCCTAGCCGGCATGGGAGAAGACTGAAAACCCGGGCCCCAGAAAACGCGTTGCAAGCCCCTTTGGACCATCTAAAAGTGTCACCAAATGAAGGCGTTGGGTACAAGAGAACTCCCCAGGGGAGCCTTTACGCAGCCCCACATGCAACTGGACCCTCCGGGTTCGCTGTTTCCGAGCATCCCTAAACATAGCCCTAGCCGGCATCGATGACGACTGAAAAATCAGGCCCCAGGAAATGCGTTCCGAGCCCGTTTCGCGCATCCAAAAGTGCCCCCAAAGGAAGGCGTTGGGTACAAGTGAACTCCCCAGGGGAGACTTTACGCAGCCCCACATGCAACTGGACCCTCCGGGTTCGCAGTTCCTGAGCAAACCTAAACGTAGCCCTAGCCGTCATCGAAGACGACTTAAAAATCAGGCCCCAGGAAACGCGTTGCAAGCCCCTTTGGACCATCCCAAAGTGTCACCAAAGGAAGGCGTTGGGTACAAGAGAACTCCCCAGGGGAGACTTTACGCAGCCCCACATGCAACTGGACCCTCCGGGTTCGATTTTTCTGAGCAACCCTAAATATATCCCTAGCCGGCATGGGAGAAGACTGAAAACCCGGGCCCCAGATAACGCGTTGCAAGCCCCTTTGGAACATCCAAAAGTGTCACCAAAGGAAGGCTTTGGGTACAAGAGAACTCCCCAGGGGAGCCTTTACGCAGCCCCACATGCAACTGGACCCTTCGGGTTCGATTTTTCCGAGCAACCCTAAATATATCCCTAGCCGGCATGGGAGAAGACTGAAAACCCGGGCCCCAGAAAACGCGTTGCAAGCCCCTTTGGACCATCCAAAAGTGTCACCAAAGGAAGGCGTTGGGTACAAGTGAACTCCCCAGGGGAGCCTTTACGCAGCCCCACATGCAACTGGACCCTCCGGGTTCGCTTTTTCCGTGCATCCCTAAACATAGCCCTAGCCGGCATCGATGACGACTGAAAAATCAGGCCCCAGGAAATGCGTTCCGAGCCCGTTTCGCGCATCCAAAAGTGCCCCCAAAGGAAGGCTTTGGGTACAAGTGAACTCCCCAGGGGAGCCTTTATGCAGCCCCACATGCAACTGGACCCTCCGGGTTCACTGTTTCCGAGCATTCCTAAACATATCCCTAGCCGGAATGGATGATGACTGAAACATCAGGCCCGGGGAAATGCGTTACGAGCCCTTTTCGCCCATCCAAATGTGCCCCCAAAGGAAGGCTTTAAGTATTAGTGAACTCCCCAGGGGAGCCTTTACGCAGCCCCACATGCAACTGGACCCTCCGGGTTCGCAGTTCCTGAGCAAACCTAAACGTAGCCCTAGCCGTCATCGGAGACGAGTGAAAAATCAGGCCCCAGGAAATGCGTTGCGAGTTCCTTTGGACCATCCAAAAGTGCCCCCAAAGGAAGGCTTTGGGTATAAGAGAACTCCCCAGGGGAGCCTTTACGCAGCCCCACATGCAACTGGACCCTCCGGGTTCGATTTTTCCGAGCAACCCTAAATATATCCCTAGCCGGCTTGGGAGAAGACTGAAAACCCGGGCCCCAGAAAACGCGTTGCAAGCCCCTTTGGACCATCCAAAAGTGTCACCAAAGGAAGGCTTTGGGTACAAGAGAACTCCCCAGGGGAGCCTTTACGCAGCCCCACATGCAACTGCACCCTCCGGGTTCGCTGTTCATGAGCAAACCTAAACGTAGCCCTAGCCGTCATCGGAGAAGAGTGAAAAATCAGGCCCCAGGAAATGCGTTGCGAGCCCCTTTGGACCATCCAAAATTGCCCCCAAACGAAGGCTTTGGGTACATCTGAAGTTCCGAGGGGAGCCTTTACGCAGCCCCATATGTAACTGGACCCTAAGGGTTCGCTGTTTCCGAGCACCCCTAAACATAGCCCTACCAGTCATCGGAGACAAGTTCAAAATCAGGCCCCAGGAAATGCGTTCTGAGCCCCTTTGGACCATCCAAAAGTGTCACCAAAGGAAGGCGTTGGGTACAAGTGAACTCCCCAGGGGAGCCTTTACGCAGCCCCACATGCAACTGGACCCTCCGCGTTCGCTGTTTCTAGCATCCCTAAATATAGCCCTAGCCGGCATCGAAGACGACTGAAAAATCAGGCCCCAGGAAATGCATTGCAAGCCCTTTTCGCCCATCCAAAAGTGCCACCAAAGGAAGGCTTTGGGTACAAGTGAACTCCTCAGGGGAGCCTTTACGCAGCCCCACATGCAACTGGACCCTCCGCGTTCGTTGTTTCCGAGCATCCCTAAGCATAGTCCTAGCCGGAATGGATGATGACTGAAAAATCAGGCCCCGGGAAATGCGTTACGAGCCCTTTTCGCCCATCCAAATGTGCCCCCAAAGGAAGGCTTTGTGTACAAGTGAACTCCCCAGGGGAGCCTTTACGCAGCCCCACATGCAACTGGACCCTCCGGGTTCGCTGTTTCCGAGCATCCCTAAACATAGCCCTAGCCGGCATCGAAGACGACTGAAAAACCCGGGCCCCAGAAAACGCGTTGCAAGCCCCTTTGGACCATACAAATGTGTCACCAAAGGAAGGCTTTGTGTACAAGTGAAATCCCCAGGGGAGCATTTATGCAGCCCCACATGCAACTGGACCCTCCGGGTTCGATTTTTCCGAGCAAACCTAAATATATCACTAGCCGGCATGGGAGAAGTCTGAAAACCCGGGCCCCAGAAAACGCGTTGCATGCCTCTTTGGACCATCCAAAAGTGTCACCAAAGGAAGGCTTTGGGTACAAGTGAACTCCCCAGGGGAGCATTTATGCAGCCCCACATGCAACTGGACCCTCCGGGTTCGCTGTTTCCGAGCAACCCTAAATATATCCCTAGCCGGCATGGGAGAAGTCTGAAAACCCGGGCCCCAGATAACGCGTTGCAAGCCCCTTTGGAACATCCAAAAGTGTCACCAAAGGAAGGCTTTGGGTACAAGAGAACTCCCCAGGGGAGCCTTTACGCAGCCCCACATGCAACTGGACCCTTCGGGTTCGATTTTTCCGAGCAACCCTAAATATATCCCTAGCCGGCATGGGAGAAGACTGAAAACCCGGGCCCCAGAAAACGCGTTGCAAGCCCCTTTGGACCATCTAAAAGTGTCACCAAATGAAGGCGTTGGGTACAAGAGAACTCCCCAGGGGAGCCTTTACGCAGCCCCACATGCAACTGGACCCTCCGGGTTCGCTGTTTCCGAGCATCCCTAAACATAGCCCTAGCCGGCATCGATGACGACTGAAAAATCAGGCCCCAGGAAATGCGTTCCGAGCCCGTTTCGCGCATCCAAAAGTGCCCCCAAAGGAAGGCGTTGGGTACAAGTGAACTCCCCAGGGGAGACTTTACGCAGCCCCACATGCAACTGGACCCTCCGGGTTCGCAGTTCCTGAGCAAACCTAAACGTAGCCCTAGCCGTCATCGGAGACGAGTGAAAAATCAGGCCCCAGGAAATGCGTTGCGAGCTCCTTTGGACCATCCAAAAGTGCCCCCAAAGGAAGGCTTTGGGTACAAGGGAACTCCCCAGGGGAGCCTTTACGCAGCCCCACATGCAACTGGACCCTCCGGGTTCGATTTTTCCGAGCAACCCTAAATATATCCCTAGCCGGCTTGGGAGAAGACTGAAAACCCGGGCCCCAGAAAACGCGTTGCAAGCCCCTTTGGACCATCCAAAAGTGTCACCAAAGGAAGGCTTTGGGTACAAGAGAACTCCCCAGGGGAGCCTTTACGCAGCCCCACATGCAACTGCACCCTCCGGGTTCGCTGTTCCTGAGCAAACCTAAACGTAGCCCTAGCCGTCATCGGAGACGAGTGAAAAATCAGGCCCCAGGAAATGCGTTGCGAGCCCCTTTGGACCATCCAAAATTGCCCCCAAACGAAGGCTTTGGGTACATCTGAAGTTCCGAGGGGAGCCTTTACGCAGCCCCATATGTAACTGGACCCTACGGGTTCGCTGTTTCTGAGCACCCCTAAACATAGCCCTACCAGTCATCGGAGACAAGTGAAAAATCAGGCCCCAGGAAATGCGTTCTGAGCCCCTTTGGACCATCCAAAAGTGTCACCAAAGGAAGGCTTTGGGTACAAGTGAACTCCCCAGGGGAGCCTTTACGCAGCCCCACATGCAATTGGACCCTCCGCGTTCGCTGTTTCTGAGCATCCCTAAACATAGCCCTAGCCAGCATCGAAGACGACTGAAAAATCAGGCCCCAGGAACTGAGTTGCGAGCCCTTTTCGCCCATCCAAAAGTGTCACCAAAGGAAGACTTTGGGTACAAGTGAACTCCCCAGGGGAGCCTTTACGCAGCCCCACATGCAACTGGACCCTCCGGGTTCGATTTTTCCGAGCAAACCTAAATATATCACTAGCCGGCATGGGAGAAGTCTGAAAACCCGGGCCCCAGGAAATGCATTGCAAGCCCCTTTGGACCATCCAAAAGTGCCACCAAAGGAAGGCTTTGGGTACAAGTGAACTCCTCAGGGGAGCCTTTACGCAGCCCCACATGCAACTGGACCCTCCGGGTTCGCTGTTTCCCAGCATCCCCAAACATAGTCCTAGCCGGAATGGATGATGACTGAAAAATCAGGCCCCGGGAAATGCGTTACGAGCCCTTTTCGCCCATCCAAATGTGCCCCCAAAGGAAGGCTTTGGGTACAAGTGAACTCCCCAGGGGAGCCTTTACGCAGCCCCACATGCAACTGGACCCTTCGGGTTCGATTTTTCCGAGCAACCCTAAATATATCCCTAGCCGGCATGGGAGAAAACTGAAAACCCGGGCCCCAGAAAACGCGTTGCAAGCCCCTTTGGACCATCCAAAAGTGTCACCAAAGGAAGGCTTTGGGTACAAGAGAACTCCCCAGGGGAGCCTTTACGCAGCCCCACATGCCACTGGACCCTCCGGGTTCGATTTTTCGAGCAACCCTAAATATATCCCTAGCCGGCATGGGAGAAGACTGAAAACCCGGGCCCCAGAAAACGCGTTGCAAGCCCCTTTGGACCATCCAAAAGTGTCACCAAAGGAAGGCGTTGGGTACAAGAGAACTCCCCAGGGGAGCCTTTACACAGCCCCACATGCAACTGGACCCTCCGGGTTCGCTTTTTCCGAGCATCCCTAAACATAGCCCTAGCCGGCATCGATGACGACTGAAAAATCAGGCCCCAGGAAATGCGTTCCGAGCCCGTTTCGCGCATCCAAAAGTGCCCCCAAAGGAAGGCGTTGGGTACAAGTGAACTCCCCAGGGGAGCCTTTATGCAGCCCCACATGCAACTGGACCCTCCGGGTTCGTTGTTTCCGAGCATCCCTAAACATATCCCTAGCCGGAATGGACGATGACTGAAACATCAGGCCCAGGGAAATGCGTTACGAGCCCTTTTTGCCCATCCAAATGTGCCCCCAAAGGAAGGCTTTAAGTATTAGTGAACTCCCCAGGGGAGCCTTTACGCAGCCCCACATGCAACTGGACCCTCCGGGTTCGCAGTTCCTGAGCAAACCTAAACGTAGCCCTAGCCGGCATCGGAGACGAGTGAAAAATCAGGCCCCAGGAAATGCGTTGCGAGCTCCTTTGGACCATCCAAATGTGCCCCCAAAGGAAGGCTTTGGGTATAAGAGAACTCCCCAGGGGAGCCTTTACGCAGCCCCACATGCAACTGGACCCTCCGGGTTCGATTTTTCCGAGCAACCCTAAATATATCCCTAGCCGGCTTGGGAGAAGACTGAAAACCCGGGCCCCAGAAAACGCGTTGCAAGCCCCTTTGGACCATCCAAAAGTGTCACCAAAGGAAGGCTTTGGGTACAAGAGAACTCCCCAGGGGAGCCTTTACGCAGCCCCACATGCAACTGCACCCTCCGGGTTCGCTGTTCATGAGCAAACCTAAACGTAGCCCTAGCCGTCATCGGAGACGAGTGAAAAATCAGGCCCCAGGAAATGCGTTGCGAGCCCCTTTGGACCATCCAAAATTGCCCCCAAACGAAGGCTTTGGGTACATCTGAAGTTCCGAGGGGAGCCTTTACGCAGCCCCATATGTAACTGGACCCTACGGGTTCGCTGTTTCCGAGCACCCCTAAACATAGCCCAACCAGTCATCGGAGACAAGTGAAAAATCAGGCCCCAGGAAATGCGTTCTGAGCCCCTTTGGACCATCCAAAAGTGTCACCAAAGGAAGGCGTTGGGTACAAATGAACTCCCCAGGGGAGCCTTTATGCAGCCCCACATGCAACTGGACCCTCCGGGTTCGTTGTTTCCGAGCATCCCTAAACATATCCCTAGCCGGAATGGATGATGACTGAAACATCAGGCCCAGGGAAATGCGTTACGAGCCCTTTTTGCCCATTCAAATGTGCCCCCAAAGGAAGGCTTTAAGTATTAGTGAACTCCCCAGGGGAGCCTTTACGCAGCCCCACATGCAACTGGACCCTCCGGGTTCGCAGTTCCTGAGCAAACCTAAACGTAGCCCTAGCCGGCATCGGAGACGAGTGAAAAATCAGGCCGCAGGAAATGCGTTGCGAGCTCCTTTGGACCATCCAAATGTGCCCCCATGTCCTGGTTTCAGTTAGCACAGAATTAATTTTCTTCCTAGTAGCTGGTGGAATGCTGTGTTTTGGCTTGGGATGAGAAGAGTGCTGATAACACCCCGATGCTTTAATTGTTGCAGAGCAGTGCTTATACTAAGCCAAGGACATCTCAGCCTTTTGCTCTGTCCTGCCAGCGGGCAGGCTGGGGGTGCAGTAAGAGCTGGGAGGGGACAGACCCAGGACAGGTGACCCAAACTAGCCAAAGGGGTATTCCATACCATCTGACGTCATGCTAAACAATATATAGGGGTGGCTAGCCGGGGGGAGGGGGCCGGACTGCTCGGGGTTAGGCTGGGCATCGGTCAGCGAGTGGTGAGCAATTGCATTGTGCATCACTTGTTTGTACATACTATTATTACTTTCCTATTATCACCATTGTATTATTATTGTTATTATTTTATTATTATTTTGTTATTATTATTTTCCTGTCTTATTAAACTGTCTTTATCTCAACTCACGGGCTTCACTTTCCATTTCTCTCCCCCGTCCCAGAGAGGGAGGGGGGAGGGTGAGCGAACGGCTGCGTGGTGTTTGGCTGCCGGCCGGGTTAAACCACGACAGTCCTTTTGGCGCCCAACGTGGGGCACGAAAGGTTGAGATAACGGCAGATCTGATCAGAGTGTGTTAAACTAAAATTGGTGTAAGGATTAGACCTGCTTAATAGTCACTTGTCATAATGCTGATTGCTTTAATCTCAACTCTGCTGCGCCTGTTTTCCAAATTGAGTATTATAGTACATTATTTTCCGTATTTGCTCTCTGTCGTGTTGTTTATTCTCTCCGGGCCCTGGTTTCAGATCATTATGGTGCTGTGTGTTGTAGCAATGGCTTATGAGACGATGAAATATGTGATCATGACTCTAACTTGTTATTTGTATTCAGTAACATCGTCGACTCTGTACTTTGGAAACTGTATCTTGGAAACTATTAGCAATTATACCTATTGTTTTTTTCCATTATGGAGTCAATCTGTGGAGGGGAAAGGGGAAGATATTTTTCCTTACTTGCTTACTCTCCCTTTCTCCTTCACCACCCCTGTATCCTCCTGGGTCACTCTGCCTTCTCCCTCAGAAAAGCACTTCAGATTCTGCTTATAGTTAAACAACTACTTATGAAGCTCATCCGGAGATCTGCCCGGAGGCAGGATAGTTGTGGGTGGCAGGGAGTATGGGTGGATATGGGCAGGCATCTAGAGCAGTTGGCACCCCCAGTGTGTTGGAAATTCACCCCTGAACAATGGCAAAATCCTCAAAAACTGGCAGAATGCTTGAAAAAAAGGTGTCATGATTCTGGCAGTTCTAAAGTAACACAAATCATTGTAACGTGCTGGGGCCTGGCTCATGCCTATCGAGCTGCCATTGATACTGCTATCAACTTAGTGACAGACCCTGCGGCCACTCCAAGCCCTGTGACAGATCCAACGGCCACTGTGACCCCTACGGTGGACTCGGCAGCTGCTCCAGATCCGGTTCCTGCAGCCACTCCAGATCCGGTTCCTGCAGCCACTCCAGTCCCAGCTCCTGCAGCCACTCCAGTCCCAGCTCCTGCAGCTGCTCCAGTCCCAGCTCCTGCAGCCGCTCCAGTCCCAGCTCCTGCAGCCGCTCCAGTTCCAGCTCCTGCAGCCGCTCCAGTCCCAGTTCCTGCAGCCGCTCCAGTCCCAGTTCCTGCAGCCGCTCCAGTCCCAGTTCCTGCAGCCGCTCCAGTCCCAGTTCCTGCAGCCGCTCCAGTCCCAGTTCCTGCAGCCGCTCCAGTTCCAGCTCCGGCCGCTACTCCAGTCCCAGATCCTGCAACTGCTCCAGCTCCAGCTCCTGAAGCTGCTCCAGCTCCAGCTCCTGAAGCCGCTCCAGCTCCAGCTCCTACTGCTGCTCCAGTCCCAGCTCCTGCAACTGCTCCAGCTCCAGCTCCAGCTCCTGTAGCCGCTACAGCTCCGGTTCCTGCAACTGCTCCAGCTCCTGCAGCCGCTCCAGCTCCTGTGGCCGTGTCAGAGAAACGAGCTGTAGCAGTGCAAGTTGACCCTGCAGAGGGTATTCCAACCCCTGTAACGGGGTCAGAGAAACGAGCTGTAGCAGTACAAGTTGATCCTGCAGAGGGTATTCCAATCCCTGTAACGGGGTCAGAGAAACGAGCTGTAGCAGTGCAAGTTGACCCTGCAGAGGGTATTCCAATCCCTGTAACGGGGTCAGAGAAACGAGCTGTAGCAGTGCAAGCTGCCCCTGCAGAGGGCATTCCAACCCCTGTGGCAGACCCTGTAACAAAGTCAGAGAAACGAGCAGTAGCAGTGCAAGCTGCCCCTGTAGAGAAGGTGAAAATATGGTACAGAAATTCAAGTCGTTTAGAACGCAGAGAGTCTTCTGCCAATCCAGGTAAGGCTTCTGCCAAAACTAAGTATAGAGATGACGAAGATGATGACGACGCTGGGCCATCAAGGATTCAGGAGGAGGAAGATGAGGATGCCGAAAGAGCAACAGTAACTACCCGAAGCCTAAACGAGCGCGAGCTACGAGATGTGCGAAAAGATTTTGGTCGCTGTATAGGTGAGCAGCTTGTCACCTGGCTGCTCCGGTGCTGGGACTCTGGAGCCAATTGTGTGGAATTAGACGGCAGGGAAGCCAGACGGTTGGGATCCCTTGCTCGAGACGCCGGCATTGACAAAGCAATTGCAGATGGAGCACGACCCACCAGCCTCTGGAGGCGTCTCCTCTCAGCTGTGAGGGAAAAGTATCCCTTCAAGGAAGATATTTTATGTGTACCAGGCAAGTGGACCACTATGGAGAAGGGAATCCAGTACCTGAGGGAATTAGCCGTACGGGAAGTGATTTATGAGGATCCAGACCAGACACAAACATCCAAAGATCCAGATGAAGTCAAGTGTACACGACCCATGTGGCGGAAGTTTGTACGGAGTGCACCATCATCATATGCCAGCTCATTGGCAGTAATGGCCTGGAAAGAGGATGAGGAACCCACAGTGGATGAAGCGGCTAAACAACTCCGGCAGTACGAAGAAAGTCTCTCCTCTTCCTTACAGGCCTGCGTCTCAGCTGTGGAGAAACTGTCTGAAGAGGTCCACCAACTTAAAGAGAATCTATCTTCCCCCCAACCTGAACCAACCAGTGTCCAACGACCGAAAGAGAACACCTGGGAGAAACTTTCTGAAAAGTTTCACCAACTTGAAGAGAGATTATTCTCCTCCGCACCTGTACAAAGCAGTGTCTCAGCTATCAGGGGTAGGCGTTCACCCACACAAGGAAGACGATATAGTGGGTACTCACCCCGTGCCACCCTGTGGTTTTACTTACGAGACCATGGAGAGGACATGAGGAAATGGGATGGAAAATCTACCGCGACCCTAGAGGCACGGGTACGTGAGTTGCAAAAGAAAACAATCAGGAAAAAAGGATTCTCCGAAAAGTTTGCTGCTCCAACTTCCAGCAGACAATCCTTCAAACACAGAAACGAAGAAGATTCTGACCAGGATTAGGGGGGCCCTGCCTCCAGCCAGGGGGAGGAAAGGGACAATCGAGTTTATTGGACTGTGTGGATTCGATGGCCTGGCACATCACGCGCACAGAAGTATAAGGCTTTAGTAGACACCGGTGCACAATGTACTATAATGCCATCGAGCTATAAAGGACCAGAGCCCATCTATATTTGTGGAGTGACAGGAGGATCTCAGCAGTTGACTGTATTGGAGGCTGAAGTAAGTCTGACTGGGAATGAGTGGGAAAAGCACCGCATTGTGACTGGCCCGGATGCTCCATGTATCCTTGGCATAGACTATCTTAGAAGAGGATATTGCAAGGACCCAAAAGGGTTCCGGTGGGCTTTTGGTATAGCTGCCTTAGAGACAGAGGGCATTAAACAATTATCTACCTTGCCTGGTCTCTCAGAGGACCCCTCTGTTGTGGGGTTGCTGAGGGTCGAAGAACAGCAAGTGCCAATTGCTACCACAACTGTGCACCGGCGGCAATATCGCACTAACCGAGACTCCCTGATTCCCATCCATAAGCTAATTCGTCAATTGGAGAGCCAAGGAGTGATCAGCAAGACCCATTCACCTTTCAATAGCCCCATATGGCCAGTGCGAAAGTCTAATGGCGAGTGGAGACTAACAGTGGACTATCGTGGCCTGAACGAAGTCACGCCACCACTGAGTGCTGCAGTGCCGGACATGCTGGAACTTCAGTATGAACTTGAATCGAGGGCAGCCAAGTGGTACGCCACAATTGATATCGCTAATGCATTTTTCTCCATCCCTCTAGCAGCAGAGTGCAGGCCACAATTTGCCTTCACTTGGAGGGGAGTCCAATATACTTGGAATAGGCTGCCCCAGGGGTGGAAACACAGCCCTACCATTTGCCATGGGCTGATCCAGTCTGCGCTAGAGCAGGGGGAAGCTCCTGAACACCTGCAGTACATCGATGACATTATTGTGTGGGGTGACACAGCAGAGGAAGTTTTCGAGAAAGGGAAGAAAATAGTCCAAATCCTTCTGAAAGCCGGTTTTGCCATAAAACAGAATAAAGTCAAAGGACCTGCACGAGAGATCCAGTTTTTAGGAATAAAATGGCAAGATGGACGTCGTCAAATCCCAATGGATGTGATCAACAAAATAACAGCTATGTCTCCACCAACTAACAAAAAAGAAACACAGACTTTCCTAGGTGTTGTGGGGTTTTGGAGAATGCACATCCCAAATTACAGTCTGATTGTAAACCCGCTCTACCAAGTAACCCGTAAGAAGAATGAGTTTGAATGGGGCCCTGAACAACGACAAGCCTTTGAACAAATCAAGCAGGAAATAGTCCATGCAGTAGCCCTTGGGCCAGTTCGAACAGGACCAGATGTAAAGAATGTGCTCTACACTGCAGCCGGGGAGAACGGCCCCACCTGGAGCCTCTGGCAGAAAGAACCTGGGGAAACTCGAGGTCGGCCCCTGGGGTTTTGGAGTCGGGGATACAGAGGATCTGAGGCCCGCTATACTCCAACTGAAAAGGAGATATTGGCAGCATATGAAGGAGTTCGATCTGCTTCGGAGGTGGTCGGTACTGAAGCGCAGCTCCTCCTAGCACCCCGATTGCCGGTACTAGGCTGGATGTTCAAGGGAAGGGTCCCCTCTACGCATCATGCAACTGATGCTACATGGAGCAAGTGGGTTGCACTGATTACTCAGCGGGCTCGAATAGGAAACCCCAGTCGCCCAGGAATATTGGAAGTGATCATGGACTGGCCAGAAGGCAAATACTTTGGGATATCATCAGAGGAGGAGGTGGGTCGTGCTGAAGAAGCCCCACTGTACAACCAGTTGCCAGAGAATGAAAAGAAATATGCCCTGTTCACTGATGGGTCCTGTCGTATTGTGGGGAAGCATCGGAGATGGAAGGCTGCTGTATGGAGTCCTACGCGACGAGTTGCAGAAGCTGCTGAGGGAGAAGGTGAATCGAGTCAGTTTGCAGAAGTGAAAGCCATTCAGCTGGCTTTAGACATTGCTGAACGAGAAAAATGGCCAGTTCTCTATCTCTACACCGATTCATGGATGGTAGCAAATGCCCTGTGGGGATGGTTACAGCAATGGAAGCAAAACAACTGGCAGCGTAGGGGCAAACCCATCTGGGCTGCTGCATTGTGGCAAGATATTGCTGCTCGGGTAGAGAACCTGGCTGTGAAAGTACGCCACGTAGATGCTCATGTGCCCAAGAATCGGGCTACTGAAGAACATCAAAACAACCAGCAGGTGGATCAGGCTGCTAAGATTGAAGTAGCTCAGGTGGACCTAGATTGGCAGCATAAAGGTGAATTATTTATAGCCCGATGGGCCCATGACACTTCAGGCCATCAAGGTAGAGATGCAACATACAGATGGGCTCGTGATCGAGGGGTGGACCTGACCATGGACGCTATAGCACAGGTTATTCATGACTGTGAAACATGTGCTGCAATCAAGCAAGCCAAACGGTCAAAGCCTCTTTGGTATGGAGGACGATGGCTGAAATATAAATATGGAGAGGCCTGGCAGATTGATTACATCACACTCCCTCAAACTCGCAATGGCAAGCGCCACGTACTTACAATGGTGGAAGCAACCACCGGATGGCTGGAAACATATCCTGTGCCTCATGCCACCGCCCGGAACACCATCCTGGGCCTTGAAAAGCAAGTCCTATGGCGACATGGCACCCCAGAAAGAATAGAATCAGACAATGGGACTCACTTCCGAAACAACCTTATAGACACTTGGGCCAAAGAACATGGTATTGAATGGGTGTATCACATCCCCTATCATGCACCAGCCTCCGGGAAAGTTGAACGATACAATGGCCTGTTAAAGACTACCTTGAAAGCAATGGGCGCTGGGACGTTCAAAAACTGGGATACGCATTTGGCAAAGGCCACTTGGTTAGTCAATACTAGGGGATCTACCAACCGAGCTGGACCTGCCCAATCAAACCTGTTACGTACTGTAGATGGGGATAAAGTTCCTGTAGTGCATGTAAAAAATATGCTGGGTAAAACAGTCTGGGCTACTCCTGCCTCAGGAAAAGGCAAACCTATTCGTGGAATTGTTTTCGCTCAGGGACCTGGATACACTTGGTGGGTGATGCAAAAGAACGGAGAGGTCCGGTGTGTACCTCAAGGAGATTTAATACTGGGTGAGAATAGCCCATGAACTGAATTGTACCATGTTAAATAGTATATTATACTGTATGTTATCACTACCATGATTACTATAGGTGACTAATTAGAATGTATGGAAAAAAGTGTAACCTGAGCATGACATAAATGGTATGGAATAAGGGGTGGATAGATGTCCTGGTTTCAGTTAGCACAGAATTAATTTTCTTCCTAGTAGCTGGTGGAATGCTGTGTTTTGGCTTGGGATGAGAAGAGTGCTGATAACACCCCGATGCTTTAATTGTTGCAGAGCAGTGCTTATACTAAGCCAAGGACATCTCAGCCTTTTGCTCTGTCCTGCCAGCGGGCAGGCTGGGGGTGCAGTAAGAGCTGGGAGGGGACAGACCCAGGACAGGTGACCCAAACTAGCCAAAGGGGTATTCCATACCATCTGACGTCATGCTAAACAATATATAGGGGTGGCTAGCCGGGGGGAGGGGGCCGGACTGCTCGGGGTTAGGCTGGGCATCGGTCAGCGAGTGGTGAGCAATTGCATTGTGCATCACTTGTTTGTACATACTATTATTACTTTCCTATTATCACCATTGTATTATTATTGTTATTATTTTATTATTATTTTGTTATTATTATTTTCCTGTCTTATTAAACTGTCTTTATCTCAACTCACGGGCTTCACTTTCCATTTCTCTCCCCCGTCCCAGAGAGGGAGGGGGGAGGGTGAGCGAACGGCTGCGTGGTGTTTAGCTGCCGGCCGGGTTAAACCACGACACCCCAAAGGAAGGCTTTGGGTATAAGAGAACTCCCCAGGGGAGCCTTTACGCAGCCCCACATGCAACTGGACCCTCCGGGTTCGATTTTTCCGAGCAACCCTAAATATATCCCTAGCCGGCTTGGGAGAAGACTGAAAACCCGGGCCCCAGAAAACGCGTTGCAAGCCCCTTTGGACCATCCAAAAGTGTCACCAAAGGAAGGCTTTGGGTACAAGAGAACTCCCCAGGGGAGCCTTTACGCAGCCCCACATGCAACTGCACCCTCCGGGTTCGCTGTTCATGAGCAAACCTAAACGTAGCCCTAGCCGTCATCGGAGACGAGTGAAAAATCAGGCCCCAGGAAATGCGTTGCAAGCCCCTTTGGACCATCCAAAAGTGTCACCAAAGGAAGGCTTTGGGTACAAGTGAACTCCCCAGGGGAGCATTTATGCAGCCCCACATGCAACTGGACCCTCCGGGTTCGCTGTTTCCGAGCATCCCTAAACATAGCCATAGCCGGCATCGATGACGACTGAAAAATCAGGCCCCAGGAAATGCGTTCCGAGCCCTTTTCGCCCATCCAAAAGTGCCCCCAAAGGAAGGCTTTGTGTACAAGTGAACTCCCCAGGGGAGCCTTTACGCAGCCCCACATGCAACTGGACCCTCAGGGTTCGCTGTTTCCGAGCATGCCTAAACATAGCCCTAGCCGGCATCGAAGACGACTGAAAAATCAGGCCCCAGGAAATGCGTTGCGAGCCCTTTTCGCCCATCCAAAAGTGTCACCAAAGGAAGGCTTTGGGTACAAGAGAACTCCCCAGGGGAGCCTTTACGCAGCCCCACATGCCACTAGACCCTCCGCGTTCGCTGTTTCCGAGCATCCCTAAACATAGCCCTAGCCGGCAGCGATGACGACTGAAAAATCAGGCCCCAGGAAACGCGTTGCGAGCCCTTTTCGCCATCCAAAAGTGCCCCCAAAGGAAGGCTTTGGGTACAAGTGAACTCCCCAGGGGAGCCTTTACGCAGCCCCACATGCAACTGGACCCTCCGGGTTCGCTGTTTCCGAGCATCCCTAAATATAGCCCTAGCCGGCATCGAAGACGACTGAAAAATCAGGCCCCAGGAAATGCATTGCAAGCCCTTTTCGCCCATCCAAAAGTGCCACCAAAGGAAGGCTTTGGGTACAAGTGAACTCCTCAGGGGAGCCTTTACGCAGCCCCACATGCAACTGGACCCTCCGGGTTCGCTGTTTCCCAGCATCCCCAAACATATTCCTAGCCGGAATGGATGATGACTCAAAAATCAGGCCCCGGGAAATGCGTTACGAGCCCTTTTCGCCCATCCAAATGTGCCCCCAAAGGAAGGCTTTGGGTACAAGTGAACTCCCCAGGGGAGCCTTTACGCAGCCCCACATGCAACTGGACCCTTCGGGTTCGATTTTCACGAGCAACCCTAAATATATCCCTAGCCGGCATGGGAGAAAACTGAAAACCCGGGCCCCAGAAAACGCGTTGCAAGCCCCTTTGGACCATCCAAAAGTGTCACCAAAGGAAGGCTTTGGGTACAAGAGAACTCCCCAGGGGAGCCTTTACGCAGCCCCACATGCAACTGGACCCTTCTGGTTCGATTTTTCGAGCAACCCTAAATATATCCCTAGCCGGCATGGGAGAAGACTGAAAACCCGGGCCCCAGAAAACGCGTTGCAAGCCCCTTTGGACCATCCAAAAGTGTCACCAAAGGAAGGCGTTGGGTACAAGAGAACTCCCCAGGGGAGCCTTTACACAGCCCCACATGCAACTGGACCCTCCGGGTTCGCTTTTTCCGAGCATCCCTAAACATAGCCCTAGCCGGCATCGATGACGACTGAAAAATCAGGCCCCAGGAAATGCGTTCCGAGCCCGTTTCGCGCATCCAAAAGTGCCCCCAAAGGAAGGCGTTGGGTACAAGAGAACTCCCCAGGGGAGCCTTTATGCAGCCCCACATGCAACTGGACCCTCCGGGTTCGTTGTTTCCGAGCATCCCTAAACATATCCCTAGCCGGAATGGACGATGACTGAAACATCAGGCCCAGGGAAATGCGTTACGAGCCCTTTTTGCCCATCCAAATGTGCCCCCAAAGGAAGGCTTTAAGTATTAGTGAACTCCCCAGGGGAGCCTTTACGCAGCCCCACATGCAACTGGACCCTCCGGGTTCGCAGTTCCTGAGCAAACCTAAACGTAGCCCTAGCCGGCATCGGAGACGAGTGAAAAATCAGGCCCCAGGAAATGCGTTGCGAGCTCCTTTGGACCATCCAAATGTGCCCCCAAAGGAAGGCTTTGGGTATAAGAGAACTCCCCAGGGGAGCCTTTACGCAGCCCCACATGCAACTGGACCCTCCGGGTTCGATTTTTCCGAGCAACCCTAAATATATCCCTAGCCGGCTTGGGAGAAGACTGAAAACCCGGGCCCCAGAAAACGCGTTGCAAGCCCCTTTGGACCATCCAAAAGTGTCACCAAAGGAAGGCTTTGGGTACAAGAGAAAACCCAGGGGAGCCTTTACGCAGCCCCACATGCAACTGCACCCTCCGGGTTCGCTGTTCATGAGCAAACCTAAACGTAGCCCTAGCCGTCATCGGAGACGAGTGAAAAATCAGGCCCCAGGAAATGCGTTGCGAGCCCCTTTAGACGATCCAAAATTGCCCCCAAACGAAGGCTTTGGGTACATCTGAAGTTCCGAGGGGAGCCTTTACGCAGCCCCATATGTAACTGGACCCTACGGGTTCGCTGTTTCCGAGCACCCCTAAACATAGCCCAACCAGTCATCGGAGACAAGTGAAAAATCAGGCCCCAGGAAATGCGTTCTGAGCCCCTTTGGACCATCCAAAAGTGTCACCAAAGGAAGGCGTTGGGTACAAATGAACTCCCCAGGGGAGCCTTTATGCAGCCCCACATGCAACTGGACCCTCCGGGTTCGTTGTTTCCGAGCATCCCTAAACATATCCCTAGCCGGAATGGATGATGACTGAAACATCAGGCACAGGGAAATGCGTTACGAGCCCTTTTTGCCCATTCAAATGTGCCCCCAAAGGAAGGCTTTAAGTATTAGTGAACTCCCCAGGGGAGCCTTTACGCAGCCCCACATGCAACTGGACCCTCCGGGTTCGCAGTTCCTGAGCAAACCTAAACGTAGCCCTAGCCGGCATCGGAGACGAGTGAAAAATCAGGCCGCAGGAAATGCGTTGCGAGCTCCTTTGGACCATCCAAATGTGCCCCCAAAGGAAGGCTTTGGGTATAAGAGAACTCCCCAGGGGAGCCTTTACGCAGCCCCACATGCAACTGGACCCTCCGGGTTCGATTTTTCCGAGCAACCCTAAATATATCCCTAGCCGGCTTGGGAGAAGACTGAAAACCCGGGCCCCAGAAAACGCGTTGCAAGCCCCTTTGGACCATCCAAAAGTGTCACCAAAGGAAGGCTTTGGGTACAAGAGAACTCCCCAGGGGAGCCTTTACGCAGCCCCACATGCAACTGCACCCTCCGGGTTCGCTGTTCATGAGCAAACCTAAACGTAGCCCTAGCCGTCATCGGAGACGAGTGAAAAATCAGGCCCCAGGAAATGCGTTGCGAGCCCCTTTGGACCATCCAAAATTGCCCCCAAACGAAGGCTTTGGGTACATCTGAAGTTCCGAGGGGAGCCTTTACGCAGCCCCATATGTAACTGGACCCTACGGGTTCGCTGTTTCCGAGCACCCCTAAACATAGCCCTACCAGTCATCGGAGACAAGTGAAAAATCAGGCCCCAGGAAATGCGTTCTGAGCCCCTTTGGACCATCCAAAAGTGTCACCAAAGGAAGGCGTTGGGTACAAGTGAACTCCCCAGGGGAGCCTTTACGCAGCCCCACATGCAACTGGACCCTCCGCGTTCGCTGTTTCTGAGCATCCCTAAACATAGCCCTAGCCGGCATCGAAGACGACTGAAAAATCAGGCCCCAGGAACTGCGTTGCGAGCCCTTTTCGCCCATCCAGAAGTGTCACCAAAGGAAGGCTTTGGGTACAAGAGAACTCCCCAGGGGAGCCTTTACGCAGCCCCACATGCCACTGCACCCTCCAGGTTCGCTGTTTCCGAGCATCCCTAAACATAGCCCTAGCCGGCATCGAAGACGACTGAAAAACCCAGGCCCCAGAAAACGCGTTGCAAGCCCCTTTGGACCATCCAAAAGTGTCACCAAAGGAAGGCGTTGGGTACAAGTGAACTCCCCAGGGGAGCATTTACGCAGCCCCACATGCAACTGGACCCTCCGCGTTCGCTGTTTCTGAGCATCCCTAAACATAGCCCTAGCCGGCATCGAAGACGACTGAAAAATCAGGCCCCAGGAACTGCGTTGCGAGCCCTTTTCGCCCATCCAGAAGTGTCACCAAAGGAAGGCTTTGGGTACAAGAGAACTCCCCAGGGGAGCCTTTACGCAGCCCCACATGCAACTGCACCCTCCAGGTTCGCTGTTTCCGAGCATCCCTAAACATAGCCCTAGCCGGCATCGAAGACGACTGAAAAACCCAGGCCCCAGAAAACGCGTTGCAAGCCCCTTTGGACCATCCAAAAGTGTCACCAAAGGAAGGCTTTGTGTACAAGTGAACTCCCCAGGGGAGCCTTTACGCAGCCCCACATGCAACTGGACCATCCGGGTTCGATTTTTCCGAGCAAACCTAAATATATCACTAGCCGGCATGGGAGAAGTCTGAAAACCCGGGCCCCAGAAAACGCGTTGCATGCCTCTTTGGACCATCCAAAAGTGTCAACAAAGGAAGGCTTTGGGTACAAGTGAACTCCCCAGGGGAGCCTTTACGCAGCCCCACATGCAACTGGACCCTCCGGGTTCGCTGTTTCCCAGCATCCCTAAACATAGTCCTAGACGGCATCGAAGACGACTGAAAAATCAGGCCCCAGGAAATGCGTTGCGAGACCTTTTCGCCCATCCAAAAGTGCCCCCAAAGGAAGGCTTTGTGTACAAGTGAACTCCCCAGGGGAGCCTTTACGCAGCCCCACATGCAACTGGACCCTTCGGGTTCGATTTTTCCGAGCAACCCTAAATATATCCCTAGCCGGCATGGGAGAAAACTGAAAACCCGGGCCCCAGAAAACGCGTTGCAAGCCCCTTTGGACCATCCAAAAGTGTCACCAAAGGAAGGCTTTGGGTACAAGAGAACTCCCCAGGGGAGCCTTTACGCAGCCCCACATGCAACTGGACCCTCCGGGTTCGCTGTTTCTGAGCATCCCTAAATATAGCCCTAGCCGGCATCGAAGACGACTGAAAAATCAGGCCCCAGGAAATGCAATGCAAGCCCTTTTCGCCCATCCAAAAGTGCCCCCAAAGGAAGGCTTTGGGTACAAGTGAACTCCTCAGGGGACCCTTTACGCAGCCCCACATGCCACTGGACCCTCCGGGTTCGCTGTTTCCGAGCATCCCTAAACATAGCCCTAGCCGGCATCGAAGACGACTGAAAAACCCAGGCCCCAGAAAACGCGTTGCAAGCCCCTTTGGACCATCCAAAAGTGTCACCAAAGGAAGGCTTTGGGTACAAGAGAACTCCCCAGGGGAGCCTTTACGCAGCCCCACATGCAACTGGACCCTTCTGGTTCGATTTTTCGAGCAACCCTAAATATATCCCTAGCCGGCATGGGAGAAGACTGAAAACCCGGGCCCCAGAAAACGCGTTGCAAGCCCCTTTGGACCATCCAAAAGTGTCACCAAAGGAAGGCGTTGGGTACAAGAGAACTCCCCAGGGGAGCCTTTACACAGCCCCACATGCAACTGGACCCTCCGGGTTCGCTTTTTCCGAGCATCCCTAAACATAGCCCTAGCCGGCATCGATGACGACTGAAAAATCAGGCCCCAGGAAATGCGTTCCGAGCCCGTTTCGCGCATCCAAAAGTGCCCCCAAAGGAAGGCGTTGGGTACAAGTGAACTCCCCAGGGGAGCCTTTATGCAGCCCCACATGCAACTGGACCCTCCGGGTTCGTTGTTTCCGAGCATCCCTAAACATACCCCTAGCCGGAATGGATGATGACTGAAACATCAGGCCCAGGGAAATGCGTTACGAGCCCTTTTTGCCCATCCAAATGTGCCCCCAAAGGAAGGCTTTAAGTATTAGTGAACTCCCCAGGGGAGCCTTTACGCAGCCCCACATGCAACTGGACCCTCCGGGTTCGCAGTTCCTGAGCAAACCTAAACGTAGCCCTAGCCGTCATCGGAGACGAGTGAAAAATCAGGCCCCAGGAAATGCGTTGCGAGCTCCTTTGGACCATCCAAATGTGCCCCCAAAGGAAGGCTTTGGGTATAAGAGAACTCCCCAGGGGAGCCTTTACGCAGCCCCACATGCAACTGGACCCTCCGGGTTCGATTTTTCCGAGCAACCCTAAATATATCCCTAGCCGGCTTGGGAGAAGACTGAAAACCCGGGCCCCAGAAAACGCGTTGCAAGCCCCTTTGGACCATCCAAAAGTGTCACCAAAGGAAGGCTTTGGGTACAAGAGAACTCCCCAGGGGAGCCTTTACGCAGCCCCACATGCAACTGCACCCTCCGGGTTCGCTGTTCATGAGCAAACCTAAACGTAGCCCTAGCCGTCATCGGAGACGAGTGAAAAATCAGGCCCCAGGAAATGCGTTGCGAGCCCCTTTGGACCATCCAAAATTGCCCCCAAACGAAGGCTTTGGGTACATCTGAAGTTCCGAGGGGAGCCTTTACGCAGCCCCATATGTAACTGGACCCTACGGGTTCGCTGTTTCCGAGCACACCTAAACATAGCCCTACCAGTCATCAGAGACAAGTGAAAAATCAGGCCCCAGGAAATGCGTTCTGAGCCCCTTTGGACCATCCAAAAGTGTCACCAAAGGAAGGCGATGGGTACAAGTGAACTCCCCAGGGGAGCCTTTACGCAGCCCCACATGCAACTGGACCCTCCGCGTTCGCTGTTTCTGAGCATCCCTAAACATAGCCCTTGCCGGCATCGAAGACGACTGAAAAATCAGGCCCCAGGAACTGCGTTGCGAGCCCTTTTCGCCCATCCAGAAGTGTCACCAAAGGAAGGCTTTGGGTACAAGAGAACTCCCCAGGGGAGCCTTTACGCAGCCCCACATGCCACTGCACCCTCCAGGTTCGCTGTTTCCGAGCATCCCTAAACATAGCCCTAGCCGGCATCGAAGACGACTGAAAAACCCAGGCCCCAGAAAACGCGTTGCAAGCCCCTTTGGACCATCCAAAAGTGTCACCAAAGGAAGGCTTTGTGTACAAGTGAACTCCCCAGGGGAGCCTTTACGCAGCCCCACATGCAACTGGACCCTCCGGGTTCGATTTTTCCGAGCAAACCTAAATATATCACTAGCCGGCATGGGAGAAGTCTGAAAACCCGGGCCCCAGAAAACGCGTTGCATGCCTCTTTGGACCATCCAAAAGTGTCACCAAAGGAAGGCTTTGGGTACAAGTGAACTCCCCAGGGGAGCATTTATGCAGCCCCACATGCAACTGGACCCTCCGGGTTCGCTGTTTCCCAGCATCCCTAAACATAGTCCTAGACGGCATCGAAGACGACTAAAAAATCAGGCTCCAGGAAATGCGTTGCGAGACCTTTTCGCCCATCCAAAAGTGCCCCCAAAGGAAGGCTTTGTGTACAAGTGAACTCCCCAGGGGAGCCTTTACGCAGCCCCACATGCAACTGGACCCTGCGGGTTCAATTTTTCCGAGCAACCCTAAATATATCACTAGCCGGCATGGGAGAAGACTGAAATCCCTGGCCCCAGAAAACGCATTGCAAGCCCCTTTGGACCATCCAAAAGTGTCACCAAAGGAAGGCTTTGGGTACAAGTGAAATCCCCAGGGGAGCATTTATGCAGCCCCACATGCAACTGGACCCTCCGGGTTCGCTGTTTCCGAGCATCGCTAAAGATAGCCATAGCCGGCATCGATGACGACTGAAAAATCAGGCCCCAGGAAATGCGTTCCGAGCCCTTTTCGCCCATCCAAAAGTGCCCCCAAAGGAAGGCTTTGTGTACAAGTGAACTCCCCAGGGGAGCCTTTACGCAGCCCCACATGCAACTGGACCCTCAGGGTTCGCTGTTTCCGAGCATCCCTAAACATAGCCCTAGCCGGCATCGAAGACGACTGAAAAATCAGGCCCCAGGAAATGCGTTGCGAGCCCTTTTCGCCCATCCAAAAGTGTCACCAAAGGAAGGCTTTGGGTACAAGAGAACTCCCCAGGGGAGCCTTTACGCAGCCCCACATGCCACTAGACCCTCCGCGTTCGCTGTTTCCGAGCATCCCTAAACATAGCCCTAGCCGGCAGCGATGTCGACTGAAAAATCAGGCCCCAGGAAATGCGTTGCGAGCCCTTTTCGCCATCAAAAAGTTCCCCCAAAGGAAGGCTTTGGGTACAAGTGAACTCCCCAGGGGAGCCTTTACGCAGCCCCACATGCAACTGGACCCTCCGGGTTCGCTGTTTCCGAGCATCCCTAAATATAGCCCTAGCCGGCATCGAAGACGACTGAAAAATCAGGCCCCAGGAAATGCATTGCAAGCCCTTTTCGCCCATCCAAAAGTGCCACCAAAGGAAGGCTTTGGGTCCAAGTGAACTCCTCAGGGGAGCCTTTACGCAGCCCCACATGCAACTGGACCCTCCGGGTTCGCTGTTTCCCAGCATCCCCAAACATAGTCCTAGCCGGTTGGATGATGACTGAAAAATCAGGCCCCGGGAAATGCGTTACGAGCCCTTTTCGCCCATCCAAATGTGCCCCCAAAGGAAGGCTTTGGGTACAAGTGAACTCCCCAGGGGAGCCTTTACGCAGCCCCACATGCAACTGGACCCTTCGGGTTCGATTTTTCCGAGCAACCCTAAATATATCCCTAGCCGGCATGGGAGAAAACTGAAAACCCGGGCCCCAGAAAACGCGTTGCAAGCCCCTTTGGACCATCCAAAAGTGTCACCAAAGGAAGGCTTTGGGTACAAGAGAACTCCCCAGGGGAGCCTTTACGCAGCCCCACATGCAACTGGACCCTCCGGGTTCGCTGTTTCTGAGCATCCCTAAATATAGCCCTAGCCGGCATCGAAGACGACTGAAAAATCAGGCCCCAGGAAATGCATTGCAAGCCCTTTTCGCCCATCCAAAAGTGCCCCCAAAGGAAGGCTTTGGGTACAAGTGAACTCCTCAGGGGAGCCTTTACGCAGCCCCACATGCAACTGGACCCTCCGGGTTCGTTGTTTCCGAGCATCCCTAAACATAGTCCTAGCCGGAATGGATGATGACTGAAAAATCAGGCCCCGGGAAATGCGTTACGAGCCCTTTTCGCCCATCCAAATGTGCCCCCAAAGGAAGGCTTTGGGTACAAGTGAACTCCCCAGGGGAGCCTTTACGCAGCCCCACATGCAACTGGACCCTTCGGGTTCGATTTTTCCGAGCAACCCTAAATATATCCCTAGCCGGCATGGGCGAAGACTGAAAACCCGGGCCCCAGAAAACGCGTTGCAAGCCCCTTTGGACCATCCAAAAGTGTCACCAAAGGAAGGCTTTGGGTACAAGCGAACTCCCCAGGGGAGCCTTTACGCAGCCCCACATGCAACTGCACCCTCCGGGTTCGCTGTTCATGAGCAAACGTAAACGTAGCCCTAGCCGTCATCGGAGACGAGTGAAAACTCAGGCCCCAGGAAATGCGTTGCGAGCCCCTTTGGACCATCCAAAATTGCCCCCAAAGGAAGGCTTTGGGTACATCTGAAGTTCCGAGGGAAGCCTTTACGCAGCCCCATATGCAACTGGACCCTACGGGTTCGCTGTTTCCGAGCACCCCTAAACATAGCACTATCAGTCATCGGAGACAAGTGAAAAATCAGGCCCCAGGAAATGCTTTCTGAGCCCCTTTGGACCATCCAAAAGTGTCACCAAAGGAAGGCGTTGGGTACATCTGAACTCCCCAGGGGAGCCTTTACGCAGCCCCACATGCAACTGGACCCTCCGCGTTCGCTGTTTCTGAGCATCCTTAAACATAGCCCTAGCCGGCATCGAAGACGACTGAAAAATCAGGCCCCAGGAAATGCGTTGCAAGCCCTTTTCGCCCATCCAAAAGTGCCACCAAAGGAAGGCTTTGGGTACAAGAGAACTCCCCAGGGGAGCCTTTACGCAGCCCCACATGCAACTGGACCCTCCGGGTTCGCTGTTTCCGAGCATCCCTAAACATAGCCCTAGCCAGAATGGATGATGACTGAAAAATCAGGCCCCGGGAAATGCGTTACGAGCCCTTTTCGCCCATCCAAATGTGCCCCCAAAGGAAGGCTTTGGGTACAAGTGAACTCCCCAGGGGAGCCTTTACGCAGCCCCACATGCAACTGGACCCTCCGGGTTCGCTGTTTCCGAGCATCCCTAAACATAGCCCTAGCCGGCATCGAAGACGACTGAAAAATCAGGCCCCAGGAAATGCGTTGCAAGCCATTTTCGCCCATCCAAATGTGCCCCCAAAGGAAGGCTTTGGGTACAAGAGAACTCCCCAGGGGAGCCTTTACGCAGCCCCACATGCAACTGGACCCTCCGGGTTCGCTGTTCCTGAGCAAACCTAAACGTAGCCCTAGCCGTCATCGGAGACGAGTGAAAACTCAGGCCCCAGGAAATGCGTTGCGAGCCCCTTTGGACCATCCAAAATTGCCCCCAAAGGAAGGCTTTGGGTACATCTGAAGTTCCGAGGGAAGCCTTTACGCAGCCCCATATGCAACTGGACCCTACGGGTTCGCTGTTTCCGAGCACCCCTAAACATAGCACTATCAGTCATCGGAGACAAGTGAAAAATCAGGCCCCAGGAAATGCTTTCTGAGCCCCTTTGGACCATCCAAAAGTGTCACCAAAGGAAGGCGTTGGGTACATCTAAACTCCCCAGGGGAACCTTTACGCAGCCCCACATGCAACTGGACCCTCCGGGTTCGTTGTTTCCGAGCATCCCTAAACATAGCCCTAGCCAGAATGGATGATGACTGAAAAATCAGGCCCCGGGAAATGCGTTACGAGCCCTTTTTGCCCATCCAAATGTGCCCCCAAAGGAAGGCTTTGGGTACAAGTGAACTCCCCAGGGGAGCCTTTACGCAGCCCCACATGCAACTGGACCCTCCGGGTTCGCTGTTTCCGAGCATCCCTAAACATAGCCCTAGCCGGCATCGAAGACGACTGAAAAATCAGGCCCCAGGAAATGCGTTGCAAGCCATTTTCGCCCATCCAAAAGTGCCCCCAAAGGAAGGCTTTGGGTACAAGAGAACTCCCCAGGGGAGCCTTTACGCAGCCCCACATGCAACTGGACCCTCCGGTTTCGCTGTTCATGAGCAAACCTAAACGTAGCCCTAGCCATCATGGCAGACGAGTGAAAAATCAGGCCCCAGGAAATGCGTTGCGAGCCCCTTTGGAGCATCCAAAAGTGCCCGCAAAGGAAGGCTTTGGGTACAAGTGAACTCCCCAGGGGAGCCTTTACGCAGCCCCACATGCCACTGGACCCTCCGGGTTCGCTGTTTCCGAGCATCCCTAAACATAGCCCTAGCCGGCATTGAAGACGACTGAAAATTCAGGCCCCAGGAAACGCGTTGCAAGCCCCTTTGGACCATCCAAAACTGTCACTAAAGGAAGGCTTTGGGTCCAAGAGAACTCCCCAGGGGAGCCTTTACGCAGCCCCACATGCAACTGGACCCTCCAGGTTCGCTGTTTCCGAGCATCCCTAAACATAGCCCTAGCCGGCATCGAAGACGAATGAAAAATCAGGCCCCAGGAAATGCGTTTCAAGCCCCATTCACCCATCCAAAAGTGCCCCCAAAGGAAGTCTTTGGGTACAAGTGAACTCCCCAGGGGAGCCTTTACGCAGCCCCACATGCAACTGGACCCTCGGCGTTCGCTGTTTCCGAGCATCGCTAAACATAGCCCTAGCCGTCATCGGAGACGAGTGAAAACTCAGGCCCCAGGAAATGCGTTGCGAGCCCTTTTCGCGACTCCAAAAGTGCCCCCAAAGGAAGGCTTTGGGTACAAGTGAACTCCCCAGGGGAGCCTTTAAGCAGACCCACATGCAACTGGACCCTCGGCGTTCGCTGTTTCCGAGCATCCCTAAACATAGCCTTAGCCGGCATCGAAGACGACTGAAAAATCAGGCCCCAGGAAATGCATTCCGAGCCCTTTTCGTCCATCCAAAAGTGCCCCCAAAGGAAGGCTTTGGGTACAAGTGAACTCCCCAGGGGAGCCTTTACGCAGCCCCACATGCAACTGGACCCTCCGGGTTCGCTGTTTCCGAGCATCCCTAAACATAGCCCTAGCCGGCATCGAAGACGAATGAAAAATCAGGCCCCAGGAAATGTGTTACGAGCCCTTTTCGCCCATCAAAATGTGCCCCCAAAGGAAGGCTTTGGGTACAAGTGAACTCCCCAGGGGAGCCTTTACGCAGCCCCACATGCAACTGGACCCTCCGGGTTCGATTTTTCCGAGCAACCCTAAATATATCCCTAGCCGGCATCGAAGACGACTGAAAAATCAGGCCCCAGGAAATGCGTTGCAAGCCCTTTTCGCCCATCCAAAAGTGCCACCAAAGGAAGGCTTTGGGTACAAGAGAACTCCCCAGGGGAGCCTTTACGCAGCCCCACATGCAACTGGACCCTCCGGGTTCGTTGTTTCCGAGCATCCCTAAACATAGCCCTAGCCAGAATGGATGATGACTGAAAAATCAGGCCCCGGGAAATGCGTTACGAGCCCTTTTCGCCCATCCAAATGTGCCCCCAAAGGAAGGCTTTGGGTACAAGTGAACTCCCCAGGGGAGCCTTTACGCAGCCCCACATGCAACTGGACCCTCCGGGTTCGCTGTTTCCGAGCATCCCTAAACATAGCCCTAGCCGGCATCGAAGACGACTGAAAAATCAGGCCCCAGGAAATGCGTTGCAAGCCATTTTCGCCCATCCAAATGTGCCCCCAAAGGAAGGCTTTGGGTACAAGAGAACTCCCCAGGGGAGCCTTTACGCAGCCCCACATGCAACTGGACCCTCCGGGTTCGCTGTTCCTGAGCAAACCTAAACGTAGCCCTAGCCGTCATCGGAGACGAGTGAAAACTCAGGCCCCAGGAAATGCGTTGCGAGCCCCTTTGGAGCATCCAAAAGTGCCCCTAAAGGAAGGCTTTGGGTACAAGTGAACTCCCCAGGGGAGCCTTTACGCAGCCCCACATGCAACTGGACCCTCCGGGTTCGCTGTTTCCGAGCAACCCTAAACATAGCCCTAGCCGGCATGGGAGAAGACTGAAAAACCCGGCCTCAGAAAACGCGTTGCAAGCCCCTTTGGACCATCCAAAAGTGTCACCAAAGGAAGGCTTTGGGTACAAGAGAACTCCCCAGGGGAGCCTTTACGCAGCCCCACATGCAACTGGACCCTCCGGTTTCGCTGTTCATGAGCAAACCTAAACGTAGCCCTAGCCATCATAGCAGATGAGTGAAAAATCAGGCCCCAGGAAATGCGTTGCGAGCCCCTTTGGAGCATCCAAAAGTGCCCGCAAAGGAAGGCTTTGGGTACAAGTGAACTTCCCAGGGGAGCCTTTACGCAGCCCCACATGCCACTGGACCCTCCGGGTTCGCTGTTTCCGAGCATCCCTAAACATAGCCCTAGAAGGCATTGAAGACGACTGAAAATTCAGGCCCCAGGAAACGCGTTGCAAGCCCCTTTGGACCATCCAAAACTGTCACCAAAGGAAGGCTTTGGGTACAAGAGAACTCCCCAGGGGAGCCTTTATGCAGCCCCACATGCAACTGGACCCTCCGCGTTCGCTGTTTCCGAGCATCCCTAAACATAGCCCTAGCCGGCATCGAAGACGACTGAAAAATCAGGCCCCAGGAAATGCGTTTCAAGCCCCATTCACCCATCCAAAAGTGCCCCCAAAGGAAGGCTTTGGGTACAAGTGAACTCCCCAGGGGAGCCTTTACGCAGCCCCACATGCAACTGCACCCTCCGGGATCGCTGTTCATGAGCAAACCTAAACGTATCCCTAGCCATCATCGGAGACGAGTGAAAACTCAGGCCCCAGGAAATGCGTTGCGAGCGCCTTTGGAGCATCCAAAAGTGCCCGCAAAGGAAGGCTTTGTGTAGAAGTGAACTCCACAGGGGAGCCTTTACGCAGCCCCACATGCAACTGGACCCTCCGGGTTCGCTGTTTCCGAGCATCCCTAAACATAGCCCTAGCCGGCATCGAAGACGACTGAAAAATCAGGCCCCAGAAAACGCGTTTCAAGCCCCTTTGGACCATCCCAAAGTGTCACCAAATGAAGGCTTTGGGTACAAGAGAACTCCCCAGGGGAGCCTTTACGCAGCCCCACATGCAACTGGACCCTCGGCGTTCGCTGTTTCCGAGCATCGATAAACATAGCCCTAGCCGTCATCAGAGACGAGTGAAAAATCAGGCCCCAGGAAATGCGTTGCGAGCCCTTTTCGCCCATCCAAAAGTGCCCCCAAAGGAAGGCTTTGGGTACAAGTGAACTCCCCAGGGGAGCCTTTACGCAGCCCCACATGCAACTGGACCCTCGGCGTTCGCTCTTTCCGAGCATCCCTAAACATAGCCCTACCAGTCATCAGAGACAAGTGAAAAATCAGGCCCCAGGAAATGCATTCCGAGCCCTTTTCGTCCATCCAAAAGTGCCCCCAAAGGAAGGCTTTGGGTACAAGTGAACTCCCCAGGGGAGCCTTTACGCAGCCCCACATGCAACTGGACCCTCCGGGTTCGCTGTTTCCGAGCATCCCTAAACATAGCCCTAGCCGACATCGAAGACGAATGAAAAATCAGGCCCCAGGAAATGCGTTCCGAGCCCTTTTCGCCCATCCAAAAGTGCCACCAAAGGAAGGCTTTGGGTACAAGTGAACTCCCCAGGGGAGCCTTTACGCAGCCCCACATGCAACTGGACCCTGCGGGTTCAATTTTTCCGAGCAACACTAAATATATCACTAGCCGGCATGGGAGAAGACTGAAATCCCTGGCCCCAGAAAACGCGTTGCAAGCCCCTTTGGACCATCCAAAAGTGTCACCAAAGGAAGGCTTTGGGTACAAGTGAACTCCCCAGGGGAGCATTTATGCAGCCCCACATGCAACTGGACCCTCCGGGTTCGCTGTTTCCGAGCATCGCTAAAGATAGCCCTGGCCGGCATCGATGATGACTGAAAAATCAGGCCCCAGGAAATGCGTTCCGAGCCCTTTTCGCCCATCCAAAAGTGCCCCAAAGGAAGGCTTTGGGTACAAGTGAACTCCCCAGGGGAGCCTTTACGCAGCCCCACATGCCACTGGACCCTCCGCGTTCGCTGTTTCCGAGCATCCCTAAACATAGCCCTAGCCGGCAGCGATGACGACTGAAAAATCAGGCCCCAGGAAATGCGTTGCGAGCCCTTTTCGCCCATCCAAAAGTGCCCCTAAAGGAAGGCTTTGGGTACAAGTGAACTCCCCAGGGGAGCCTTTACGCAGCCCCACATGCAACTGGACCCTCCGGGTTCGCTGTTTCCGAGCAACCCTAAACATATCCCTAGCCGGCATGGGAGAAGACTGAAAAACCCGGCCTCAGAAAACGCGTTGCAAGCCCCTTTGGACCATCCAAAAGTGTCACCAAAGGAAGGCTTTGGGTACAAGAGAACTCCCCAGGGGAGCCTTTACGCAGCCCCACATGCCACTGGACCCTCCGGGTTCGCTGTTTCCGAGCATCCCTAAACATAGCCCTAGCCGGCAGCGATGACGACTGAAAAATCAGGCCCCAGGAAATGCATTCCGAGCCCTTTTCGTCCATCCAAAAGTGCCCCCAAAGGAAGGCTTTGGGTACAAGTGAACTCCCCAGGGGAGCCTTTACGCAGCCCCACATGCAACTGGACCCTCCGGATTCGCTGTTTCTGAGCATCCCTAAATATAGCCCTAGCCGGCATCGAAGACGACTGAAAAATCAGGCCCCAGGAAATGCATTGCAAGCCCTTTTCGCCCATCCAAAAGTGCCACCGAAGGAAGACTTTGGGTACAAGTGAACTCCTCAGGGGAGCCTTTACGCAGCCCCACATGCAACTGGACCCTCCGGGTTCGTTGTTTCCGAGCATCCCTAAACATAGTCCTAGCCGGAATGGATGATGACTGAAAAATCAGGCCCCGGGAAATGCGTTACGAGCCCTTTTCGCCCATCCAAATGTGCCCCCAAAGGAAGGCTTTGGGTACAAGTGAACTCCCCAGGGGAGCCTTTATGCAGCCCCACATTCAACTGGACCCTCCGGGTTCGCTGTTTCCGAGCATCCCTAAACATAGCCCTAGCCGGCATCGAAGACGACTGAAAAACCCGGGCACCAGAAAACGCGTTGCAAGCCCCTTTGGACCATCCAAAAGTGTCACCAAAGGAAGGCTTTGTGTACAAGTGAAATCCCCAGGGGAGCATTTATGCAGCCCCACATGCAACTGGACCCTCCGGGTTCGATTTTTCCGAGCAAACCTAAATATATCACTAGCCGGCATGGGAGAAGTCTGAAAACCCGGGCCCCAGAAAACGCGTTGCATGCCTCTTTGGACCATCCAAAAGTGTCACCAAAGGAAGGCGTTGGGTACAAGTGAACTCCCCAGGGGAGCATTTATGCAGCCCCACATGCAACTGGACCCTCCGGGTTCGCTGTTTCCGAGCATCCCTAAACATAGCCCTAGCCGGCATCGAAGACGACTGAAAAATCAGGCCCCAGGAAATGCGTTGCAAGCCATTTTCGCCCATCCAAATGTGCCCCCAAAGGAAGGCTTTGGATACAAGAGAACTCCCCAGGGGAGCCTTTACGCAGCCCCACATGCAACTGGACCCTCCGGGTTCGCTGTTCCTGAGCAAACCTAAACGTAGCCCTAGCCGTCATCGGAGACGACTGAAAAATCAGGCCCCAGGAAATGCATTGCGAGCCCCTTTGGAGCATCCAAAAGTGCCCCTAAAGGAAGGCTTTGGGTACAAGTGAACTCCCCAGGGGAGCCTTTACGCAGCCCCACATGCAACTGGACCCTCGGCGTTCGCTGTTTCCGAGCATCCCTAAACATAGCCCTAGCCGGCATTGAAGACGACTGAAAATTCAGGCCCCAGGAAACGCGTTGCAAGCCCCTTTGGACCATCCAAAACTGTCACTAAAGGAAGGCTTTGGGTCCAAGAGAACTCCCCAGGGGAGCCTTTACGCAGCCCCACATGCAACTGGACCCTCCAGGTTCGCTGTTTCCGAGCATCCCTAAACATAGCCCTAGCCGGCATCGAAGACGAATGAAAAATCAGGCCCCAGGAAATGCGTTTCAAGCCCCATTCACCCATCCAAAAGTGCCCCCAAAGGAAGTCTTTGGGTACAAGTGAACTCCCCAGGGGAGCCTTTACGCAGCCCCACATGCAACTGGACCCTCGGCGTTCGCTGTTTCCGAGCATCGCTAAACATAGCCCTAGCCGTCATCGGAGACGAGTGAAAACTCAGGCCCCAGGAAATGCGTTGCGAGCCCTTTTCGCGACTCCAAAAGTGCCCCCAAAGGAAGGCTTTGGGTACAAGTGAACTCCCCAGGGGAGCCTTTAAGCAGACCCACATGCAACTGGACCCTCGGCGTTCGCTGTTTCCGAGCATCCCTAAACATAGCCTTAGCCGGCATCGAAGACGACTGAAAAATCAGGCCCCAGGAAATGCATTCCGAGCCCTTTTCGTCCATCCAAAAGTGCCCCCAAAGGAAGGCTTTGGGTACAAGTGAACTCCCCAGGGGAGCCTTTACGCAGCCCCACATGCAACTGGACCCTCCGGGTTCGCTGTTTCCGAGCATCCCTAAACATAGCCCTAGCCGGCATCGAAGACGAATGAAAAATCAGGCCCCAGGAAATGTGTTACGAGCCCTTTTCGCCCATCAAAATGTGCCCCCAAAGGAAGGCTTTGGGTACAAGTGAACTCCCCAGGGGAGCCTTTACGCAGCCCCACATGCAACTGGACCCTCCGGGTTCGATTTTTCCGAGCAACCCTAAATATATCCCTAGCCGGCATCGAAGACGACTGAAAAATCAGGCCCCAGGAAATGCGTTGCAAGCCCTTTTCGCCCATCCAAAAGTGCCACCAAAGGAAGGCTTTGGGTACAAGAGAACTCCCCAGGGGAGCCTTTACGCAGCCCCACATGCAACTGGACCCTCCGGGTTCGTTGTTTCCGAGCATCCCTAAACATAGCCCTAGCCAGAATGGATGATGACTGAAAAATCAGGCCCCGGGAAATGCGTTACGAGCCCTTTTCGCCCATCCAAATGTGCCCCCAAAGGAAGGCTTTGGGTACAAGTGAACTCCCCAGGGGAGCCTTTACGCAGCCCCACATGCAACTGGACCCTCCGGGTTCGCTGTTTCCGAGCATCCCTAAACATAGCCCTAGCCGGCATCGAAGACGACTGAAAAATCAGGCCCCAGGAAATGCGTTGCAAGCCATTTTCGCCCATCCAAATGTGCCCCCAAAGGAAGGCTTTGGGTACAAGAGAACTCCCCAGGGGAGCCTTTACGCAGCCCCACATGCAACTGGACCCTCCGGGTTCGCTGTTCCTGAGCAAACCTAAACGTAGCCCTAGCCGTCATCGGAGACGAGTGAAAACTCAGGCCCCAGGAAATGCGTTGCGAGCCCCTTTGGAGCATCCAAAAGTGCCCCTAAAGGAAGGCTTTGGGTACAAGTGAACTCCCCAGGGGAGCCTTTACGCAGCCCCACATGCAACTGGACCCTCCGGGTTCGCTGTTTCCGAGCAACCCTAAACATAGCCCTAGCCGGCATGGGAGAAGACTGAAAAACCCGGCCTCAGAAAACGCGTTGCAAGCCCCTTTGGACCATCCAAAAGTGTCACCAAAGGAAGGCTTTGGGTACAAGAGAACTCCCCAGGGGAGCCTTTACGCAGCCCCACATGCAACTGGACCCTCCGGTTTCGCTGTTCATGAGCAAACCTAAACGTAGCCCTAGCCATCATAGCAGATGAGTGAAAAATCAGGCCCCAGGAAATGCGTTGCGAGCCCCTTTGGAGCATCCAAAAGTGCCCGCAAAGGAAGGCTTTGGGTACAAGTGAACTTCCCAGGGGAGCCTTTACGCAGCCCCACATGCCACTGGACCCTCCGGGTTCGCTGTTTCCGAGCATCCCTAAACATAGCCCTAGAAGGCATTGAAGACGACTGAAAATTCAGGCCCCAGGAAACGCGTTGCAAGCCCCTTTGGACCATCCAAAACTGTCACCAAAGGAAGGCTTTGGGTACAAGAGAACTCCCCAGGGGAGCCTTTATGCAGCCCCACATGCAACTGGACCCTCCGCGTTCGCTGTTTCCGAGCATCCCTAAACATAGCCCTAGCCGGCATCGAAGACGACTGAAAAATCAGGCCCCAGGAAATGCGTTTCAAGCCCCATTCACCCATCCAAAAGTGCCCCCAAAGGAAGGCTTTGGGTACAAGTGAACTCCCCAGGGGAGCCTTTACGCAGCCCCACATGCAACTGCACCCTCCGGGATCGCTGTTCATGAGCAAACCTAAACGTATCCCTAGCCATCATCGGAGACGAGTGAAAACTCAGGCCCCAGGAAATGCGTTGCGAGCGCCTTTGGAGCATCCAAAAGTGCCCGCAAAGGAAGGCTTTGTGTAGAAGTGAACTCCACAGGGGAGCCTTTACGCAGCCCCACATGCAACTGGACCCTCCGGGTTCGCTGTTTCCGAGCATCCCTAAACATAGCCCTAGCCGGCATCGAAGACGACTGAAAAATCAGGCCCCAGAAAACGCGTTTCAAGCCCCTTTGGACCATCCCAAAGTGTCACCAAATGAAGGCTTTGGGTACAAGAGAACTCCCCAGGGGAGCCTTTACGCAGCCCCACATGCAACTGGACCCTCGGCGTTCGCTGTTTCCGAGCATCGATAAACATAGCCCTAGCCGTCATCAGAGACGAGTGAAAAATCAGGCCCCAGGAAATGCGTTGCGAGCCCTTTTCGCCCATCCAAAAGTGCCCCCAAAGGAAGGCTTTGGGTACAAGTGAACTCCCCAGGGGAGCCTTTACGCAGCCCCACATGCAACTGGACCCTCGGCGTTCGCTCTTTCCGAGCATCCCTAAACATAGCCCTACCAGTCATCAGAGACAAGTGAAAAATCAGGCCCCAGGAAATGCATTCCGAGCCCTTTTCGTCCATCCAAAAGTGCCCCCAAAGGAAGGCTTTGGGTACAAGTGAACTCCCCAGGGGAGCCTTTACGCAGCCCCACATGCAACTGGACCCTCCGGGTTCGCTGTTTCCGAGCATCCCTAAACATAGCCCTAGCCGACATCGAAGACGAATGAAAAATCAGGCCCCAGGAAATGCGTTCCGAGCCCTTTTCGCCCATCCAAAAGTGCCACCAAAGGAAGGCTTTGGGTACAAGTGAACTCCCCAGGGGAGCCTTTACGCAGCCCCACATGCAACTGGACCCTGCGGGTTCAATTTTTCCGAGCAACACTAAATATATCACTAGCCGGCATGGGAGAAGACTGAAATCCCTGGCCCCAGAAAACGCGTTGCAAGCCCCTTTGGACCATCCAAAAGTGTCACCAAAGGAAGGCTTTGGGTACAAGTGAACTCCCCAGGGGAGCATTTATGCAGCCCCACATGCAACTGGACCCTCCGGGTTCGCTGTTTCCGAGCATCGCTAAAGATAGCCCTGGCCGGCATCGATGATGACTGAAAAATCAGGCCCCAGGAAATGCGTTCCGAGCCCTTTTCGCCCATCCAAAAGTGCCCCAAAGGAAGGCTTTGGGTACAAGTGAACTCCCCAGGGGAGCCTTTACGCAGCCCCACATGCCACTGGACCCTCCGCGTTCGCTGTTTCCGAGCATCCCTAAACATAGCCCTAGCCGGCAGCGATGACGACTGAAAAATCAGGCCCCAGGAAATGCGTTGCGAGCCCTTTTCGCCCATCCAAAAGTGCCCCTAAAGGAAGGCTTTGGGTACAAGTGAACTCCCCAGGGGAGCCTTTACGCAGCCCCACATGCAACTGGACCCTCCGGGTTCGCTGTTTCCGAGCAACCCTAAACATATCCCTAGCCGGCATGGGAGAAGACTGAAAAACCCGGCCTCAGAAAACGCGTTGCAAGCCCCTTTGGACCATCCAAAAGTGTCACCAAAGGAAGGCTTTGGGTACAAGAGAACTCCCCAGGGGAGCCTTTACGCAGCCCCACATGCCACTGGACCCTCCGGGTTCGCTGTTTCCGAGCATCCCTAAACATAGCCCTAGCCGGCAGCGATGACGACTGAAAAATCAGGCCCCAGGAAATGCATTCCGAGCCCTTTTCGTCCATCCAAAAGTGCCCCCAAAGGAAGGCTTTGGGTACAAGTGAACTCCCCAGGGGAGCCTTTACGCAGCCCCACATGCAACTGGACCCTCCGGATTCGCTGTTTCTGAGCATCCCTAAATATAGCCCTAGCCGGCATCGAAGACGACTGAAAAATCAGGCCCCAGGAAATGCATTGCAAGCCCTTTTCGCCCATCCAAAAGTGCCACCGAAGGAAGACTTTGGGTACAAGTGAACTCCTCAGGGGAGCCTTTACGCAGCCCCACATGCAACTGGACCCTCCGGGTTCGTTGTTTCCGAGCATCCCTAAACATAGTCCTAGCCGGAATGGATGATGACTGAAAAATCAGGCCCCGGGAAATGCGTTACGAGCCCTTTTCGCCCATCCAAATGTGCCCCCAAAGGAAGGCTTTGGGTACAAGTGAACTCCCCAGGGGAGCCTTTATGCAGCCCCACATTCAACTGGACCCTCCGGGTTCGCTGTTTCCGAGCATCCCTAAACATAGCCCTAGCCGGCATCGAAGACGACTGAAAAACCCGGGCACCAGAAAACGCGTTGCAAGCCCCTTTGGACCATCCAAAAGTGTCACCAAAGGAAGGCTTTGTGTACAAGTGAAATCCCCAGGGGAGCATTTATGCAGCCCCACATGCAACTGGACCCTCCGGGTTCGATTTTTCCGAGCAAACCTAAATATATCACTAGCCGGCATGGGAGAAGTCTGAAAACCCGGGCCCCAGAAAACGCGTTGCATGCCTCTTTGGACCATCCAAAAGTGTCACCAAAGGAAGGCGTTGGGTACAAGTGAACTCCCCAGGGGAGCATTTATGCAGCCCCACATGCAACTGGACCCTCCGGGTTCGCTGTTTCCGAGCATCCCTAAACATAGCCCTAGCCGGCATCGAAGACGACTGAAAAATCAGGCCCCAGGAAATGCGTTGCAAGCCATTTTCGCCCATCCAAATGTGCCCCCAAAGGAAGGCTTTGGATACAAGAGAACTCCCCAGGGGAGCCTTTACGCAGCCCCACATGCAACTGGACCCTCCGGGTTCGCTGTTCCTGAGCAAACCTAAACGTAGCCCTAGCCGTCATCGGAGACGACTGAAAAATCAGGCCCCAGGAAATGCATTGCGAGCCCCTTTGGAGCATCCAAAAGTGCCCCTAAAGGAAGGCTTTGGGTACAAGTGAACTCCCCAGGGGAGCCTTTACGCAGCCCCACATGCAACTGGACCCTCCGGGTTCGCTGTTTCCGAGCAACCCTAAACATATCCCTAGCCGGCATGGGAGAAGACTGAAAAACCCGGCCTCAGAAAACGCGTTGCAAGCCCCTTTGGACCATCCAAAAGTGTCACCAAAGGAAGGCTTTGGGTACAAGAGAACTCCCCAGGGGAGCCTTTACGCAGCCCCACATGCCACTGGACCCTCCGCGTTCGCTGTTTCCGAGCATCCCTAAACATAGCCCTAGCCGGCAGCGATGACGACTGAAAAATCAGGCCCCAGGAAATGCGTTGCGAGCCCTTTTCGCCCATCCAAAAGTGCCACCAAAGGAAGGCTTTGGGTACAAGAGAACTCCCCAGGGGAGCCTTTACGCAGCCCCACATGCAACTGGACCCTCCGGGTTCGTTGTTTCCGAGCATCCCTAAACATAGCCCTAGCCAGAATGGATGATGACTGAAAAATCAGGCCCCGGGAAATGCGTTATGAGCCCTTTTCGCCCATCCAAATGTGCCCCCAAAGGAAGGCTTTGGGTACAAGTGAACTCCCCAGGGGAGCCTTTATGCAGCCCCACATGCCACTGGACCCTCCGGGTTCGCTGTTTCCGAGCATCCCTAAACATAGCCCTAGCCGGCATCGAAGACGACTGAAAAGTCAGGCCCCAGGAAATGCGTTGCAAGCCATTTTCGCCCATCCAAATGTGCCCCAAAGGAAGGCTTTGGGTACAAGAGAACTCCCCAGGGGAGCCTTTACGCAGCCCCACATGCAACTGGACCCTCCGGGTTCGCTGTTCCTGAGCAAACCTAAACGTAGCCCTAGCCGTCATCGGAGACGAGTGAAAACTCAGGCCCCAGGAAATGCGTTGCGAGCCCCTTTGGAGCATCCAAAAGTGCCCCTAAAGGAAGGCTTTGGGTACAAGTGAACTCCCCAGGGGAGCCTTTACGCAGCCCCACATGCAACTGGACCCTCCACGTTCGCTGTTTCCGAGCAACCCTAAACATATCCCTAGCCGGCATGGGAGAAGACTGAAAAACCCGGCCTCAGAAAACGCGTTGCAAGCCCCTTTGGACCATCCAAAAGTGTCACCAAAGGAAGGCTTTGGGTACAAGAGAACTCCCCAGGGGAGCCTTTACGCAGCCCCACATGCAACTGGACCCTCCGCGTTCGCTGTTTCCGAGCATCCCTAAACATATCCCTAGCCGGCATCGAAGACGACTGAAAAATCAGGCCCCAGGAAATGCATTCCGAGCCCTTTTCGTCCATCCAAAAGTGCCCCCAAAGGAAGGCTTTGGGTACAAGTGAACTCCCCAGGGGAGCCTTTACGCAGCCCCACATGCAACTGGACCCTCCGGGTTCGCTGTTTCCGAGCATCCCTAAACATAGCCCTAGCCGGCATCGAAGACGAATGAAAAATCAGGCCCCAGGAAATGCGTTCCGAGCCCTTTTCGCCCATCCAAAAGTGCCCCCAAAGGAAGGCTTTGGGTACAAGTGAACTCCCCAGGGGAGCCTTTACGCAGCCCCACATGCAACTGGACCCTGCGGGTTCAATTTTTCCGAGCAACCCTAAATATATCACTAGCCGGCATGGGAGAAGACTGAAATCCCTGGCCCCAGAAAACGCGTTTCAAGCCCCTTTGGACCATCCAAAAGTGTCACCAAAGGAAGGCTTTGGGTACAAGTGAACTCCCCAGGGGAGCATTTATGCAGCCCCACATGCAACTGGACCCTCCGGGTTCGCTGTTTCCGAGCATCGCTTAAGATAGCCCTGGCCGGCATCGATGACGACTGAAAAATCAGGCCCCAGGAAATGCGTTGCAAGCCCCTTTGGACCATCCAAAACTGTCACCAAAGGAAGGCTTTGGGTACAAGTGAACTCCCCAGGGGAGCCTTTACGCAGCCCCACATGCAACTGGACCCTCCGGGTTCGCTGTTTCCGAGCATCCCTAAACATAGCCATAGCCGGCATCGATGACGACTGAAAAATCAGGCCCCAGGAAATGCGTTGCGAGCCGTTTTCGCCCATCCAAAAGTGCCCCCAAAGGAAGGCTTTGGGTACATCTGAAGTTCCGAGGGGAGCCTTTACGCAGCCCCATATGCAACTGGACCCTGCGGGTTCGCTGTTTCCGAGCACCCCTAAACATAGCCCTAGCAGTCATCAGAGACAAGTGAAAAATCAGGCCCCAGGAAATGCGTTCTGAGCCCCTTTGGACCATCCAAAAGTGTCACCAAAGGAAGGCGTTGGGTACATCTGAACTCCCCAGGGGAGCCTTTACGCAGCCCCACATGCAACTGGACCCTCCGGGTTCGCTGTTTCCGAGCATCGCTAAAGATAGCCCTAGCCGGCATCGATGACGACTGAAAAATCAGGCCCCAGGAAATGCGTTGCGAGCCGTTTTCGCCCATCCAAAAGTGCCCCCAAAGGAAGGCTTTGGGTACAAGTGAACTCCCCAGGGGAGCCTTTACGCAGCCCCACATGCAACTGGACCCTCCGGGTTCGCTGTTTCCGAGCATCCCTAAACATAGCCATAGCCGGCATCGAAGACGACTGAAAAATCAGGCCCCAGGAAATGCGTTGCGAGCCCTTTTCGCCCATCCAAAAGTGTCACCAAAGGAAGGCTTTGGGTACAAGAGAACTCCCCAGGGGAGCCTTTACGCAGCCCCACATGCCACTGGACCCTCCGCGTTCGCTGTTTCCAGGCATCCCTAAACATAGCCCTAGCCGGCAGCGATGACGACTGAAAAATCAGGCCCCAGGAAATGCGTTGCGAGCCCTTTTCGCCATCCAAAAGTGCCCCCAAAGGAAGGCTTTGGGTACAAGTGAACTCCCCAGGGGAGCCTTTACGCAGCCCCACATGCAACTGGACCCTCCGGGTTCGCTGTTTCCGAGCATCCCTAAACATAGCCCTAGCCGGCATCGAAGACGAATGAAAAATCAGGCCCAGGAAATACGTTTCAAGCCCCATTCACCCATCCAAAAGTGCCCCCAAAGGAAGGCTTTGGGTACAAGTGAACTCCCCAGGGGAGACTTTACGCAGCCCCACATGCAACTGCACCATCCGGGTTCGCTGTTTCCGAGCATCCCTAAAAATATCCCTAGCCGGCATCGAAGACGACTGAAAAATCAGGCCCCAGGAAATGCGTTGCGAGCCCTTTTCGCCCATCCAAAAGTGCCCCCAAAGGAAGGCTTTGGGTACAAGAGAACTCCCCAGGGGAGCCTTTACGCAGCCCCACATGCAACTGGACCCTTCGGGTTCGATTTTTCCGAGCAACCCTAAATATATCCCTAGGCGGCATGGGAGAAGACTGAAAACCCGGGCCCCAGAAAACGCGTTGCAAGCCCCTTTGGACCATCCAAAAGTGTCACCAAAGGAAGGCTTTGGGTACAAGAGAACTCCCCAGGGGAGCCTTTACGCAGCCCCACATGCAACTGGACCCTGCGGGTTCAATTTTTCCGAGCAACCCTAAATATATCACTATCCGGCATGGGAGAAGACTGAAATCCCGGGCCCCAGAAAACGCGTTGCAAGCCCCTTTGGACCATCCAAAAGTGTCACCAAAGGAAGGCGTTGGGTACAAGAGAACTCCCCAGGGGAGCCTTTACGCAGCCCCACATGCAACTGGACCCTCCAGGTTCGCTGTTTCCGAGCATCCCTAAACATAGCCCTTGCCGGCATCGAAGACGACTGAAAAATCAGGCCCCAGGAAATGCATTCCGAGCCCTTTTCGCCCATCCAAAAGTGCCCCCATTGGAAGACTTTGGGTACAAGAGAACTCCACAGGGGAGCCTTTACGCAGCCCCACATGCAACTGGACCCTCCGGGTTCGCTGTTTCCGAGCATCCCTAAACATAGCCCTAGCCGGCATCGATGACAACTGAAAAATCAGGCCCCAGGAAATGCGTTCCGAGCCCGTTTCGCGCATCCAAAAGTGCCCCCAAAGGAAGGCTTTGGGTACAAGTGAACTCCCCAGGGGAGCCTTTATGCAGCCCCACATGCAACTGGACCCTCCGGGTTCATTGTTTCCAAGCATCCCTAAACATATCCCTAGCCGGAATGGAAGATGACTGAAACATCAGGCCCCAGGAAATGAGTTACGAGCCCTTTTAGCCCATCCAAATGTGCCCCCAAAGGAAGGCTTTGGGTACAAGTGAACTCCCCAGGGGAGCCTTTACGCAGCCCCACATGCCACTGGACCCTCCGCGTTCGCTGTTTCCGAGCATCCCTAAACATAGCCCTAGCTGGCAGCGATGATGACTGAAAAATCAGGCCCCAGGAAATGCGTTCCGAGCCCTTTTCGCCCATCCAAAAGTGTCACCAAAGGAAGGCTTTGGGTACAAGAGAACTCCCCAGGGGAGCCTTTACGCAGCCCCACATGCCACTGGACCCTCCGCGTTCGCTGTTTCCGAGCATCGCTAAAGATAGACCTGGCCGGCAGCGATGACGACTGAAAAATCAGGCCCCAGGAAATGCGTTGCGAGCCCTTTTCGCCCATCCAAAAGTGCCCCCAAAGGAAGGCTTTGGGTACAAGTGAACTCCCCAGGGGAGCCTTTACGCAGCCCCACATGCCACTGGACCCTCGGCGTTCGCTGTTTCCGAGCATCCCTAAACATAGCCCTAGCCGGCAGCGATGACGACTGAAAAATCAGGCCCCAGGAAATGCGTTGCGAGCCCTTTTCGCCCATCCAAAAGTGCCCCCAAAGGAAGGCTTTGGGTACAAGTGAACTCCCCAGGGGAGCCTTTACGCAGCCCCACATGCAACTGGACCCTCCGGGTTCGCTGTTTCTGAGCATCCCTAAATATAGCCCTAGCCGGCATCGAAGACGACTGAAAAATCAGGCCCCAGGAAATGCATTGCAAGCCCTTTTCACCCATCCAAAAGTGCCACCGAAGGAAGGCTTTGTGTACAAGTGAAATCCCCAGGGGAGGCTTTATGCAGCCCCACATGCAACTGGACCCTCCGGGTTCGATTTTTCCGAGCAAAACTAAATATATCACTAGCCGGCATGGGAGAAGTCTGAAAACCCGGGCCCCAGAAAACGCGTTGCATGCCTCTTTGGACCATCCAAAAGTGTCACCAAAGGAAGGCTTTGGGTACAAGTGAACTCCCCAGGGGAGCCTTTACGCAGCCCCATATGCAACTGGACCCTTCAGGTTCGATTTTTCCGAGCAACCCGAAATATATCCCTAGCCGGCATGGGAGAAGACTGAAAACCCGGGCCCCAGAAAACGCGTTGCAAGCCCCTTTGGACCATCCAAAAGTGTCACCAAAGGAAGGCTTTGGGTACAAGAGAACTCCCCAGGGGAGCCTTTACGCAGCCCCACATGCAACTGGATCCTTCGGGTTCGATTTTTCCGAGCAACCCTAAATATATCCCTAGCCGGCATGGGAGAAGACTGAAAACCCGGGCTCCAGAAAACGCGTTGCAAGCCCCTTTGGACCATCCAAAAGTGTCACCAAAGGAAGGCTTTGGGTACAAGAGAACTCCCCAGGGGAGCCTTTATGCAGCCCCACATGCAACTGGACCCTCCGGGTTCGTTGTTTCCGAGCATCCCTAAACATATCCCTAGCCGGAATGGATGATGACTGAAACATCAGGCCCAGGGAAATGCGTTACGAGCCCTTTTCGCCCATCCAAATGTGCCCCCAAAGGAAGGCTTTAAGTATTATTGAACTCCCCAGGGGAGCCTTTACGCAGCCCCACATGCAACTGGACCCTCCGTTTTCGCAGTTCCTGAGCAAACCTAAACGTAGCCCTAGCCGTCATCGGAGACGAGTGAAAAATCAGGCCCCAGGAAATGCGTTGCGAGCTCCTTTGGACCATCCAAAAGTGCCCCCAAAGGAAGGCTTTGGGTGTAAGAGAACTCCCCAGGGGAGCCTTTACGCAGCCCCACATGCAACTGGACCCTCCGGGTTCGATTTTTCCGAGCAACCCTAAATATATCCCTAGCCGGCTTGGGAGAAGACTGAAAATCCGGGCCCCAGAAAACGCGTTGCAAGCCCCTTTGGACCATCCAAAAGTGTCACCAAAGGAAGGCTTTGGGTACAAGAGAGCTCCCCAGGGGAGCCTTTACGCAGCCCCACATGCCACTGGACCCTCCGCGTTCGCTGTTTCCAGGCATCCCTAAACATAGCCCTAGCCAGAATGGATGATGACTGAAAAATCAGGCCCCGGGAAATGCGTTTCAAGCCCCATTCACCCATCCAAAAGTGCCCCCAAAGGAAGGCTTTGGGTACAAGTGAACTCCCCAGGGGAGACTTTACGCAGCCCCACATGCAACTGCACCATCCGGGTTCGCTGTTCATGAGCAAACCTAAACGTAGCCCTAGCCATCATCGGAGACGAGTGAAAACTCAGGCCCCAGGAAATGCGTTGCGAGCCCCTTTGGAGCATCCAAAAGTGCCCGCAAAGGAAGGCTTTGGGTACAAGTGAACTCCACAGGGGAGGCTTTACGCAGCCCCACATGCCACTGGACCCTCCGGGTTCGCTGTTTCCGAGCATCCCTAAACATAGCCCTAGCCGGCATCGATGACGACTGAAAAATCAGGCCCCAGGAAATGCGTTGCGAGCCCCTTTAGACCATCCAAAAGTGTCACCAAAGGAAGGCTTTGGGTACAAGAGAACTCCCCAGGGGAGGCTTTACGCAGCCCCACATGCCACTGGACCCTCCACGTTCGCTGTTTCCGAGCATCCCTAAACATAGCCCTAGCCGGCATCGAAGACGAATGAAAAATCAGGCCCCAGGAAATGCGTTGCGAGCCCTTTTCGCCCATCCAAAAGTGCCCCCAAAGGAAGGCTTTGTGTACAAGAGAACTCCCCAAGGGAGCCTTTACGCAGCCCCACATGCAACTGGACCCTCCGGGTTCGCTGTTTCCGAGCATCCCTAAAAATAGCCCTAGCCGGCATCGAAGACGACTGAAAAATCAGGCCCCAGGAAATGCGTTGCGAGCCCTTTTCGCCCATCGAAAAGTGCCCCCAAAGGAAGGCTTTGGGTACAAGAGAACTCCCCAGGGGAGCCTTTACGCAGCCCCACATGCAACTGGACCCTTCGGGTTCGATTTTTCCGAGCAACCCTAAATATATCCCTAGCCAACATCGGAGAAGACTGAAAACCCGGGCCCCAGAAAACGCGTTGCAAGCCCCTTTGGACCATCCAAAAGTGTCACCAAAGGAAGGCTTTGGGTACAAGAGAACTCCCCAGGGGAGCCTTTACGCAGCCCCACATGCAACTGTACCCTGCGGGTTCAATTTTTCCGAGCAACCCTAAATATATCACTATCCGGCATGGGAGAAGACTGAAATCCCTGGCCCCAGAAAACGCGTTGCAAGCCCCTTTGGACCATCCAAAAGTGTCACCAAAGGAAGGCGTTGGGTACAAGAGAACTCCCCAGGGGAGCCTTTACGCAGCCCCACATGCAACTGGACCCTCCAGGTTCGCTGTTTCCGAGCATCCCTAAACATAGCCCTTGCCGGCATCGAAGACGACTGAAAAATCAGGCCCCAGGAAATGCATTCCGAGCCCTTTTCGCCCATCCAAAAGTGCCCCCATTGGAAGACTTTGGGTACAAGAGAACTCCCCAGGGGAGCCTTTACGCAGCCCCACATGCAACTGGACGCTCCGGGTTCGCTGTTTCCGAGCATCCCTAAACATAGCCCTAGCCGGCATCGATGACAACTGAAAAATCAGGCCCCAGGAAATGCGTTCCGAGCCCGTTTCGCGCATCCAAAAGTGCCCCCAAAGGAAGGCTTTGGGTACAAGTGAACTCCCCAGGGGAGCCTTTATGCAGCCCCACATGCAACTGGACCCTCCGGGTTCATTGTTTCCAAGCATCCCTAAACATATCCCTAGCCGGAATGGAAGATGACTGAAACATCAGGCCCAGGGAAATGCGTTACGAGCCCTTTTAGCCCATCCAAATGTGCCCCCAAAGGAAGGCTTTGGGTACAAGTGAACTCCCCAGGGGAGCCTTTACGCAGCCCCACATGCCACTGGACCCTCCGCGTTCGCTGTTTCCGAGCATCCCTAAACATAGCCCTAGCCGGCAGCGATGACGACTGAAAAATCAGGCCCCAGGAAATGCGTTCCGAGCCCTTTTCGCCCATCCAAAAGTGTCACCAAAGGAAGGCTTTGGGTACAAGAGAACTCCCCAGGGGAGCCTTTACGCAGCCCCACATGCCACTGGACCCTCCGCGTTCGCTGTTTCCGAGCATCGCTAAAGATAGACCTGGCCGGCAGCGATGACGACTGAAAAATCAGGCCCCAGGAAATGCGTTGCGAGCCCTTTTCGCCCATCCAAAAGTGCCCCCAAAGGAAGGCTTTGGGTACAAGTGAACTCCCCAGGGGAGCCTTTACGCAGCCCCACATGCCACTGGACCCTCCGCGTTCGCTGTTTCCGAGCATCCCTAAACATAGCCCTAGCCGGCAGCGATGACGACTGAAAAATCAGGCCCCAGGAAATGCGTTCCGAGCCCTTTTCGCCCATCCAAAAGTGTCACCAAAGGAAGGCTTTGGGTACAAGAGAACTCCCCAGGGGAGCCTTTACGCAGCCCCACATGCCACTGGACCCTCCGCGTTCGCTGTTTCCGAGCATCCCTAAACATAGCCCTAGCCGGCAGCGATGACGACTGAAAAATCAGGCCCCAGGAAATGCGTTGCGAGCCCTTTTCGCCCATCCAAAAGTGCCCCCAAAGGAAGGCTTTGGGTACAAGTGAACTCCCCAGGGGAGCCTTTACGCAGCCCCACATGCAACTGGACCCTCCGGGTTCGCTGTTTCTGAGCATCCCTAAATATAGCCCTAGCCGGCATCGAAGACGACTGAAAAATCAGGCCCCAGGAAATGCATTGCAAGCCCTTTTCACCCATCCAAAAGTGCCACCGAAGGAAGGCTTTGTGTACAAGTGAAATCCCCAGGGGAGGCTTTATGCAGCCCCACATGCAACTGGACCCTCCGGGTTCGATTTTTCCGAGCAAACCTAAATATATCACTAGCCGGCATGGGAGAAGTCTGAAAACCCGGGCCCCAGAAAACGCGTTGCATGCCTCTTTGGACCATCCAAAAGTGTCACCAAAGGAAGGCTTTGGGTACAAGTGAACTCCCCAGGGGAGCCTTTACGCAGCCCCATATGCAACTGGACCCTTCAGGTTCGATTTTTCCGAGCAACCCGAAATATATCCCTAGCCGGCTTGGGAGAAGACTGAAAACCCGGGCCCCAGAAAACGCGTTGCAAGCCCCTTTGGACCATCCAAAAGTGTCACCAAAGGAAGGCTTTGGGTACAAGAGAACTCCCCAGGGGAGCCTTTACGCAGCCCCACATGCAACTGGACCCTTCGGGTTCGATTTTTCCGAGCAACCCTAAATATATCCCTAGCCGGCATAGGAGAAGACTGAAAACCCGGGCTCCAGAAAACGCGTTGCAAGCCCCTTTGGACCATCCAAAAGTGTCACCAAAGGAAGGCTTTGGGTACAAGAGAACTCCCCAGGGGAGCCTTTATGCAGCCCCACATGCAACTGTACCCTCCGGGTTCGTTGTTTCCGAGCATCCCTAAACATATCCCTAGCCGGAATGGATGATGACTGAAACATCAGGCCCAGGGAAATGCGTTACGAGCCCTTTTCGCCCATCCAAATGTGCCCCAAAGGAAGGCTTTAAGTATTATTGAACTCCCCAGGGGAGCCTTTACGCAGCCCCACATGCAACTGGACCCTCCGTTTTCGCAGTTCCTGAGCAAACCTAAACGTAGCCCTAGCCGTCATCGGAGACGAGTGAAAAATCAGGCCCCAGGAAATGCGTTGCGAGCTCCTTTGGACCATCCAAAAGTGCCCCCAAAGGAAGGCTTTGGGTATAAGAGAACTCCCCAGGGGAGCCTTTACGCAGCCCCACATGCAACTGGACCCTCCGGGTTCGATTTTTCCGAGCAACCTTAAATATATCCCTAGCCGGCTTGGGAGAAGACTGAAAATCCGGGCCCCAGAAAACGCGTTGCAAGCCCCTTTGGACCATCCAAAAGTGTCACCAAAGGAAGGCTTTGGGTACAAGAGAACTCCCCAGGGGAGCCTTTACGCAGCCCCACATGCCACTGGACCCTTCGCGTTCGCTGTTTCCAGGCATCCCTAAACATAGCCCTAGCCAGAATGGATGATGACTGAAAAATCAGGCCCCGGGAAATGCGTTTCAAGCCCCATTCACCCATCCAAAAGTGCCCCCAAAGGAAGGCTTTGGGTACAAGTGAACTCCCCAAGGGAGACTTTACGCAGCCCCACATGCAACTGCACCATCCGGGTTCGCTGTTCATGAGCAAACCTAAACGTAGCCCTAGCCATCATCGGAGACGAGTGAAAACTCAGGCCCCAGGAAATGCGTTGCGAGCCCCTTTGGAGCATCCAAAAGTGCCCGCAAAGGAAGGCTTTGGGTACAAGTGAACTCCACAGGGGAGGCTTTACGCAGCCCCACATGCCACTGGACCCTCCGGGTTCGCTGTTTCCGAGCATCCCTAAACATAGCCCTAGCCGGCATCGATGACGACTGAAAAATCAGGCCCCAGGAAATGCGTTGCGAGCCCTTTTCGCCCATCCAAAAGTGCCCCCAAAGGAAGGCTTTGTGTACAAGAGAACTCCCCAAGGGAGCCTTTACGCAGCCCCACATGCAACTGGACCCTCCGGGTTCGCTGTTTCCGAGCATCCCTAAAAATAGCCCTAGCCGGCATCGAAGACGACTGAAAAATCAGGCCCCAGGAAATGCGTTGCGAGCCCTTTTCGCCCATCGAAAAGTGCCCCCAAAGGAAGGCTTTGGGTACAAGAGAACTCCCCAGGGGAGCCTTTATGCAGCCCCACATGCAACTGTACCCTCCGGGTTCGTTGTTTCCGAGCATCCCTAAACATATCCCTAGCCGGAATGGATGATGACTGAAACATCAGGCCCAGGGAAATGCGTTACGAGCCCTTTTCGCCCATCCAAATGTGCCCCCAAAGGAAGGCTTTAAGTATTATTGAACTCCCCAGGGGAGCCTTTACGCAGCCCCACATGCAACTGGACCCTCCGTTTTCGCAGTTCCTGAGCAAACCTAAACGTAGCCCTAGCCGTCATCGGAGACGAGTGAAAAATCAGGCCCCAGGAAATGCGTTGCGAGCTCCTTTGGACCATCCAAAAGTGCCCCCAAAGGAAGGCTTTGGGTATAAGAGAACTCCCCAGGGGAGCCTTTACGCAGCCCCACATGCAACTGGACCCTCCGGGTTCGATTTTTCCGAGCAACCCTAAATATATCCCTAGCCGGCTTGGGAGAAGACTGAAAATCCGGGCCCCAGAAAACGCGTTGCAAGCCCCTTTGGACCATCCAAAAGTGTCACCAAAGGAAGGCTTTGGGTACAAGAGAACTCCCCAGGGGAGCCTTTACGCAGCCCCACATGCCACTGGACCCTTCGCGTTCGCTGTTTCCAGGCATCCCTAAACATAGCCCTAGCCAGAATGGATGATGACTGAAAAATCAGGCCCCGGGAAATGCGTTTCAAGCCCCATTCACCCATCCAAAAGTGCCCCCAAAGGAAGGCTTTGGGTACAAGTGAACTCCCCAAGGGAGACTTTACGCAGCCCCACATGCAACTGCACCATCCGGGTTCGCTGTTCATGAGCAAACCTAAACGTAGCCCTAGCCATCATCGGAGACGAGTGAAAACTCAGGCCCCAGGAAATGCGTTGCGAGCCCCTTTGGAGCATCCAAAAGTGCCCGCAAAGGAAGGCTTTGGGTACAAGTGAACTCCACAGGGGAGGCTTTACGCAGCCCCACATGCCACTGGACCCTCCGGGTTCGCTGTTTCCGAGCATCCCTAAACATAGCCCTAGCCGGCATCGATGACGACTGAAAAATCAGGCCCCAGGAAATGCGTTGCGAGCCCTTTTCGCCCATCCAAAAGTGCCCCCAAAGGAAGGCTTTGTGTACAAGAGAACTCCCCAAGGGAGCCTTTACGCAGCCCCACATGCAACTGGACCCTCCGGGTTCGCTGTTTCCGAGCATCCCTAAAAATAGCCCTAGCCGGCATCGAAGACGACTGAAAAATCAGGCCCCAGGAAATGCGTTGCGAGCCCTTTTCGCCCATCGAAAAGTGCCCCCAAAGGAAGGCTTTGGGTACAAGAGAACTCCCCAGGGGAGCCTTTACGCAGCCCCACATGCAACTGGACCCTTCGGGTTCGATTTTTCCGAGCAACCCTAAATATATCCCTAGCCAACATCGGAGAAGACTGAAAACCCGGGCCCCAGAAAACGCGTTGCAAGCCCCTTTGGACCATCCAAAAGTGTCACCAAAGGAAGGCTTTGGGTACAAGAGAACTCCCCAGGGGAGCCTTTACGCAGCCCCACATGCAACTGTACCCTGCGGGTTCAATTTTTCCGAGCAACCCTAAATATATCACTATCCGGCATGGGAGAAGACTGAAATCCCTGGCCCCAGAAAACGCGTTGCAAGCCCCTTTGGACCATCCAAAAGTGTCACCAAAGGAAGGCGTTGGGTACAAGAGAACTCCCCAGGGGAGCCTTTACGCAGCCCCACATGCAACTGGACCCTCCAGGTTCGCTGTTTCCGAGCATCCCTAAACATAGCCCTTGCCGGCATCGAAGACGACTGAAAAATCAGGCCCCAGGAAATGCATTCCGAGCCCTTTTCGCCCATCCAAAAGTGCCCCCATTGGAAGACTTTGGGTACAAGAGAACTCCACAGGGGAGCCTTTACGCAGCCCCACATGCAACTGGACCCTCCGGGTTCGCTGTTTCCGAGCATCCCTAAACATAGCCCTAGCCGGCATCGATGACAACTGAAAAATCAGGCCCCAGGAAATGCGTTCCGAGCCCGTTTCGCGCATCCAAAAGTGCCCCCAAAGGAAGGCTTTGGGTACAAGTGAACTCCCCAGGGGAGCCTTTATGCAGCCCCACATGCAACTGGACCCTCCGGGTTCATTGTTTCCAAGCATCCCTAAACATATCCCTAGCCGGAATGGAAGATGACTGAAACATCAGGCCCAGGGAAATGCGTTACGAGCCCTTTTAGCCCATCCAAATGTGCCCCCAAAGGAAGGCTTTGGGTACAAGAGAACTCCCCAGGGGAGCCTTTACGCAGCCCCACATGCAACTGGACCCTCCGGGTTCGCAGTTCCTGAGCAAACCTGAACGTAGCCCTAGCCGTCATCAGAGACGAGTGAAAAATCAGGCCCCAGGAAATGCGTTGCGAGCTCCTTTGGACCATCCAAAAGTGCCCCCAAAGGAAGGCTTTGGGTATAAGAGAACTCCCCAGGGGAGCCTTTACGCAGCCCCACATGCAACTGGACCCTCCGGGTTCGATTTTTCCGAGCAACCCTAAATATATCCCTAGCCGGCTTGGGAGAAGACTGAAAACCCGGGCCCCAGAAAACGCGTTGCAAGCCCCTTTGGACCATCCAAAAGTGTCACCAAAGGAAGGCTTTGGGTACAAGAGAACTCCCCAGGGGAGCCTTTACGCAGCCCCACATGCAACTGGACCCTCCGGGTTCGCTGTTCATGAGCAAAGGTAAACGTAGCCCTAGCCGTCATCGGAGACGAGTGAAAAATCAGGCCCCAGGAAATGCATTGCGAGCCCCTTTGGACCATCCAAAATTGTCACCAAAGGAAGGCGTTGGGTACATCTGAACTCCCCAGGGGAGCCTTTACGCAGACCCACATGCAACTGGACCCTCCGGGTTCGCTGTTTCCGAGCATCCCTAAACATTACCCTTGCCGGCATCGAAGACGAATGAAAAATCAGACCCCAGGAAATGCGTTCCAAGCCCTTTTCGCCCATCCAAAAGTGCCCCCAAAGGAAGACTTTGGGTACAAGAGAACTCCCCAGGGGAGCCTTTACGCAGCCCCACATGCAACTGGACCCTCCGGGTTCGCTGTTTCCGAGCATCGCTAAAGATAGCCCTAGCCGGCATCGATGACGACTGAAAAATCAGGCCCCAGGAAATGCGTTGCGAGCCCTTTTCGCCCATCCAAAAGTGCCCCCAAAGGAAGGCTTTGGGTACAAGTGAACTCCCCAGGGGAGCCTTTACGCAGCCCCACATGCAACTGGACCCTCCGGGTTCGCTGTTTCCGAGCATCCCTAAAAATAGCCCTAGCCGGCATCGAAGACGACTGAAAAATCAGGCCCCAGGAAATGCGTTGCGAGCCCTTTTCGCCCATCCAAAAGTGCCCCCAAAGGAAGGCTTTGGGTACAAGAGAACTCCCCAGGGGAGCCTTTACGCAGCCCCACATGCAACTGGACCCTTCGGGTTCGATTTTTCCGAGCAACCCTAAATATATCACTAGCCGGCATGGGAGAAGACTGAAATCCCTGGCCCCAGAAAACGCGTTGCAAGCCCCTTTGGACCATCCAAAAGTGTCACCAAAGGAAGGCTTTGGGTACAAGAGAACTCCCCAGGGGAGCCTTTACGCAGCCCCACATGCAACTGGACCCTCCGGGTTCGCTGTTCATGAGCAAACGTAAACGTAGCCCTAGCCGTCATCGGAGACGAGTGAAAAATCAGGCCCCAGGAAATGCATTGCGAGCCCCTTTGGACCATCCAAAATTGTCACCAAAGGAAGGCGTTGGGTACATCTGAACTCCCCAGGGGAGCCTTTACGCAGACCCACATGCAACTGGACCCTCCGGGTTCGCTGTTTCCGAGCATCCCTAAACATTACCATTGTCGGCATCGAAGACGAATGAAAAATCAGACCCCAGGAAATGCGTTCCAAGCCCTTTTCGCCCATCCAAAAGTGCCCCCAAAGGAAGACTTTGGGTACAAGAGAACTCCCCAGGGGAGCCTTTACGCAGCCCCACATGCAACTGGACCCTCCGGGTTCGCTGTTTCCGAGCATCGCTAAAGATATCCCTAGCCGGCATCGATGACGACTGAAAAATCAGGCCCCAGGAAATGCGTTGCGAGCCCTTTTTGCCCATCCAAAAGTGCCCCCAAAGGAAGGTTTTGGGTACAAGAGAACTCCCCAGGGGAGCCTTTACGCAGCCCCACATGCAACTGGACCCTTCGGGTTCGATTTTTCCGAGCAACCCTAAATATATCACTAGCCGGCATGGGAGAAGACTGAAATCCCTGGCCCCAGAAAACGCGTTGCAAGCCCCTTTGGACCATCCAAAAGTGTCACCAAAGGAAGGCGTTGGGTACAAGAGAACTCCCCAGGGGAGCCTTTACGCAGCCCCACATGCAACTGGACCCTCCAGGTTCGCTGTTTCCGAGCATCCCTAAACATAGCCCTTGCCGGCATCGAAGACGACTGAAAAATCAGGCCCCAGGAAATGCGTTGCGAGCCCTTTTCGCCCATCCAAAAGTGCCCCCATTGGAAGACTTTGGGTACAAGAGAACTCCCCAGGGGAGCCTTTACGCAGCCCCACATGCAACTGGACCCTCCGGGTTCGCTGTTTCCGAGCATCCCTAAACATAGCCCTAGCCGGCATCGATGACAACTGAAAAATCAGGCCCCAGGAAATGCGTTCCGAGCCCGTTTCGCGCATCCAAAAGTGCCCCCAAAGGAAGGCTTTGGGTACAAGTGAACTCCCCAGGGGAGCCTTTATGCAGCCCCACATGCAACTGGACCCTCCGGGTTCATTGTTTCCAAGCATCCCTAAACATATCCCTAGCCGGAATGGAAGATGACTGAAACATCAGGCCCAGGGAAATGCGTTACGAGCCCTTTTAGCCCATCCAAATGTGCCCCCAAAGGAAGGCTTTAAGTATTAGTGAACTCCCCAGGGGAGCCTTTACGCAGCCCCACATGCAACTGGACCCTCCGGGTTCGCAGTTCCTGAGCAAACCTGAACGCAGCCCTAGCCGTCATCAGAGACGAGTGAAAAATCAGGCCCCAGGAAATGCGTTGCGAGCTCCTTTGGACCATCCAAAAGTGCCCCCAAAGGAAGGCTTTGGGTATAAGAGAACTCCCCAGGGGAGCCTTTACGCAGCCCCACATGCAACTGGACCCTCCGGGTTCGATTTTTCCGAGCAACCCTAAATATATCCCTAGCCGGCTTGGGAGAAGACTGAAAACCCGGGCCCCAGAAAACGCGTTGCAAGCCCCTTTGGACCATCCAAAAGTGTCACCAAAGGAAGGCTTTGGGTACAAGAGAACTCCCCAGGGGAGCCTTTACGCAGCCCCACATGCAACTGGACCCTCCGGGTTCGCTGTTTCCGAGCATCGCTAAAGTTAGCCCTAGCCGGCATCGATGACGACTGAAAAATCAGGCCCCAGGAAATGCGTTGCGAGCCCTTTTCGACCATCCAAAAGTGCCCCCAAAGGAAGGCTTTGGGTACAAGTGAACTCCCCAGGGGAGCCTTTACGCAGCCCCACATGCAACTGGACCCTCCGGGTTCGCTGTTTCCGAGCATCCCTAAACATATCCCTAGCCGGCATCGAAGACGACTGAAAAATCAGGCCCCAGGAAATGCGTTGCGAGCTCCTTTGGACCATCCAAAAGTGCCCCCAAAGGAAGGCTTTGGGTATAAGACAACTCCCCAGGGGAGCCTTTACGCAGCCCCACATGCAACTGGACCCTCCGGGTTCGATTTTTCCGAGCAACCCTAAATATATCCCTAGCCGGCTTGGGAGAAGACTGAAAACCCGGGCCCCAGAAAACGCGTTGCAAGCCCCTTTGGACCATCCAAAAGTGTCACCAAAGGAAGGCTTTGGGTACAAGAGAACTCCCCAGGGGAGCCTTTACGCAGCCCCACATGCAACTGGACCCTCCGCGTTCGCTGTTTCCGAGCATCCCTAAACACAGCCCTAGCCAGCATCGAAGACGACTGAAAAATCAGGCCCCAGGAAATGCGTTGCGAGCCCTTTTCGCCATCCAAAAGTGCCCCTAAAGGAAGGCTTTGGGTACAAGTGAACTCCCCAGGGGAGCCTTTACGCAGCCCCACATGCAACTGGACCCTCCGGGTTCGCTGTTTCTGAGCATCCCTAAACATAGCCCTAGCCGGCATCGAAGACGACTGAAAAATCAGGCCCCAGGAAATGCGTTGCAAGCCCTTTGCGCCCATCCAAAAGTGCCACCAAAGGAAGGCTTTGGGTACAAGAGAACTCCCCAGGGGAGCCTTTACGCAGCCCCACATGCAACTGGACCCTCCGGGTTCGTTGTTTCCGAGCATCCCTAAACATAGCCCTAGCCAGAATGGATGATGACTGAAAAATCAGGCCCCGGGAAATGCGTTACGAGCCCTTTTCGCCCATCCAAATGTGCCCCCAAAGGAAGGCTTTGGGTACAAGTGAACTCCCCAGGGGAGCCTTTACGCAGCCCCACATGCAACTGGACCCTCCGGGTTCGCTGTTTCCGAGCATCCCTAAACATAGCCCTAGCCGGCATCGAAGACGACTGAAAAATCAGGCCCCAGGAAATGCGTTGCAAGCCATTTTCGCCCATCCAAAAGTGCCCCCAAAGGAAGGCTTTGGGTACAAGAGAACTCCCCAGGGGAGCCTTTACGCAGCCCCACATGCAACTGGACCCTCCGGGTTCGCTGTTCCTGAGCAAACCTAAACGTAGCCCTAGCCGTCATCGGAGACGACTGAAAAATCAGGCCCCAGGAAATGCATTGCGAGCCCCTTTGGAGCATCCAAAAGTGCCCCTAAAGGAAGGCTTTGGGTACAAGTGAACTCCCCAGGGGAGCCTTTACGCAGCCCCACATGCAACTGGACCCTCCGGGTTCGCTGTTTCCGAGCAACCCTAAACATATCCCTAGCCGGCATGGGAGAAGACTGAAAAACCCTGCCTCAGAAAACGCGTTGCAAGCCCCTTTGGACCATCCAAAAGTGTCACCAAAGGAAGGCTTTGTGTACAACTGAAATCCCCAGGGGAGCATTTATGCAGCCCCAGATGCAACTGGACCCTCCGGGTTCGATTTTTCCGAGCAAACCTAAATATATCACTAGCCGGCATGGGAGAAGTCTGAAAACCCGGGCCCCAGAAAACGCGTTGCATGCCTCTTTGGACCATCCAAAAGTGTCACCAAAGGAAGGCTTTGGGTACAAGTGAACTCCCCAGGGGAGCATTTATGCAGCCCCACATGCAACTGGACCCTCAGGGTTCGCTGTTTCCGAGCATCCCTAAAAATAGCCCTAGCCGGCATCGAAGACGACTGAAAAATCAGGCCCCAGGAAATGCGTTGCGAGCCCTTTTCGCCCATCTAAAAGTGCCCCCAAAGGAAGGCTTTGGGTACAAGTGAACTCCCCAGGGGAGCCTTTACGCAGCCCCACATGCAACTGGACGCTCCGGGTTCGCTGTTTCCGAGCATCCCTAAACATAGCCTTAGCCGGCATCGAAGACGACTGAAAAATCAGGCCCCAGGAAATGCGTTCCGAGCCCTTTTCGCGACTCCAAAAGTGCCCCCAAAGGAAGGCTTTGGGTACAAGTGAACTCCCCAGGGGAGCCTTTACGCAGCCCCACATGCAACTGGACCCTCGGCATTCGCTGTTTCCGAGCATCCCTAAACATAGCCTTAGCCGGCATCGATGACGACTGAAAAATCAGGCCCCAGGAAATGCGTTGCGAGCCCTTTTCGCCCATCCAAAAGTGCCCCCAAAGGAAGGCTTTGGGTACAAGTGAACTCCCCAGGGGAGCCTTTACGCAGCCCCACATGCAACTGGACCCTCCGGGTTCGCTGTTTCCGAGCATCCCTAAACATAGCCCTAGCCGGCATCGAAGACGAATGAAAAATCAGGCCCCAGGAAATGCGTTCCGAGCCCTTTTCGCCCATCCAAAAGTGCCCCCAAAGGAAGGCTTTGGGTACAAGTGAACTCCCCAGGGGAGCCTTTACGCAGCCCCACATGCAAATGGACCCTCAGGGTTCAATTTTTCCGAGCAACCCTAAATATATCACTAGCCGGCATGGGAGAAGACTGAAATCCCTGGCCCCTGAAAACGCGTTGCAAGCACCTTTGGACCATCCAAAAGTGTCACCAAAGGAAGGCTTTGGGTACAAGTGAACTCCCCAGGGGAGCCTTTACGCAGCCCCACATGCAACTGGACCCTCCGGGTTCGCTGTTTCCGAGCATCCCTAAACATAGCCCTAGCCGGCATCGAAGACGACTGAAAAACCCGGGCCCAAGAAAACGCGTTGCAAGCCCCTTTGGACCATCCAAAAGTGCCCCCAAAGGAAGGCTTTGGGTACAAGTGAACTCCCCAGGGGAGCCTTTACGCAGCCCCACATGCAACTGGACCCTCCGGGTTCGCTGTTTCCGAGCATCCCTAAACATAGCCCTAGCCGGCATCGATGACGACTGAAAAATCAGGCCCCAGGAAATGCGTTGCGAGCCCTTTTCGCCCATCCAAAAGTTCCCCCAAAGGAAGGCTTTGGGTACAAGTGAACTCCCCAGGGGAGCCTTTACGCAGCCCCACATGCAACTGGACCCTCCGGGTTCGCTGTTTCCGAGCATCCCTAAACATAGCCCTAGCCGGCATCGAAGACGACTGAAAAATCAGGCCCCAGGAAATGCGTTGCGAGCCCTTTTCGCCCATCGAAAAGTGACCCCAAAGGAAGGCTTTGGGTACAAGAGAACTCCCCAGGGGAGCCTTTACGCAGCCCCACATGCCACTGGACCCTCCGCGTTCGCTGTTTCCGAGCATCCCTAAACATAGCCCTAGCCAGCATCGAAGACGACTGAAAAATCAGGCCCCAGGAAATGCGTTGCGAGGCCTTTTCGCCATCCAAAAGTGCCCCTAAAGGAAGGCTTTGGGTACAAGTGAACTCCCCAGGGGAGCCTTTACGCAGCCCCACATGCAACTGGACCCTCCGGGTTCGCTGTTTCTGAGCATCCCTAAACATAGCCCTAGCCGGCATCGAAGACGACTGAAAAATCAGGCCCCAGGAAATGCGTTGCAAGCCCTTTGCGCCCATCCAAAAGTGCCACCAAAGGAAGGCTTTGGGTACAAGAGAACTCCCCAGGGGAGCCTTTACGCAGCCCCACATGCAACTGGACCCTCCGGGTTCGTTGTTTCCGAGCATCCCTAAACATAGCCCTAGCCAGAATGGATGATGACTGAAAAATCAGGCCCCGGGAAATGCGTTACGAGCCCTTTTCGCCCATCCAAATGTGCCCCCAAAGGAAGGCTTTGGGTACAAGTGAACTCCCCAGGGGAGCCTTTACGCAGCCCCACATGCAACTGGACCCTCCGGGTTCGCTGTTTCCGAGCATCCCTAAACATAGCCCTAGCCGGCATCGAAGACGACTGAAAAATCAGGCCCCAGGAAATGCGTTGCAAGCCCTTTTCGCCCATCCAAAAGTGCCCCCAAAGGAAGGCTTTGGGTACAAGAGAACTCCCCAGGGGAGCCTTTACGCAGCCCCACATGCAAATGGACCCTCAGGGTTCAATTTTTCCGAGCAACCCTAAATATATCACTAGCCGGCATGGGAGAAGACTGAAATCCCTGGCCCCTGAAAACGCGTTGCAAGCCCCTTTGGACCATCCAAAAGTGTCACCAAAGGAAGGCTTTGGGTACAAGTGAACTCCCCAGGGGAGCCTTTACGCAGCCCCACATGCAACTGGACTCTCCGGGTTCGCTGTTTCCGAGCATCCCTAAACATAGCCCTAGCCGGCATCGAAGACGACTGAAAAACCCGGGCCCAAGAAAACGCGTTGCAAGCCCCTTTGGACCATCCAAAAGTGCCCCCAAAGGAAGGCTTTGGGTACAAGTGAACTCCCCAGGGGAGCCTTTACGCAGCCCCACATGCAACTGGACCCTCCGGGTTCGATTTTTCCGAGCAAACCTAAATATATCACTAGCCGGCATGGGAGAAGTCTGAAAACCCGGGCCCCAGAAAACGCGTTGCATGCCTCTTTGGACCATCCAAAAGTGTCACCAAAGGAAGGCTTTGGGTACAAGTGAACTCCCCAGGGGAGCATTTATGCAGCCCCACATGCAACTGGACCCTCAGGGTTCGCTGTTTCCGAGCATCCCTAAAAATAGCCCTAGCCGGCATCGAAGACGACTGAAAAATCAGGCCCCAGGAAATGCGTTGCGAGCCCTTTTCGCCCATCTAAAAGTGCCCCCAAAGGAAGGCTTTGGGTACAAGTGAACTCCCCAGGGGAGCCTTTACGCAGCCCCACATGCAACTGGACGCTCCGGGTTCGCTGTTTCCGAGCATCCCTAAACATAGCCTTAGCCGGCATCGAAGACGACTGAAAAATCAGGCCCCAGGAAATGCGTTCCGAGCCCTTTTCGCGACTCCAAAAGTGCCCCCAAAGGAAGGCTTTGGGTACAAGTGAACTCCCCAGGGGAGCCTTTACGCAGCCCCACATGCAACTGGACCCTCGGCATTCGCTGTTTCCGAGCATCCCTAAACATAGCCTTAGCCGGCATCTATGACGACTGAAAAATCAGGCCCCAGGAAATGCGTTGCGAGCCCTTTTCGCCCATCCAAAAGTGCCCCCAAAGGAAGGCTTTGGGTACAAGTGAACTCCCCAGGGGAGCCTTTACGCAGCCCCACATGCAACTGGACCCTCCGGGTTCGCTGTTTCCGAGCATCCCTAAACATAGCCCTAGCCGGCATCGAAGACGAATGAAAAATCAGGCCCCAGGAAATGCGTTGCGAGCCCTTTTCGCCCATCCAAAAGTGCCCCCAAAGGAAGGCTTTGGGTACAAGTGAACTCCCCAGGGGAGCCTTTACGCAGCCCCACATGCAAATGGACCCTCAGGGTTCAATTTTTCCGAGCAACCCTAAATATATCACTAGCCGGCATGGGAGAAGACTGAAATCCCTGGCCCCTGAAAACGCGTTGCAAGCCCCTTTGGACCATCCAAAAGTGTCACCAAAGGAAGGCTTTGGGTACAAGTGAACTCCCCAGGGGAGCCTTTACGCAGCCCCACATGCAACTGGACCCTCCGGGTTCGCTGTTTCCGAGCATCCCTAAACATAGCCCTAGCCGGCATCGAAGACGACTGAAAAACCCGGGCCCAAGAAAACGCGTTGCAAGCCCCTTTGGACCATCCAAAAGTGCCCCCAAAGGAAGGCTTTGTGTACAAGTGAACTCCCCAGGGGAGCCTTTACGCAGCCCCACATGCAACTGGACCCTCCGGGTTCGATTTTTCCAAGCAAACCTAAATATATCCCTAGCCGGCATGGGAGAAGTCTGAAAACCCGGGCTCCAGAAAACGCGTTGCATGCCTCTTTGGACCATCCAAAAGTGTCACCAAAGGAAGGCTTTGGGTACAAGTGAACTCCCCAGGGGAGCATTTATGCAGCCCCACATGCAACTGGACCCTCCGGGTTCGCTGTTTATGAGCATCCCTAAACATAGCCCTAGCCGGCATCGAAGACGAATGAAAAATCAGGCCCCAGGAAATGCGTTGCGAGCCCTTTTCGACCATCCAAAAGTGCCCCCAAAGGAAGGCTTTGGGTACAAGAGAACTCCCCAGGGGAGCCTTTACGCAGCCCCACATGCAACTGGACCCTCCGGGTTCGCTGTTCCTGAGCAAACCTAAACGTAGCCCTAGCCGTCATCGGAGACGAGTGAAAACTCAGGCCCCAGGAAATGCATTGCGAGCCCCTTTGGAGCATCCCAAAGTGTCACCAAATGAAGGCTTTGGGTACAAGAGAACTCCCCAGGGGAGCCTTTACGCAGCCCCACATGCAACTGGACCCTCGGCGTTCGCTGTTTCCGAGCATCCCTAAACATAGCCCTAGCCGGCATCGAAGACGACTGAAAAATCAGGCCCCAGGAAATGCGTTGCGAGCTCCTTTGGACCATCCAAAAGTGCCCCCAAAGGAAGGCTTTGGGTATAAGAGAACTCCCCAGGGGAGCCTTTACGCAGCCCCACATGCAACTGGACGCTCCGGGTTCGCTGTTTCCGAGCATCCCTAAACATAGCCCTAGCCGGCATCGAAGACGACTGAAAAATCAGGCCCCAGGAAATGCGTTCCGAGCCCTTTTCGCGACTCCAAAAGTGCCCCCAAAGGAAGGCTTTGGGTACAAGTGAACTCCCCAGGTGAGCCTTTACGCAGCCCCACATGCAACTGGACCCTCGGCATTCGCTGTTTCCGAGCATCCCTAAACATAGCCTTAGCCGGCATCGATGGCGACTGAAAAATCAGGCCCCAGGAAATGCGTTGCGAGCCCTTTTCGCCCATCCAAAAGTGCCCCCAAAGGAAGGCTTTGGGTACAAGTGAACTCCCCAGGGGAGCCTTTACGCAGCCCCACATGCAACTGGACCCTCCGGGTTCGCTGTTTCCGAGCATCCCTAAACATAGCCCTAGCCGGCATCGAAGACGACTGAAAAATCAGGCCCCAGGAAATGCGTTGCGAGCCCTTTTCGCCCATCCAAAAGTGCCCCCAAAGGAAGGCTTTGGGTACAAGTGAACTCCCCAGGGGAGCCTTTACGCAGCCCCACATGCAACTGGACCCTGTGGGTTCAATTTTTCCGAGCAACCCTAAATATATCACTAGCCGGCATGGGAGAAGACTGAAATTCCTGGCCCCTGAAAACGCGTTGCAAGCACCTTTGGACCATCCAAAACTGCCCCCAAAGGAAGGCTTTGGGTACAAGTGAACTCCCCAGGGGAGCCTTTACGCAGCCCCACATGCAACTGGACCCTCCGGGTTCGATTTTTCCGAGCAAACCTAAATATATCCCTAGCCGGCATGGGAGAAGTCTGAAAACCCGGGCTCCAGAAAACGCGTTGCATGCCTCTTTGGACCATCCAAAAGTGTCACCAAAGGAAGGCTTTGGGTACAAGTGAACTCCCCAGGGGAGCATTTATGCAGCCCCACATGCAACTGGACCCTCCGGGTTCGCTGTTTATGAGCATCCCTAAACATAGCCCTAGCCGGCATCGAAGACGAATGAAAAATCAGGCCCCAGGAAATGCGTTGCGAGCCCTTTTCGACCATCCAAAAGTGCCCCCAAAGGAAGGCTTTGGGTACAAGAGAACTCCCCAGGGGAGACTTTACGCAGCCCCACATGCAACTGGACCCTCCGGGTTCGCTGTTCCTGAGCAAACCTAAACGTAGCCCACGCCGTCATCGGAGACGAGTGAAAACTCAGGCCCCAGGAAATGCATTGCAAGCCCCTTTGGAGCATCCCAAAGTGTCACCAAATGAAGGCTTTGGGTACAAGAGAACTCCCCAGGGGAGCCTTTACGCAGCCCCACATGCAACTGGACCCTCCGGGTTCGCTGTTTCCGAGCATCCCTAAACATAGCCCTAGCCGGCATCGAAGACGACTGAAAAATCAGGCCCCAGGAAATGCGTTGCGAGCTCCTTTGGACCATCCAAAAGTGCCCCCAAAGGAAGGCTTTGGGTATAAGAGAACTCCCCAGGGGAGCCTTTACGCAGCCCCACATGCAACTGGACGCTCCGGGTTCGCTGTTTCCGAGCATCCCTAAACATAGCCCTAGCCGGCATCGAAGACGACTGAAAAATCAGGCCCCAGGAAATGCGTTCCGAGCCCTTTTCGCGACTCCAAAAGTGCCCCCAAAGGAAGGCTTTGGGTACAAGTGAACTCCCCAGGGGAGCCTTTACGCAGCCCCACATGCAACTGGACCCTCGGCATTCGCTGTTTCCGAGCATCCCTAAACATAGCCTTAGCCGGCATCGATGGCGACTGAAAAATCAGGCCCCAGGAAATGCGTTGCGAGCCCTTTTCGCCCATCCAAAAGTGCCCCCAAAGGAAGGCTTTGGGTACAAGTGAACTCCCCAGGGGAGCCTTTACGCAGCCCCACATGCAACTGGACCCTCCGGGTTCGCTGTTTCCGAGCATCCCTAAACATAGCCCTAGCCGGCATCGAAGACGAATGAAAAATCAGGCCCCAGGAAATGCGTTCCGAGCCCTTTTCGCCCATCCAAAAGTGCCCCCAAAGGAAGGCTTTGGGTACAAGTGAACTCCCCAGGGGAGCCTTTACGCAGCCCCACATGCAACTGGACCCTGTGGGTTCAATTTTTCCGAGCAACCCTAAATATATCACTAGCCGGCATGGGAGAAGACTGAAATCCCTGGCCCCTGAAAACGCGTTGCAAGCCCCTTTGGACCATCCAAAAGTGTCACCAAAGGAAGGCTTTGGGTACAAGTGAACTCCCCAGGGGAGCCTTTACGCAGCCCCACATGCAACTGGACCCTCCGGGTTCGCTGTTTCCGAGCATCCCTAAACATAGCCCTAGCCGGCATCGAAGACGACTGAAAAACCCGGGCCCCAGAAAACGCGTTGCAAGCCCCTTTGGACCATCCAAAAGTGCCCCCAAAGGAAGGCTTTGTGTACAAGTGAACTCCCCAGGGGAGCCTTTACGCAGCCCCACATGCAACTGGACCCTCCAGGTTCGATTTTTCCGAGCAAACCTAAATATATCCCTAGCCGGCATGGGAGAAGTCTGAAAACCCGGGCTCCAGAAAACGCGTTGCATGCCTCTTTGGACCATCCAAAAGTGTCACCAAAGGAAGGCTTTGGGTACAAGTGAACTCCCCAGGGGAGCATTTATGCAGCCCCACATGCAACTGGACCCTCCGGGTTCGCTGTTTATGAGCATCCCTAAACATAGCCCTAGCCGGCATCGAAGACGAATGAAAAATCAGGCCCCAGGAAATGCGTTGCGAGCCCTTTTCGACCATCCAAAAGTGCCCCCAAAGTAAGGCTTTGGGTACAAGAGAACTCCCCAGGGGAGACTTTACGCAGCCCCACATGCAACTGGACCCTTCGGGTTCGATTTTTCCGAGCAACCCTAAATATATCCCTAGCCAACATGGGAGAAGACTGAAAAACCGGGCCCAAGAAAACGCGTTGCATGCCTCTTTGGACCATCCAAATGTGTCACCAAAGGAAGGCTTTGGGTACAAGTGAACTCCCCAGGGGAGCCTTTACGCAGCCCCACATGCAACTGGACCCTGTGGGTTCAATTTTTCCGAGCATCCCTAAACATAGCCCTAGCCGGCATCGATGACGACTGAAAAATCAGGCCCCAGGAAATGCGTTGCGAGCCCTTTTCGCCCATCCAAAAGTGCCCCCAAAGGAAGGCTTTGGGTACAAGTGAACTCCCCAGGGGAGCCTTTACGCAGCCCCACATGCAACTGGACCCTCCGGGTTCGCTGTTTCCGAGCATCCCTAAACATAGCCATAGCCGGCATCGAAGACGACTGAAAAATCAGGCCCCAGGAAATGCGTTGCGAGCCCTTTTCGCCCATCCAAAAGTGTCACCAAAGGAAGGCTTTGGGTACAAGAGAACTCCCCAGGGGAGCCTTTACGCAGCCCCACATGCCACTGGACCCTCCGCGTTCGCTGTTTCCAGGCATCCCTAAACATAGCCCTAGCCGGCAGCGATGACGACTGAAAAATCAGGCCCCAGGAAATGCGTTGCGAGCCCTTTTCGCCATCCAAAAGTGCCCCTAAAGGAAGGCTTTGGGTACAAGTGAACTCCCCAGGGGAGCCTTTACGCAGCCCCACATGCAACTGGACCCTCCGGGTTCGCTGTTTCCGAGCATCCCTAAACATAGCCCTAGCCGGCATAAGACGAATGAAAAATCAGGCCCAGGAAATACGTTTCAAGCCCCATTCACCCATCCAAAAGTGCCCCCAAAGGAAGGCTTTGGGTACAAGTGAACTCCCCAGGGGAGACTTTACGCAGCCCCACATGCAACTGCACCATCCGGGTTCGCTGTTCATGAGCAAACCTAAACGTAGCCCTAGCCATCATCGGAGACGAGTGAAAACTCAGGCCCCAGGAAATGCGTTGCGAGCCCCTTTGGAGCATCCAAAAGTGCCCGCAAAGGAAGGCTTTGGGTACAAGTGAACTCCACAGGGGAGGCTTTACGCAGCCCCACATGCCACTGGACCCTCCTCGTTCGCTGTTTCCGAGCATCCCTAAACATAGCCCTAGCCGGCATCGATGACGACTGAAAAATCAGGCCCCAGGAAATGCGTTGCGAGCCCTTTTCGCCCATCCAAAAGTGTCACCAAAGGAAGGCTTTGGGTACAAGAGAACTCCCCAGGGGAGGCTTTACGCAGCCCCACATGCCACTGGACCCTCCGCGTTCGCTGTTTCCGAGCATCCCTAAACATAGCCCTAGCCGGCATCGAAGACGAATGAAAAATCAGGCCCCAGGAAATGCGTTGCGAGCCCTTTTCGCCCATCCAAAAGTGCCCCCAAAGGAAGGCTTTGTGTACAAGAGAACTCCCCAGGGGAGCCTTTACGCAGCCCCACATGCAACTGGACCCTCCAGGTTCGCTGTTTCCGAGCATCCCTAAAAATAGCCCTAGCCGGCATCGAAGACGACTGAAAAATCAGGCCCCAGGAAATGCGTTGCGAGCCCTTTTCGCCCATCCAAAAGTGCCCCCAAAGGAAGGCTTTGGGTACAAGAGAACTCCCCAGGGGAGCCTTTACGCAGCCCCACATGCAACTGGACCCTTCGGGTTCGATTTTTCCGAGCAACCCTAAATATATCCCTAGCCAACATGGGAGAAGACTGAAAACCCGGGCCCCAGAAAACGCGTTGCAAGCCCCTTTGGACCATCCAAAAGTGTCACCAAAGGAAGGCTTTGGGTACAAGAGAACTCCCCAGGGGAGCCTTTACGCAGCCCCACATGCAACTGGACCCTGCGGGTTCAATTTTTCCGAGCAACCCTAAATATATTACTAGCCGGCATGGGAGAAGACTGAAATCCCTGGCCCCAGAAAACGCGTTGCAAGCCCCTTTGGACCATCCAAAAGTGTCACCAAAGGAAGGCGTTGGGTACAAGAGAACTCCCCAGGGGAGCCTTTACGCAGCCCCACATGCAACTGGACCCTCCAGGTTCGCTGTTTCCGAGCATCCCTAAACATAGCCCTTGCCGGCATCGAAGACGACTGAAAAATCAGGCCCCAGGAAATGCATTCCGAGCCCTTTTCGCCCATCCAAAAGTGCCCCCATTGGAAGACTTTGGGTACAAGAGAACTCCCCAGGGGAGCCTTTACGCAGCCCCACATGCAACTGGACCCTCCGGGTTCGCTGTTTCCGAGCATCCCTAAACATAGCCTTAGCCGGCATCGATGACAACTGAAAAATCAGGCCCCAGGAAATACGTTCCGAGCCCGTTTCGCGCATCCAAAAGTGCCCCCAAAGGAAGGCTTTGGGTACAAGTGAACTCCCCAGGGGAGCCTTTACACAGCCCCACATGCAACTGGACCCTCCGGGTTCATTGTTTCCAAGCATCCCTAAACATATCCCTAGCCGGAATGGAAGATGACTGAAACATCAGGCCCAGGGAAATGCGTTACGAGCCCTTTTAGCCCATCCAAATGTGCCCCCAAAGGAACGCTTTAAGTATTAGTGAACTCCCCAGGGGAGCCTTTACGCAGCCCCACATGCAACTGGACCCTCCGGGTTCGCAGTTCCTGAGCAAACCTAAACGTAGCCCTAGCCGTCATCGGAGACGAGTGAAAAATCAGGCCCCAGGAAATGCGTTGCGAGCTCCTTTGGACCATCCAAAAGTGCCCCCAAAGGAAGGCTTTGGGTATAAGAGAACTCCCCAGGGGAGCCTTTACGCAGCCCCACATGCAACTGGACCCTCCGGGTTCGATTTTTCCGAGCAACCCTAAATATATCCCTAGCCGGCTTGGGAGAAGACTGAAAACCCGGGCCCCAGAAAACGCGTTGCAAGCCCCTTTGGACCATCCAAAAGTGTCACCAAAGGAAGGCTTTGGGTACAAGAGAACTCCCCAGGGGAGCCTTTACGCAGCCCCACATGCAACTGGACCCTCGGCGTTCGCTGTTCATGAGCAAACGTAAACGTAGCCCTAGCCGTCATCGGAGACGAGTGAAAAATCAGGCCCCAGGAAATGCGTTGCGAGCCCCTTTGGACCATCCAAAATTGTCACCAAAGGAAGGCGTTGGGTATATCTGAACTCCCCAGGGGAGCCTTTACGCAGACCCACATGCAACTGGACCCTCCGGGTTCGCTGTTTCCGAGCATCCCTAAACATTACCCTTGCCGGCATCGAAGACGAATGAAAAATCAGACCCCAGGAAATGCGTTCCGAGCCCTTTCCGCCCATCCAAAAGTGCCCCCAAAGGAAGACTTTGGGTACAAGAGAACTCCCCAGGGGAGCCTTTACGCAGCCCCACATGCAACTGGACCCTCCGGGTTCGCTGTTTCCGAGCATCGCTAAAGATAGCCCTAGCCGGCATCGATGACGACTGAAAAATCAGGCCCCAGGAAATGCGTTGCGAGCCCTTTTCGCCCATCCAAAAGTGCCCCCAAAGGAAGGCTTTGGGTACAAGTGAACTCCCCAGGGGAGCCTTTACGCAGCCCCACATGCAACTGGACCCTCCGGGTTCGCTGTTTCCGAGCATCCCTAAACATAGCCCTAGCCGGCATCGAAGACGACTGAAAAATCAGGCCCCAGGAAATGCGTTGCGAGCCCTTTTCGCCCATCCAAAAGTGCCCCCAAAGGAAGGCTTTGGGTACAAGAGAACTCCCCAGGGGAGCCTTTACGCAGCCCCACATGCCACTGGACCCTCCGCGTTCGCTGTTTCCGAGCATCCCTAAACATAGCCCTAGCCAGCATCGAAGACGACTGAAAAATCAGGCCCCAGGAAATGCGTTGCGAGCCCTTTTCGCCATCCAAAAGTGCCCCTAAAGGAAGGCTTTGGGTACAAGTGAACTCCCCAGGGGAGCCTTTACGCAGCCCCACATGCAACTGGACCCTCCGGGTTCGCTGTTTCTGAGCATCCCTAAACATAGCCCTAGCCGGCATCGAAGACGACTGAAAAATCAGGCCCCAGGAAATGCGTTGCAAGCCCTTTTCGCCCATCCAAAAGTGCCCCCAAAGGAAGGCTTTGGGTACAAGAGAACTCCCCAGGGGAGCCTTTACGCAGCCCCACATGCAACTGGACCCTCCGGGTTCGTTGTTTCCGAGCATCCCTAAACATAGCCCTAGCCAGCATCGAAGACGACTGAAAAATCAGGCCCCGGGAAATGCGTTACGAGCCCTTTTCGCCCATGCAAATGTGCCCCCAAAGGAAGGCTTTGGGTACAAGTGAACTCCCCAGGGGAGCCTTTACGCAGCCCCACATGCAACTGGACCCTCCGGGTTCGCTGTTTCCGAGCATCCCTAAACATAGCCCTAGCCGGCATCGAAGACGACTGAAAAATCAGGCCCCAGGAAATGCGTTGCAAGACATTTTCGCCCATCCAAAAGTGCCCCCAAAGGAAGGCTTTGGGTACAAGAGAACTCCCAAGGGGAGCCTTTACGCAGCCCCACATGCAACTGGACCCTCCGGGTTCGCTGTTCCTGAGCAAACCTAAACGTAGCCCTAGCCGTCATCGGAGACGAGTGAAAACTCAGGCCCCAGGAAATGCATTGCGAGCCCCTTTGGAGCATCCCAAAGTGTCACCAAATGAAGGCTTTGGGTACAAGAGAACTCCCCAGGGGAGCCTTTACGCAGCCCCACATGCAACTGGACCCTCGGCGTTCGCTGTTTCCGAGCATCCCTAAACATAGCCCTAGCCGGCATCGAAGACGACTGAAAAATCAGGCCCCAGGAAATGCGTTGCGAGCTCCTTTGGACCATCCAAAAGTGCCCCCAAAGGAAGGCTTTGGGTATAAGAGAACTCCCCAGGGGAGCCTTTACGCAGACCCACATGCAACTGGACCCTCCGGGTTTGATTTTTCCGAGCAACCCTAAATATATCCCTAGCCGGCTTGGGAGAAGACTGAAAACCCGGGCCCCAGAAAACGCGTTGCAAGCCCCTTTGGACCATCCAAAAGTGTCACCAAAGGAAGGCTTTGGGTACAAGAGAACTCCCCAGGGGAGCCTTTACGCAGCCCCACATGCAAATGGACCCTCCGCGTTCGCTGTTTCCGAGCATCCCTAAACATAGCCCTAGCCGGCATAAGACGAATGAAAAATCAGGCCCAGGAAATACGTTTCAAGCCCCATTCACCCATCCAAAAGTGCCCCCAAAGGAAGGCTTTGGGTACAAGTGAACTCCCCAGGGGAGACTTTACGCAGCCCCACATGCAACTGCACCATCCGGGTTCGCTGTTCATGAGCAAACCTAAACGTAGCCCTAGCCATCATCGGAGACGAGTGAAAACTCAGGCCCCAGGAAATGCGTTGCGAGCCCCTTTGGAGCATCCAAAAGTGCCCCCAAAGGAAGGCTTTGGGTACAAGTGAACTCCACAGGGGAGGCTTTACGCAGCCCCACATGCCACTGGACCCTCCGCGTTCGCTGTTTCCGAGCATCCCTAAACATAGCCCTAGCCGGCATCGATGACGACTGAAAAATCAGGCCCCAGGAAATGCGTTGCGAGCCCTTTTCGCCCATCCAAAAGTGTCACCAAAGGAAGGCTTTGGGTACAAGAGAACTCCCCAGGGGAGGCTTTACGCAGCCCCACATGCCACTGGACCCTCCGCGTTCGCTGTTTCCGAGCATCCCTAAACATAGCCCTAGCCGGCATCGAAGACGAATGAAAAATCAGGCCCCAGGAAATGCGTTGCGAGCCCTTTTCGCCCATCCAAAAGTGCCCCCAAAGGAAGGCTTTGTGTACAAGAGAACTCCCCAGGGGAGCCTTTACGCAGCCCCACATGCAACTGGACCCTCCAGGTTCGCTGTTTCCGAGCATCCCTAAAAATAGCCCTAGCCGGCATCGAAGACGACTGAAAAATCAGGCCCCAGGAAATGCGTTGCGAGCCCTTTTCGCCCATCCAAAAGTGCCCCCAAAGGAAGGCTTTGGGTACAAGAGAACTCCCCAGGGGAGCCTTTACGCAGCCCCACATGCAACTGGACCCTTCGGGTTCGATTTTTCCGAGCAACCCTAAATATATCCCTAGCCAACATGGGAGAAGACTGAAAACCCGGGCCCCAGAAAACGCGTTGCAAGCCCCTTTGGACCATCCAAAAGTGTCACCAAAGGAAGGCTTTGGGTACAAGAGAACTCCCCAGGGGAGCCTTTACGCAGCCCCACATGCAACTGGACCCTGCGGGTTCAATTTTTCCGAGCAACCCTAAATATATCACTAGCCGGCATGGGAGAAGACTGAAATCCCTGGCCCCAGAAAACGCGTTGCAAGCCCCTTTGGACCATCCAAAAGTGTCACCAAAGGAAGGCGTTGGGTACAAGAGAACTCCCCAGGGGAGCCTTTACGCAGCCCCACATGCAACTGGACCCTCCAGGTTCGCTGTTTCCGAGCATCCCTAAACATAGCCCTTGCCGGCATCGAAGACGACTGAAAAATCAGGCCCCAGGAAATGCATTCCGAGCCCTTTTCGCCCATCCAAAAGTGCCCCCATTGGAAGACTTTGGGTACAAGAGAACTCCACAGGGGAGCCTTTACGCAGCCCCACATGCAACTGGACCCTCCGGGTTCGCTGTTTCCGAGCATCCCTAAACATAGCCTTAGCCGGCATCGATGACAACTGAAAAATCAGGCCCCAGGAAATACCTTCCGAGCCCGTTTCGCGCATCCAAAAGTGCCCCCAAAGGAAGGCTTTGGGTACAAGTGAACTCCCCAGGGGAGCCTTTACACAGCCCCACATGCAACTGGACCCTCCGGGTTCATTGTTTCCAAGCATCCTTAAACATATCCCTAGCCGGAATGGAAGATGACTGAAACATCAGGCCCAGGGAAATGCGTTACGAGCCCTTTTAGCCCATCCAAATGTGCCCCCAAAGGAACGCTTTAAGTATTAGTGAACTCCCCAGGGGAGCCTTTACGCAGCCCCACATGCAACTGGACCCTCCGGGTTCGCAGTTCCTGAGCAAACCTAAACGTAGCCCTAGCCGTCATCGGAGACGAGTGAAAAATCAGGCCCCAGGAAATGCGTTGCGAGCTCCTTTGGACCATCCCAAAGTGCCCCTAAAGGAAGGCTTTGGGTATAAGAGAACTCCCCAGGGGAGCCTTTACGCAGCCCCACATGCAACTGGACCCTCCGGGTTCGATTTTTCCGAGCAACCCTAAATATATCCCTAGCCGGCTTGGGAGAAGACTGAAAACCCGGGCCCCAGAAAACGCGTTGCAAGCCCCTTTGGACCATCCAAAAGTGTCACCAAAGGAAGGCTTTGGGTACAAGAGAACTCCCCAGGGGAGCCTTTACGCAGCCCCACATGCAACTGGACCCTCGGCGTTCGCTGTTCATGAGCAAACGTAAACGTAGCCCTAGCCGTCATCGGAGACGAGTGAAAAATCAGGCCCCAGGAAATGCGTTGCGAGCCCCTTTGGACCATCCAAAATTGTCACCAAAGGAAGGCGTTGGGTATATCTGAACTCCCCAGGGGAGCCTTTACGCAGACCCACATGCAACTGGACCCTCCGGGTTCGCTGTTTCCGAGCATCCCTAAACATTACCCTTGCCGGCATCGAAGACGAATGAAAAATCAGACCCCAGCAAATGCGTTGCGAGCCCTTTTCGCCCATCCAAAAGTGCCCCCAAAGGAAGACTTTGGGTACAAGAGAACTCCCCAGGGGAGCCTTTACGCAGCCCCACATGCAACTGGACCCTCCGGGTTCGCTGTTTCCGAGCATCGCTAAAGATAGCCCTAGCCGGCATCGATGACGACTGAAAAATCAGGCCCCAGGAAATGCGTTGCGAGCCCTTTTCGCCCATCCAAAAGTGCCCCCAAAGGAAGGCGTTGGGTACAAGTGAACTCCCCAGGGGAGCCTTTACGCAGCCCCACATGCAACTGGACCCTCCGGGTTCGCTGTTTCCGAGCATCCCTAAACATAGCCCTAGCCGGCATCGAAGACGACTGAAAAATCAGGCCCCAGGAAATGCGTTGCGAGCCCTTTTCGCCCATCCAAAAGTGCCCCCAAAGGAAGGCTTTGGGTACAAGAGAACTCCCCAGGGGAGCCTTTACGCAGCCCCACATGCCACTGGACCCTCCGCGTTCGCTGTTTCCGAGCATCCCTAAACATAGCCCTAGCCAGCATCGAAGACGACTGAAAAATCAGGCCCCAGGAAATGCGTTGCAAGCCCTTTTCGCCCATCCAAAAGTGCCCCCAAAGGAAGGCTTTGGGTACAAGAGAACTCCCCAGGGGAGCCTTTACGCAGCCCCACATGCAACTGGACCCTCCGGGTTCGTTGTTTCCGAGCATCCCTAAACATAGCCCTAGCCAGCATCGAAGACGACTGAAAAATCAGGCCCCGGGAAATGCGTTACGAGCCCTTTTCGCCCATCCAAATGTGCCCCCAAAGGAAGGCTTTGGGTACAAGTGAACTCCCCAGGGGAGCCTTTACGCAGCCCCACATGCAACTGGACCCTCCGGGTTCGCTGTTTCCGAGCATCCCTAAACATAGCCCTAGCCGGCATCGAAGACGACTGAAAAATCAGGCCCCAGGAAATGCGTTGCAAGCCATTTTCGCCCATCCAAAAGTGCCCCCAAAGGAAGGCTTTGGGTACAAGAGAACTCCCAAGGGGAGCCTTTACGCAGCCCCACATGCAACTGGACCCTCCGGGTTCGCTGTTCCTGAGCAAACCTAAACGTAGCCCTAGCCGTCATCGGAGACGAGTGAAAACTCAGGCCCCAGGAAATGCATTGCGAGCCCCTTTGGAGCATCCCAAAGTGTCACCAAATGAAGGCTTTGGGTACAAGAGAACTCCCCAGGGGAGCCTTTACGCAGCCCCACATGCAACTGGACCCTCGGCGTTCGCTGTTTCCGAGCATCCCTAAACATAGCCCTAGCCGGCATCGAAGACGACTGAAAAATCAGGCCCCAGGAAATGCGTTGCGAGCTCCTTTGGACCATCCAAAAGTGCCCCCAAAGGAAGGCTTTGGGTATAAGAGAACTCCCCAGGGGAGCCTTTACGCAGCCCCACATGCAACTGGACCCTCCGGGTTCGATTTTTCCGAGCAACCCTAAATATATCCCTAGCCGGCTTGGGAGAAGACTGAAAACCCGGGCCCCAGAAAACGCGTTGCAAGCCCCTTTGGACCATCCAAAAGTGTCACCAAAGGAAGGCTTTGGGTACAAGAGAACTCCCCAGGGGAGCCTTTACGCAGCCCCACATGCAAATGGACCCTCCGCGTTCGCTGTTTCCGAGCATCCCTAAACATAGCCCTAGCCCGCATCGAAGACGACTGAAAAATCAGGCCCCAGGAAATGCGTTGCGAGCCCCTTTCGCCCATCGAAAAGTGCCCCCAAAGGAAGGCTTTGGGTACAAGAGAACTCCCCAGGGGAGCCTTTACGCAGCCCCACATGCCACTGGACCCTCCGCGTTCGCTGTTTCCGAGCATCCCTAAACATAGCCCTAGCCAGCATCGAAGACGACTGAAAAATCAGGCCCCAGGAAATGCGTTGCGAGCCCTTTTCGCCATCCAAAAGTGCCCCTAAAGGAAGGCTTTGGGTACAAGTGAACTCCCCAGGGGAGCCTTTACGCAGCCCCACATGCAACTGGACCCTCCGGGTTCGCTGTTTCTGAGCATCCCTAAACATAGCCCTAGCCGGCATCGAAGACGACTGAAAAATCAGGCCCCAGGAAATGCGTTGCGAGCTCCTTTGGACCATCCAAAAGTGCCCCTAAAGGAAGGCTTTGGGTATAAGAGAACTCCCCAGGGGAGCCTTTACGCAGCCCCACATGCAACTGGACCCTCCGGGTTCGTTGTTTCCGAGCATCCCTAAACATAGCCCTAGCCAGTATGGATGATGACTGAAAAATCAGGCCCCGGGAAATGCGTTACGAGCCCTTTTCGCCCATCCAAATGTGCCCCCAAAGGAAGGCTTTGGGTACAAGAGAACTCCCCAGGGGAGACTTTACGCAGCCCCACATGCAACTGGACCCTCCGGGTTCGCTGTTTCCGAGCATCCCTAAACATAGCCCTAGCCGGCATCGAAGACGACTGAAAAATCAGGCCCCAGGAAATGCGTTGCAAGACATTTTCGCCCATCCAAAAGTGCCCCCAAAGGAAGGCTTTGGGTACAAGAGAACTCCCCAGGGGAGCCTTTACGCAGCCCCACATGCAACTGGACCCTCCGGGTTCGCTGTTCCTGAGCAAACCTAAACGTAGCCCTAGCCGTCATCGGAGACGAGTGAAAAATCAGGCCCCAGGAAATGCGTTGCGAGCCCCTTTGGAGCATCCAAAAGTGCCCCTAAAGGAAGGCTTTGGGTACAAGTGAACTCCCCAGGGGAGCCTTTACGCAGCCCCACATGCAACTGCACCCTCCGGGTTCGCTGTTTCCGAGCAACCCTAAACATATCCCTAGCCGGCATGGGAGAAGACTGAAAAACCCGGCCTCAGAAAACGCGTTGCAAGCCCCTTTGGACCATCCAAAAGTGTCACCAAAGGAAGGCTTTGTGTACAACTGAAATCCCCAGGGGAGCATTTATGCAGCTCCAGATGCAACTGGACCCTCCGGGTTCGATTTTTCCGAGCAAACCTAAATATATCCCTAGCCGGCTTGGGAGAAGACTGAAAACCCGGGCCCCAGAAAACGCGTTGCAAGCCCCTTTGGACCATCCAAAAGTGTCACCAAAGGAAGGCTTTGGGTACAAGAGAACTCCCCAGGGGAGCCTTTACGCAGCCCCACATGCAAATGGACCCTCCGCGTTCGCTGTTTCCGAGCATCCCTAAACATAGCCCTAGCCGGCATCGAAGACGACTGAAAAATCAGGCCCCAGGAAATGCGTTGCGAGCCCCTTTCGCCCATCGAAAAGTGCCCCCAAAGGAAGGCTTTGGGTACAAGAGAACTCCCCAGGGGAGCCTTTACGCAGCCCCACATGCCACTGGACCCTCCGCGTTCGCTGTTTCCGAGCATCCCTAAACATAGCCCTAGCCAGCATCGAAGACGACTGAAAAATCAGGCCCCAGGAAATGCGTTGCGAGCCCTTTTCGCCATCCAAAAGTGCCCCTAAAGGAAGGCTTTGGGTACAAGTGAACTCCCCAGGGGAGCCTTTACGCAGCCCCACATGCAACTGGACCCTCCGCGTTCGCTGTTTCTGAGCATCCCTAAACATAGCCCTAGCCGGCATCGAAGACGACTGAAAAATCAGGCCCCAGGAAATGCGTTGCAAGCCCTTTGCGCCCATCCAAAAGTGCCCCCAAAGGAAGGCTTTGGGTACAAGAGAACTCCCCAGGGGAGCCTTTACGCAGCCCCACATGCAACTGGACCCTCCGGGTTCGTTGTTTCCGAGCATCCCTAAACATAGCCCTAGCCAGCATCGAAGACGACTGAAAAATCAGGCCCCGGGAAATGCGTTACGAGCCCTTTTCGCCCATCCAAATGTGCCCCCAAAGGAAGGCTTTGGGTACAAGTGAACTCCCCAGGGGAGCCTTTACGCAGCCCCACATGCAACTGGACCCTCCGGGTTCGCTGTTTCCGAGCATCCCTAAACATAGCCCTAGCCGGCATCGAAGACGACTGAAAAATCAGGCCCCAGGAAATGCGTTGCAAGACATTTTCGCCCATCCAAAAGTGCCCCCAAAGGAAGGCTTTGGGTACAAGAGAACTCCCCAGGGGAGCCTTTACGCAGCCCCACATGCAACTGGACCCTCCGGGTTCGCTGTTCCTGAGCAAACCTAAACGTAGCCCTAGCCGTCATCGGAGACGAGTGAAAACTCAGGCCCCAGGAAATGCGTTGCGAGCCCCTTTGGAGCATCCAAAAGTGCCCCTAAAGGAAGGCTTTGGGTACAAGTGAACTCCCCAGGGGAGCCTTTACGCAGCCCCACATGCAACTGGACCCTCCGGGTTCGCTGTTTCCGAGCAACCCTAAACATATCCCTAGCCGGCATGGGAGAAGACTGAAAAACCCGGCCTCAGAAAACGCGTTGCAAGCCCCTTTGGACCATCCAAAAGTGTCACCAAAGGAAGGCTTTGTGTACAACTGAAATCCCCAGGGGAGCATTTATGCAGCTCCAGATGCAACTGGACCCTCCGGGTTCGATTTTTCCGAGCAAACCTAAATATATCCCTAGCCGGCATGGGAGAAGTCTGAAAACCCGGGCCCCAGAAAACGCGTTGCATGCCTCTTTGGACCATCCAAAAGTTTCACCAAAGGAAGGCTTTGGGTACAAGTGAACTCCCCAGGGGAGCATTTATGCAGCCCCACATGCAACTGGACCCTCAGGGTTCGCTGTTTCCGAGCATCCCTAAAAATAGCCCTAGCCGGCATCGAAGACGAGTGAAAAATCAGGCCCCAGGAAATGCGTTGCGAGCCCTTTTCGCCCATCTAAAAGTGCCCCCAAAGGAAGGCTTTGTGTACAAGTGAACTCCCCAGGGGAGCCTTTACGCAGCCCCACATGCAACTGGACGCTCCGGGTTCGCTGTTTCCGAGCATCCCTAAACATAGCCCTAGCCGGCATCGAAGACGACTGAAAAATCAGGCCCCAGGAAATTCGTTCCGAGCCCTTTTCGCGACTCCAAAAGTGCCCCCAAAGGAAGGCTTTGGGTACAAGTGAACTCCCCAGGGGAGCCTTTACGCAGCCCCACATGCAACTGGACCCTCGGCATTCGCTGTTTCCGAGCATCCCTAAACATAGCCTTAGCCGGCATCGATGACGACTGAAAAATCAGGCCCCAGGAAATGCGTTCCGAGCCCTTTTCGCGACTCCAAAAGTGCCCCCAAAGGAAGGCTTTGGGTACAAGTGAACTCCCCAGGGGAGCCTTTACGCAGCCCCACATGCAACTGGACCCTCCGGGTTCGCTGTTTCCGAGCATCCCTAAACATAGCCCTAGCCGGCATCGAAGACGAATGAAAAATCAGGCCCCAGGAAATGCGTTCCGAGCCCTTTTCGCCCATCCAAAAGTGCCCCCAAAGGAAGGCTTTGGGTACAAGTGAACTCCCCAGGGGAGCCTTTACGCAGCCCCACATGCAACTGGACCCTGTGGGTTCAATTTTTCCGAGCAACCCTAAATATATCACTAGCCGGCATGGGAGAAGACTGAAATCCCTGGCCCCTGAAAACGCGTTGCAAGCACCTTTGGACCATCCAAAAGTGTCACCAAAGGAAGGCTTTGGGTACAAGTGAACTCCCCAGGGGAGCCTTTACGCAGCCCCACATGCAACTGGACCCTCCGGGTTCGCTGTTTCCGAGCATCCCTAAACATAGCCCTAGCCGGCATCGAAGACGAATGAAAAACCCGGGCCCCAGAAAACGCGTTGCAAGCCCCTTTGGACCATCCAAAAGTGCCCCCAAAGGAAGGCTTTGTGTACAAGTGAACTCCCCAGGGGAGCCTTTACGCAGCCCCACATGCAACTGGACCCTCCGGGTTCGATTTTTCCGAGCAAACCTAAATATATCCCTAGCCGGCATGGGAGAAGTCTGAAAACCCGGGCTCCAGAAAACGCGTTGCATGCCTCTTTGGACCATCCAAAAGTGTCACCAAAGGAAGGCTTTGGGTACAAGTGAACTCCCCAGGGGAGCATTTATGCAGCCCCACATGCAACTGGACCCTCCGGGTTCGCTGTTTATGAGCATCCCTAAACATAGCCCTAACCGGCATCGAAGACGAATGAAAAATCAGGCCCCAGGAAATGCGTTGCGAGCCCTTTTCGACCATCCAAAAGTGCCCCCAAAGGAAGGCTTTGGGTACAAGAGAACTCCCCAGGGGAGACTTTACGCAGCCCCACATGCAACTGGACCCTCCGGGTTCGCTGTTCCTGAGCAAACCTAAACGTAGCCCTAGCCGTCATCGGAGACGAGTGAAAACTCAGGCCCCAGGAAATGCATTGCGAGCCCCTTTGGAGCATCCCAAAGTGTCACCAAATGAAGGCTTTGGGTACAAGAGAACTCCCCAGGGGAGCCTTTACGCAGCCCCACATGCAACTGGACCCTCGGCGTTCGCTGTTTCCGAGCATCCCTAAACATAGCCCTAGCCGGCATCGAAGACGACTGAAAAATCAGGCCCCAGGAAATGCGTTGCGAGCTCCTTTGGACCATCCAAAAGTGCCCCCAAAGGAAGGCTTTGGGTATAAGAGAACTCCCCAGGGGAGCCTTTACGCAGCCCCACATGCAACTGGACGCTCCGGGTTCGCTGTTTCCGAGCATCCCTAAACATAGCCCTAGCCGGCATCGAAGACGACTGAAAAATCAGGCCCCAGGAAATGCCTTCCGAGTCCTTTTCGCGACTCCAAAAGTGCCCCCAAAGGAAGGCTTTGGGTACAAGTGAACTCCCCAGGGGAGCCTTTACGCAGCCCCACATGCAACTGGACCCTCGGCATTCGCTGTTTCCGAGCATCCCTAAACATAGCCTTAGCCGGCATCGATGACGACTGAAAAATTAGGCCCCAGGAAATGCGTTGCGAGCCCTTTTCGCCCATCCAAAAGTGCCCCCAAAGGAAGGCTTTGGGTACAAGTGAACTCCCCAGGGGAGCCTTTACGCAGCCCCACATGCAACTGGACCCTCCGGGTTCGCTGTTTCCGAGCATCCCTAAACATAGCCCTAGCCGGCATCGAAGACGAATGAAAAATCAGGCCCCAGGAAATGCGTTCCGAGCCCTTTTCGCCCATCCAAAAGTGCCCCCAAAGGAAGGCTTTGGGTACAAGTGAACTCCCCAGGGGAGCCTTTACGCAGCCCCACATGCAACTGGACCCTGTGGGTTCAATTTTTCCGAGCAACCCTAAATATATCACTAGCCGGCATGGGAGAAGACTGAAATCCCTGGCCCCTGAAAACGCGTTGAAAGCACCTTTGGACCATCCAAAAGTGTCACCAAAGGAAGGCTTTGGGTACAAGTGAACTCCCCAGGGGAGCCTTTACGCAGCCCCACATGCAACTGGACCCTCCGGGTTCGCTGTTTCCGAGCATCCCTAAACATAGCCCTAGCCGGCATCGAAGACGACTGAAAAACCCGGGCCCCAGAAAACGCGTTGCAAGCCCCTTTGGACCATCCAAAAGTGCCCCCAAAGGAAGGCTTTGTGTACAAGTGAACTCCCCAGGGGAGCCTTTACGCAGCCCCACATGCAACTGGACCCTCCGGGTTCGATTTTTCCGAGCAAACCTAAATATATCCCTAGCCGGCATGGGAGAAGTCTGAAAACCCGGGCTCCAGAAAACGCGTTGCATGCCTCTTTGGACCATCCAAAAGTGTCACCAAAGGAAGGCGTTGGGTACAAGTGAACTCCCCAGGGGAGCATTTATGCAGCCCCACATGCAACTGGACCCTCCGGGTTCGCTGTTTATGAGCATCCCTAAACATAGCCCTAACCGGCATCGAAGACGAATGAAAAATCAGGCCCCAGGAAATGCGTTGCGAGCCCTTTTCGACCATCCAAAAGTGCCCCCAAAGGAAGGCTTTGGGTACAAGAGAACTCCCCAGGGGAGACTTTACGCAGCCCCACATGCAACTGGACCCTTCGGGTTCGATTTTTCCGAGCAACCCTAAATATATCCCTAGCCAACATGGGAGAAGACTGAAAAACCGGGCCCAAGAAAACGCGTTGCATGCCTCTTTGGACCATCCAAAAGTGTCACCAAAGGAAGGCTTTGGGTACAAGTGAACTCCCCAGGGGAGCCTTTACGCAGCCCCACATGCAACTGGACCCTGTGGGTTCAATTTTTCCGAGCATCCCTAAACATAGCCCTAGCCGGCATCGAAGACGACTGAAAAATCAGGCCCCGGGAAATGCGTTACGAGCCCTTTTCGCCCATCCAAATGTGCCCCCAAAGGAAGGCTTTGGGTACAAGTGAACTCCCCAGGGGAGCATTTATGCAGCCCCACATGCAACTGGACCCTCCGGGTTCGCTGTTTATGAGCATCCCTAAACATAGCCCTAGCCGGCATCGAAGACCAATGAAAAATCAGGCCAAGGGAAATGCGTTGCGAGCCCTTTTCGCCCATCCAAATGTGCCCCCAAAGGAAGGCTTTAAGTATTAGTGAACTCCCCAGGGGAGCCTTTACGCAGCCCCACATGCAACTGGACCCTCCGGGTTCGCTGTTCCTGAGCAAACCTAAACGTAGCCCTAGCCGTCATCGGAGACGAGTGAAAAATCAGGCCCCAGGAAATGCGTTGCGAGCTCCTTTGGACCATCCAAAAGTGCCCCCAAAGGAAGGCTTTGGGTATAAGAGAACTCCCCAGGGGAGCCTTTACGGAGCCCCACATGCAAGTGCACCCTCCGGGTTCGCTGTTCATGAGCAAACGTAAACGTAGCCCTAGCCGTCATCGGAGACGAGTGAAAAATCAGGCCCCAGGAAATGCGTTGCGAGCCCCTTTGGACCATCCAAAATTGCCCCCAAAGGAAGGCTTTGGGTACATCTGAAGTTCCGTGGGGAGCCTTTACGCAGCCCCATATGCAACTGGACCCTACGGGTTCGCTGTTTCCGAGCACCCCTAAACATAGCCCTAGCAGTCATCGGAGAAAAGTGAAAAATCAGGCCCCAGGAAATGCGTTCTGAGCCCCTTTGGACCATCCAAAAGTGTCACCAAAGGAAGGCGTTGGGTACATCTGAACTTTGCAGGGGAGCCTTTACGCAGCCCCACATGCAACTGGACCCTCCGGGTTCGCTGTTTCCGAGCATCCCTAAACATTACCCTTGCCGGCATCGAAGACGAATGAAAAATACTCCCCAGGAAATGCGTTCCGAGCCCTTTTCGCCCATCCAAAAGTGCCCCCAAAGGAAGGCTTTGGGTACAAGTGAACTCCCCAGGGGAGCCTTTACGCAGCCCCACATGCAACTGGACCCTCCGGGTTCGATTTTTCCGAGCAAACCTAAATATATCCCTAGCCGGCATGGGAGAAGTCTGAAAACCCGGGCTCCAGAAAACGCGTTGCATGCCTCTTTGGACCATCCAAAAGTGTCACCAAAGGAAGGCTTTGGGTACAAGTGAACTCCCCAGGGGAGCATTTATGCAGCCCCACATGCAACTGGACCCTCCGGGTTCGCTGTTTCCGAGCATCCCTAAACATAGCCCTAGCCGGCATCGAAGACGACTGAAAAATCAGGCCCCAGGAAATGCGTTCCGAGCCCTTTTCGCCCATTCAAAAGTGCCCCCAAAGGAAGGCTTTGGGTACAAGAGAACTCCCCAGGGGAGCCTTTACGCAGCCCCACATGCAACTGGACCCTGCGGGTTCAATTTTTCCGAGCACCCCTAAATATATCACTAGCCGGCATGGGAGAAGACTGAAATCCCTGTCCCCAGATAACGCGTTGCAAGCCCCTTTGGACCATCCAAAAGTGTCACCAAAGGAAGGCTTTGGGTACAAGTGAAATCCCCAGGGGAGCCTTTACGCAGCCCCACATGCAACTGGACCCTCCGGGTTCGCTGTTTCCGAGCATCGCTAAAGATAGCCATAGCCGGCATCGATGACGACTGAAAAATCAGGCCCCAGGAAATGCGTTCCGAGCCCTTTTCGCCCATCCAAAAGTGCCCCCAAAGGAAGGCTTTGTGTATAAGTGAACTCCCCAGGGGAGCCTTTACGCAGCCCCACATGCAACTGGACCCTCCGGGTTCGCTGTTTCCGAGCATCCCTAAACATAGCCCTAGCCGGCATCGAAGACGACTGAAAAATCAGGACCCAGGAAATGCGTTGCGAGCCCTTTTCGCCCATCCAAAAGTGTCACCAAAGGAAGGCTTTGGGTACAAGAGAACTCCCCAGGGGAGCCTTTACGCAGCCCCACATGCCACTAGACCCTCCGCGTTCGCTGTTTCCGAGCATCCCTAAACATAGCCCTAGCCGGCATCGATGACGACTGAAAAATCAGGCCCCAGGAAATGCGTTGCGAGCCCTTTTAGCCCATCCAAATGTGCCCCCAAAGGAAGGCTTTGGGTACAAGCGAACTCCCCAGGGGAGCCTTTACGCAGCCCCACATGCAACTGGACCCTCCGGGTTCGCTGTTTCCGAGCATCCCTAAACATAGCCCTAGCCGGCATCGAAGACGACTGAAAAACCCGGGCCCCAGAAAACGCGTTGCAAGCCCCTTTGGACCATCCAAAAGTGCCCCCAAAGGAAGGCTTTGTGTACAAGTGAACTCCCCAGGGGAGCCTTTACGCAGCCCCACATGCAACTGGACCCTCCGGGTTCGATTTTTCCGAGCAAACCTAAATATATCACTAGCCGGCATGGGAGAAGTCTGAAAACCCGGGCCCCAGAAAACGCGTTTCATGCCTCTTTGGACCATCCAAAAGTGTCACCAAAGAAAGGCTTTGGGTACAAGTGAACTCCCCAGGGGAGCATTTATGAAGCCCCACATGCAACTGGACCCTCGGCGTTCGCTGTTTCCGAGCATCCCTAAACATAGCCCTAGCCGGCATCGAAGACGACTGAAAAATCAGGCCCCAGGAAATGCGTTGCGAGCCCTTTTCGACCATCCAAAAGTGCCCCCAAAGGAAGGCTTTGGGTACAAGAGAACTCCCCAGGGGAGCCTTTACGCAGCCCCACATGCAACTGGACCCTTCGGGTTCGATTTTTCCGAGCAACCCTAAATATATCCCTAGCCAACATGGGAGAAGACTGAAAACCCGGGCCCCAGAAAACGCGTTGCAAGCCCCTTTGGACCATCCAAAAGTGTCACCAAAGGAAGGCTTTGGGTACAAGAGAACTCCCCAGGGGAGCCTTTACGCAGCCCCACATGCAACTGGACCCTGCGGGTTCAATTTTTCCGAGCAACCCTAAATATATCACTAGCCGGCATGGGAGAAGACTGAAATCCCTGGCCCCAGAAAACGCGTTGCAAGCCCCTTTGGACCATCCAAAAGTGTCACCAAAGGAAGGCTTTGGGTACAAGAGAACTCCCCAGGGGAGCCTTTACGCAGCCCCACATGCAACTGGACCCTCCAGGTTCGCTGTTTCCGAGCATCCCTAAACATAGCCCTAGCCGGCATCGAAGACGACTGAAAAATCAGGCCCCAGGAAATGCATTCCGAGCCCTTTTCGCCCATCCAAAAGTGCCCCCATTGGAAGACTTTGGGTACAAGAGAACTCCACAGGGGAGCCTTTACGCAGCCCCACATGCAACTGGACCCTCCGGGTTCGCTGTTTCCGAGCATCCCTAAACATAGCCCTAGCCGGCATCGATGACAACTGAAAAATCAGGCCCCAGGAAATGCGTTCCGAGCCCGTTTCGCGCATCCAAAAGTGCCCCCAAAGGAAGGCTTTGGGTACAAGTGAACTCCCCAGGGGAGCCTTTACACAGCCCCACATGCAACTGGACCCTCCGGGTTCATTGTTTCCAAGCATCCCTAAACATATCCCTAACCGGAATGGAAGATGACTGAAACATCAGGCCCAGGGAAATGCGTTACGAGCCCTTTTAGCCCATCCAAATGTGCCCCCAAAGGAACGCTTTAAGTACTAGTGAACTCCCCAGGGGAGCCTTTACGCAGCCCCACATGCAACTGGACCCTCCGGGTTCGCAGTTCCTGAGCAAACCTAAACGTAGCCCTAGCCGTCATCGGAGACGAGTGAAAAATCAGGCCCCAGGAAATGCGTTGCGAGCTCCTTTGGACCATCCAAAAGTGCCCCCAAAGGAAGGCTTTGGGTATAAGAGAACTCCCCAGGGGAGCCTTTACGCAGCCCCACATGCAACTGGACCCTCCGGGTTCGATTTTTCCGAGCAACCTTAAATATATCCCTAGCCGGCTTGGGAGAAGACTGAAAACCCGGGCCCCAGAAAACGCGTTGCAAGCCCCTTTGGACCATCCAAAAGTGTCACCAAAGGAAGGCTTTGGGTACAAGAGAACTCCCCAGGGGAGCCTTTACGCAGCCCCACATGCAACTGGACCCTCGGCGTTCGCTGTTCATGAGCAAACGTAAACGTAGCCCTAGCCGTCATCGGAGACGAGTGAAAAATCAGGCCCCAGGAAATGCGTTGCGAGCCCCTTTGGACCATCCAAAATTGTCACCAAAGGAAGGCGTTGGGTACATCTGAACTCCCCAGGGGAGCCTTTACGCAGCCCCACATGCAACTGGACCCTCCGGGTTCGCTGTTCCTGAGCAAACCTAAACGTAGCCCTAGCCGTCATCGGAGACGAGTGAAAACTCAGGCCCCAGGGAATGCATTGCGAGCCCCTTTGGAGCATCCCAAAGTGTCACCAAATGAAGGCTTTGGGTACAAGAGAACTCCCCAGGGGAGCCTTTACGCAGCCCCACATGCAACTGGACCCTCGGCGTTCGCTGTTTCCGAGCATCCCTAAACATAGCCCTAGCCGGCATCGAAGACGACTGAAAAATCAGGCCCCAGGAAATGCGTTGCGAGCTCCTTTGGACCATCCAAAAGTGCCCCCAAAGGAAGGCTTTGGGTATAAGAGAACTCCCCAGGGGAGCCTTTACGCAGCCCCACATGCAACTGGACCCTCCGGGTTCGATTTTTCCGAGCAACCCTAAATATATCCCTAGCCGGCTTGGGAGAAGACTGAAAACCCGGGGCCCAGAAAACGCGTTGCAAGCCCCTTTGGACCATCCAAAAGTGTCACCAAAGGAAGGCTTTGGGTACAAGAGAACTCCCCAGGGGAGCCTTTACGCAGCCCCACATGCAAATGGACCCTCCGCGTTCGCTGTTTCCGAGCATCCCTAAACATAGCCCTAGCCGGCATCGAAGACGACTGAAAAATCAGGCCCCAGGAAATGCGTTGCGAGCCCCTTTCGCCCATCGAAAAGTGCCCCCAAAGGAAGGCTTTGGGTACAAGAGAACTCCCCAGGGGAGCCTTTACGCAGCCCCACATGCCACTGGACCCTCCGCGTTCGCTGTTTCCGAGCATCCCTAAACATAGCCCTAGCCAGCATCGAAGACGACTGAAAAATCAGGCCCCAGGAAATGCGTTGCGAGCCCTTTTCGCCCATCCAAAAGTGCCCCTAAAGGAAGGCTTTGGGTACAAGTGAACTCCCCAGGGGAGCCTTTACGCAGCCCCACATGCAACTGGACCCTCCGGGTTCGCTGTTTCTGAGCATCCCTAAACATAGCCCTAGCCGGCATCGAAGAGGACTGAAAAATCAGGCCCCAGGAAATGCGTTGCAAGCCCTTTGCGCCCATCCAAAAGTGCCACCAAAGGAAGGCTTTGGGTACAAGAGAACTCCCCAGGGGAGCCTTTACGCAGCCCCACATGCAACTGGACCCTCCGGGTTCGTTGTTTCCGAGCATCCCTAAACATAGCCCTAGCCAGAATGGATGATGACTGAAAAATCGGGCCCCGGGAAATGCGTTACGAGCCCTTTTCGCCCATCCAAATGTGCCCCCAAAGGAAGGCTTTGGGTACAAGTGAACTCCCCAGGGGAGCCTTTACGCAGCCCCACATGCAACTGGACCCTCCGGGTTCGCTGTTTCCGAGCATCCCTAAACATAGCCCTAGCCGGCATCGAAGACGACTGAAAAACCCGGGCCCCAGAAAACGCGTTGCAAGCCCCTTTGGACCATCCAAAAGTGCCCCCAAAGGAAGGCTTTGGGTACAAGAGAACTCCCCAGGGGAGACTTTACGCAGCCCCACATGCAACTGGACCCTCCGGGTAGCTGTTCCTGAGCAAACCTAAACGTAGCCCTAGCCGTCATCGGAGACGAGTGAAAACTCAGGCCCCAGGAAATGCATTGCGAGCCCCTTTGGAGCATCCCAAAGTGTCACCAAATGAAGGCTTTGGGTACAAGAGAACTCCCCAGGGGAGCCTTTACGCAGCCCCACATGCAACTGGACCCTCGGCGTTCGCTGTTTCCGAGCATCCCTAAACATAGCCCTAGCCGGCATCGATGACGACTGAAAAATCAGGCCCCAGGAAATGCGTTGCGAGCCCTTTTAGCCCATCCAAATGTGCCCCCAAAGGAAGGCTTTGGGTACAAGCGAACTCCCCAGGGGAGCCTTTACGCAGCCCCACATGCAACTGGACCCTCCGGGTTCGCTGTTTCCGAGCATCCCTAAACATAGCCCTAGCCGGCATCGAAGACGACTGAAAAACCCGGGCCCCAGAAAACGCGTTGCAAGCCCCTTTGGACCATCCAAAAGTGCCCCCAAAGGAAGGCTTTGTGTACAAGTGAACTCCCCAGGGGAGCCTTTACGCAGCCCCACATGCAACTGGACCCTCCGGGTTCGATTTTTCCGAGCAAACCTAAATATATCACTAGCCGGCATGGGAGAAGTCTGAAAACCCGGGCCCCAGAAAACGCGTTTCATGCCTCTTTGGACCATCCAAAAGTGTCACCAAAGGAAGGCTTTGGGTACAAGTGAACTCCCCAGGGGAGCCTTTACGCAGCCCCACATGCAACTGGACCCTCGGCGTTCGCTGTTTCCGAGCATCCCTAAACATAGCCCTAGCCGGCATCGAAGACGACTGAAAAATCAGGCCCCAGGAAATGCGTTGCGAGCCCCTTTGGACCATCCAAAAGTGCCCCCAAAGGAAGGCTTTGGGTACAAGAGAACTCCCCAGGGGAGCCTTTACGCAGCCCCACATGCAACTGGACCCTGCGGGTTCGATTTTTCCGAGCAACCCTAAATATATCCCTAGCCGGCATGGGAGAAGACTGAAAACCCGGGCCCCAGAAAACGCGTTGCAAGCCCCTTTGGACCATCCAAAAGTGTCACCAAAGGAAGGCTTTGGGTACAAGAGAACTCCCCAGGGGAGCCTTTACGCAGCCCCACATGCAACTGGACCCTCCGGGTTCGCTGTTTCCGAGCATCCCTAAACATAGCCCTAGCCGGCATCGAAGACGACTGAAAAATCAGGCCCCAGGAAATGCGTTGCGAGCCCCTTTCGCCCATCCAAAAGTGCCCCCAAAGGAAGGCTTTGGGTACAAGAGAACTCCCCAGGGGAGCCTTTACGCAGCCCCACATGCCACTGGACCCTCCGCGTTCGCTGTTTCCGAGCATCCCTAAACATAGCCCTAGCCAGCATCGAAGACGACTGAAAAATCAGGCCCCAGGAAATGCGTTGCGAGCCCTTTTCGCCCATCCAAAAGTGCCCCTAAAGGAAGGCTTTGGGTACAAGTGAACTCCCCAGGGGAGCCTTTACGCAGCCCCACATGCAACTGGACCCTCCGGGTTCGCTGTTTCTGAGCATCCCTAAACATAGCCCTAGCCGGCATCGAAGAGGACTGAAAAATCAGGCCCCAGGAAATGCGTTGCAAGCCCTTTGCGCCCATCCAAAAGTGCCACCAAAGGAAGGCTTTGGGTACAAGAGAACTCCCCAGGGGAGCCTTTACGCAGCCCCACATGCAACTGGACCCTCCGGGTTCGTTGTTTCCGAGCATCCCTAAACATAGCCCTAGCCAGAATGGATGATGACTGAAAAATCGGGCCCCGGGAAATGCGTTACGAGCCCTTTTCGCCCATCCAAATGTGCCCCCAAAGGAAGGCTTTGGGTACAAGTGAACTCCCCAGGGGAGCCTTTACGCAGCCCCACATGCAACTGGACCCTCCGGGTTCGCTGTTTCCGAGCATCCCTAAACATAGCCCTAGCCGGCATCGAAGACGACTGAAAAACCCGGGCCCCAGAAAACGCGTTGCAAGCCCCTTTGGACCATCCAAAAGTGCCCCCAAAGGAAGGCTTTGGGTACAAGAGAACTCCCCAGGGGAGACTTTACGCAGCCCCACATGCAACTGGACCCTCCGGGTAGCTGTTCCTGAGCAAACCTAAACGTAGCCCTAGCCGTCATCGGAGACGAGTGAAAACTCAGGCCCCAGGAAATGCATTGCGAGCCCCTTTGGAGCATCCCAAAGTGTCACCAAATGAAGGCTTTGGGTACAAGAGAACTCCCCAGGGGAGCCTTTACGCAGCCCCACATGCAACTGGACCCTCGGCGTTCGCTGTTTCCGAGCATCCCTAAACATAGCCCTAGCCGGCATCGATGACGACTGAAAAATCAGGCCCCAGGAAATGCGTTGCGAGCCCTTTTAGCCCATCCAAATGTGCCCCCAAAGGAAGGCTTTGGGTACAAGCGAACTCCCCAGGGGAGCCTTTACGCAGCCCCACATGCAACTGGACCCTCCGGGTTCGCTGTTTCCGAGCATCCCTAAACATAGCCCTAGCCGGCATCGAAGACGACTGAAAAACCCGGGCCCCAGAAAACGCGTTGCAAGCCCCTTTGGACCATCCAAAAGTGCCCCCAAAGGAAGGCTTTGTGTACAAGTGAACTCCCCAGGGGAGCCTTTACGCAGCCCCACATGCAACTGGACCCTCCGGGTTCGATTTTTCCGAGCAAACCTAAATATATCACTAGCCGGCATGGGAGAAGTCTGAAAACCCGGGCCCCAGAAAACGCGTTTCATGCCTCTTTGGACCATCCAAAAGTGTCACCAAAGAAAGGCTTTGGGTACAAGTGAACTCCCCAGGGGAGCATTTATGAAGCCCCACATGCAACTGGACCCTCGGCGTTCGCTGTTTCCGAGCATCCCTAAACATAGCCCTAGCCGGCATCGAAGACGACTGAAAAATCAGGCCCCAGGAAATGCGTTGCGAGCCCTTTTCGACCATCCAAAAGTGCCCCCAAAGGAAGGCTTTGGGTACAAGAGAACTCCCCAGGGGAGCCTTTACGCAGCCCCACATGCAACTGGACCCTTCGGGTTCGATTTTTCCGAGCAACCCTAAATATATCCCTAGCCAACATGGGAGAAGACTGAAAACCCGGGCCCCAGAAAACGCGTTGCAAGCCCCTTTGGACCATCCAAAAGTGTCACCAAAGGAAGGCTTTGGGTACAAGAGAACTCCCCAGGGGAGCCTTTACGCAGCCCCACATGCAACTGGACCCTGCGGGTTCAATTTTTCCGAGCAACCCTAAATATATCACTAGCCGGCATGGGAGAAGACTGAAATCCCTGGCCCCAGAAAACGCGTTGCAAGCCCCTTTGGACCATCCAAAAGTGTCACCAAAGGAAGGCGTTGGGTACAAGAGAACTCCCCAGGGGAGCCTTTACGCAGCCCCACATGCAACTGGACCCTCCAGGTTCGCTGTTTCCGAGCATCCCTAAACATAGCCCTAGCCGGCATCGAAGACGACTGAAAAATCAGGCCCCAGGAAATGCATTCCGAGCCCTTTTCGCCCATCCAAAAGTGCCCCCATTGGAAGACTTTGGGTACAAGAGAACTCCACAGGGGAGCCTTTACGCAGCCCCACATGCAACTGGACCCTCCGGGTTCGCTGTTTCCGAGCATCCCTAAACATAGCCCTAGCCGGCATCGATGACAACTGAAAAATCAGGCCCCAGGAAATGCGTTCCGAGCCCGTTTCGCGCATCCAAAAGTGCCCCCAAAGGAAGGCTTTGGGTACAAGTGAACTCCCCAGGGGAGCCTTTACACAGCCCCACATGCAACTGGACCCTCCGGGTTCATTGTTTCCAAGCATCCCTAAACATATCCCTAACCGGAATGGAAGATGACTGAAACATCAGGCCCAGGGAAATGCGTTACGAGCCCTTTTAGCCCATCCAAATGTGCCCCCAAAGGAACGCTTTAAGTACTAGTGAACTCCCCAGGGGAGCCTTTACGCAGCCCCACATGCAACTGGACCCTCCGGGTTCGCAGTTCCTGAGCAAACCTAAACGTAGCCCTAGCCGTCATCGGAGACGAGTGAAAAATCAGGCCCCAGGAAATGCGTTGCGAGCTCCTTTGGACCATCCAAAAGTGCCCCCAAAGGAAGGCTTTGGGTATAAGAGAACTCCCCAGGGGAGCCTTTACGCAGCCCCACATGCAACTGGACCCTCCGGGTTCGATTTTTCCGAGCAACCTTAAATATATCCCTAGCCGGCTTGGGAGAAGACTGAAAACCCGGGCCCCAGAAAACGCGTTGCAAGCCCCTTTGGACCATCCAAAAGTGTCACCAAAGGAAGGCTTTGGGTACAAGAGAACTCCCCAGGGGAGCCTTTACGCAGCCCCACATGCAACTGGACCCTCGGCGTTCGCTGTTCATGAGCAAACGTAAACGTAGCCCTAGCCGTCATCGGAGACGAGTGAAAAATCAGGCCCCAGGAAATGCGTTGCGAGCCCCTTTGGACCATCCAAAATTGTCACCAAAGGAAGGCGTTGGGTACATCTGAACTCCCCAGGGGAGCCTTTACGCAGACCCACATGCAACTGGACCCTCCGGGTTCGCTGTTTCCGAGCATCCCTAAACATTACCCTTGCCGGCATCGAAGACGAATGAAAAATCAGACCCCAGGAAATGCGTTCCGAGCCCTTTTCGCCCATCCAAAAGTGCCCCCAAAGGAAGGCTTTGGGTACAAGTGAACTCCCCAGGGGAGCCTTTACGCAGCCCCACATGCAACTGGACCCTCCGGGTTCGCTGTTTCTGAGCATCCCTAAACATAGCCCTAGCCGGCATCGAAGACGACTGAAAAATCAGGCCCCAGGAAATGCGTTGCAAGCCCTTTTCGCCCATCCAAAAGTGCCCCCAAAGGAAGGCTTTGGGTACAAGAGAACTCCCCAGGGGAGCCTTTACGCAGCCCCACATGCAACTGGACCCTCCGGGTTCGTTGTTTCCGAGCATCCCTAAACATAGCCCTAGCCGGCATCGAAGACGACTGAAAAATCAGGCCCCAGGAAATGCGTTGCAAGCCATTTTCGCCCATCCAAAAGTGCCCCCAAAGGAAGGCTTTGGGTACAAGAGAACTCCCAAGGAAAGCCTTTACGCAGCCCCACATGCAACTGGACCCTCCGGGTTCGCTGTTCCTGAGCAAACCTAAACGTAGCCCTAGCCGTCATCGGAGACGAGTGAAAACTCAGGCCCCAGGAAATGCATTGCGAGCCCCTTTGGAGCATCCCAAAGTGTCACCAAATGAAGGCTTTGGGTACAAGAGAACTCCCCAGGGGAGCCTTTACGCAGCCCCACATGCAACTGGACCCTCGGCGTTCGCTGTTTCCGAGCATCCCTAAACATAGCCCTAGCCGGCATCGAAGACGACTGAAAAATCAGGCCCCAGGAAATGCGTTGCGAGCTCCTTTGGACCATCCAAAAGTGCCCCCAAAGGAAGGCTTTGGGTATAAGAGAACTCCCCAGGGGAGCCTTTACGCAGCCCCACATGCAACTGGACCCTCCGGGTTCGATTTTTCCGAGCAACCCTAAATATATCCCTAGCCGGCTTGGGAGAAGACTGAAAACCCGGGGCCCAGAAAACGCGTTGCAAGCCCCTTTGGACCATCCAAAAGTGTCACCAAAGGAAGGCTTTGGGTACAAGAGAACTCCCCAGGGGAGCCTTTACGCAGCCCCACATGCAAATGGACCCTCCGCGTTCGCTGTTTCCGAGCATCCCTAAACATAGCCCTAGCCGGCATCGAAGACGACTGAAAAATCAGGCCCCAGGAAATGCGTTGCGAGCCCCTTTCGCCCATCGAAAAGTGCCCCCAAAGGAAGGCTTTGGGTACAAGAGAACTCCCCAGGGGAGCCTTTACGCAGCCCCACATGCCACTGGACCCTCCGCGTTCGCTGTTTCCAAGCATCCCTAAACATAGCCCTAGCCAGCATCGAAGACGACTGAAAAATCAGGCCCCAGGAAATGCGTTGCGAGCCCTTTTCGCCCATCCAAAAGTGCCCCTAAAGGAAGGCTTTGGGTACAAGTGAACTCCCCAGGGGAGCCTTTACGCAGCCCCACATGCAACTGGACCCTCCGGGTTCGCTGTTTCTGAGCATCCCTAAACATAGCCCTAGCCGGCATCGAAGAGGACTGAAAAATCAGGCCCCAGGAAATGCGTTGCAAGCCCTTTGCGCCCATCCAAAAGTGCCACCAAAGGAAGGCTTTGGGTACAAGAGAACTCCCCAGGGGAGCCTTTACGCAGCCCCACATGCAACTGGACCCTCCGGGTTCGTTGTTTCCGAGCATCCCTAAACATAGCCCTAGCCAGAATGGATGATGACTGAAAAATCGGGCCCCGGGAAATGCGTTACGAGCCCTTTTCGCCCATCCAAATGTGCCCCCAAAGGAAGGCTTTGGGTACAAGTGAACTCCCCAGGGGAGCCTTTACGCAGCCCCACATGCAACTGGACCCTCCGGGTTCGCTGTTTCCGAGCATCCCTAAACATAGCCCTAGCCGGCATCGAAGACGACTGAAAAACCCGGGCCCCAGAAAACGCGTTGCAAGCCCCTTTGGACCATCCAAAAGTGCCCCCAAAGGAAGGCTTTGGGTACAAGAGAACTCCCCAGGGGAGACTTTACGCAGCCCCACATGCAACTGGACCCTCCGGGTAGCTGTTCCTGAGCAAACCTAAACGTAGCCCTAGCCGTCATCGGAGACGAGTGAAAACTCAGGCCCCAGGAAATGCATTGCGAGCCCCTTTGGAGCATCCCAAAGTGTCACCAAATGAAGGCTTTGGGTACAAGAGAACTCCCCAGGGGAGCCTTTACGCAGCCCCACATGCAACTGGACCCTCGGCGTTCGCTGTTTCCGAGCATCCCTAAACATAGCCCTAGCCGGCATCGAAGACGACTGAAAAATCAGGCCCCAGGAAATGCGTTGCGAGCTCCTTTGGACCATCCAAAAGTGCCCCCAAAGGAAGGCTTTGGGTATAAGAGAACTCCCCAGGGGAGCCTTTACGCAGCCCCACATGCAACTGGACGCTCCGGGTTCGCTGTTTCCGAGCATCCCTAAACATAGCCCTAGCCGGCATCGAAGACGACTGAAAAATCAGGCCCCAGGAAATGCGTTCCGAGCCCTTTTCGCGACTCCAAAAGTGCCCGCAAAGGAAGGCTTTGGGTACAAGTGAACTCCCCAGGGGAGCCTTTACGCAGCCCCACATGCAACTGGACCCTCGGCATTCGCTGTTTCCGAGCATCCCTAAACATAGCCCTTGCCGGCATCTATGACGACTGAAAAATCAGGCCCCAGGAAATGCGTTGCGAGCCCTTTTCGCCCATCCAAAAGTGCCCCCAAAGGAAGGCTTTGGGTACAAGTGAACTCCCCAGGGGAGCCTTTACGCAGCCCCACATGGAACTGGACGCTCCGGGTTCGCTGTTTCCGAGCATCCCTAAACATAACCCTAGCCGGCATCGAAGACGACTGAAAAATCAGGACCCAGGAAATGCGTTCCGAGCCCTTTTCGCCCATCCAAAAGTGCCCCCAAAGGAAGGCTTTGGGTACAAGTGAACTCCCCAGGGGAGCCTTTACGCAGCCCCACATGCAACTGGACCCTGTGGGTTCAATTTTTCCGAGCAACCCTAAATATATCACTAGCCGGCATGGGAGAAGACTGAAATCCCTGGCCCCAGAAAACGCGTTGCAAGCCCCTTTGGACCATCCAAAAGTGCCCCCAAAGGAAGGCTTTGTGTACAAGTGAACTCCCCAGGGGAGCCTTTACGCAGCCCCACATGCAACTGGACCCTCCGGGTTCGATTTTTCCGAGCAAACCTAAATATATCCCTAGCCGGCATGGGAGAAGTCTGAAAACCCGGGCTCCAGAAAACGCGTTGCATGCCTCTTTGGACCATCCAAAAGTGTCACCAAAGGAAGGCTTTGGGTACAAGTGAACTCCCCAGGGGAGCATTTATGCAGCCCCACATGCAACTGGACCCTCCGGGTTCGCTGTTTATGAGCATCCCTAAACACAGCCCTAGCCGGCATCGAAGACGAATGAAAAATCAGGCCCCAGGAAATGCGTTGCGAGCCCTTTTCGCCCATCCAAATGTGCCCCCAAAGGAAGGCTTTGGGTACAAGAGAACTCCCCAGGGGAGACTTTACGCAGCCCCACATGCAACTGGACCATTCGGGTTCGATTTTTCCGAGCAACCCTAAATATATCCCTAGCCAACATGGGAGAAGACTGAAAAACCGGGCCCAAGAAAACGCGTTGCATGCCTCTTTGGACCATCCAAAAGTGTCACCAAAGGAAGGCTTTGGGTACAAGTGAACTCCCCAGGGGAGCCTTTACGCAGCCCCACATGCAACTGGACCCTGTGGGTTCAATTTTTCCGAGCATCCCTAAACATAGCCCTAGCCGGCATCGAAGACGACTGAAAAATCAGGCCCCAGGAAATGCGTTACGAGCCCTTTTCGCCCATCCAAATGTGCCCCCAAAGGAAGGCTTTGGGTACAAGTGAACTCCCCAGGGGAGCATTTATGCAGCCCCACATGCAACTGGACCCTCCGGGTTCGCTGTTTATGAGCATCCCTAAACATAGCCCTAGCCGGCATCGAAGACCAATGAAAAATCAGGCCAAGGGAAATGCGTTGCGAGCCCTTTTCGCCCATCCAAATGTGCCCCCAAAGGAAGGCTTTAAGTATTAGTGAACTCCCCAGGGGAGCCTTTACGCAGCCCCACATGCAACTGGACCCTCCGGGTTCGCTGTTCCTGAGCAAACCTAAACGTAGCCCTAGCCGTCATCGGAGACGAGTGAAAAATCAGGCCCCAGGAAATGCGTTGCGAGCTCCTTTGGACCATCCAAAAGTGCCCCCAAAGGAAGGCTTTGGGTATAAGAGAACTCCCCAGGGGAGCCTTTACGCAGCCCCACATGCAACTGCACCCTCCGGGTTCGCTGTTCATGAGCAAACGTAAACGTAGCCCTAGCCGTCATCGGAGACGAGTGAAAAATCAGGCCCCAGGAAATGCGTTGCGAGCCCCTTTGGACCATCCAAAATTGCCCCCAAAGGAAGGCTTTGGGTACATCTGAAGTTCCGTGGGGAGCCTTTACGCAGCCCCATATGCAACTGGACCCTACGGGTTCGCTGTTTCCGAGCACCCCTAAACATAGCCCTAGCAGTCATCGGAGAAAAGTGAAAAATCAGGCCCCAGGAAATGCGTTCTGAGCCCCTTTGGACCATCCAAAAGTGTCACCAAAGGAAGGCGTTGGGTACATCTGAACTCTGCAGGGGAGCCTTTACGCAGCCCCACATGCAACTGGACCCTCCGGGTTCGCTGTTTCCGAGCATCCCTAAACATTACCCTTGCCGGCATCGAAGACGAATGAAAAATCAGGCCCCAGGAAATGCGTTGCGAACCCTTTTCGACCATCCAAAAGTGCCCCCAAAGGAAGGCTTTGGGTACAAGAGAACTCCCCAGGGGAGACTTTACGCAGCCCCACATGCAACTGGACCCTCCGGGTTCGCTGTTCCTGAGCAAACCTAAACGTAGCCCTAGCCGTCATCGGAGACGAGTGAAAACTCAGGCCCCAGGAAATGCATTGCGAGCCCCTTTGGAGCATCCCAAAGTGTCACCAAATGAAGGCTTTGGGTATAAGAGAACTCCCCAGGGGAGCCTTTACGCAGCCCCACATGCAACTGGACCCTCGGCGTTCGCTGTTTCCGAGCATCCCTAAACATAGCCCTAGCCGGCATCGAAGACGACTGAAAAATCAGGCCCCAGGAAATGCGTTGCGAGCTCCTTTGGACCATCCAAAAGTGCCCCCAAAGGAAGGCTTTGGGTACAAGTGAACTCCCCAGGGGAGCCTTTACGCAGCCCCACATGCAACTGGACGCTCCGGGTTCGCTGTTTCCGAGCATCCCTAAACATAGCCCTAGCCGGCATCGAAGACGACTGAAAAATCAGGCCCCAGGAAATGCGTTCCGAGCCCTTTTCGCGACTCCAAAAGTGCCCCCAAAGGAAGGCTTTGGGTACAAGTGAACTCCCCAGGGGAGCCTTTACGCAGCCCCACATGCAACTGGACCCTCGGCATTCGCTGTTTCCGAGCATCCCTAAACATAGCCTTAGCCGGCATCGATGGCGACTGAAAAATCAGGCCCCAGGAAATGCGTTGCGAGCCCTTTTCGCCCATCCAAAAGTGCCCCCAAAGGAAGGCTTTGGGTACAAGTGAACTCCCCAGGGGAGCCTTTACGCAGCCCCACATGCAACTGGACCCTCCGGGTTCGCTGTTTCCGAGCATCCCTAAACATAGCCCTAGCCGGCATCGAAGACGAATGAAAAATCAGGCCCCAGGAAATGCGTTCCGAGCCCTTTTCGCCCATCCAAAAGTGCCCCCAAAGGAAGGCTTTGGGTACAAGTGAACTCCCCAGGGGAGCCTTTACGCAGCCCCACATGCAACTGGACCCTGTGGGTTCAATTTTTCCGAGCAACCCTAAATATATCACTAGCCGGCATGGGAGAAGACTGAAATCCCTGGCCCCTGAAAACGCGTTGCAAGCCCCTTTGGACCATCCAAAAGTGTCACCAAAGGAAGGCTTTGGGTACAAGTGAACTCCCCAGGGGAGCCTTTACGCAGCCCCACATGCAACTGGACCCTCCGGGTTCGCTGTTTCCGAGCATCCCTAAACATAGCCCTAGCCGGCATCGAAGACGACTGAAAAACCCGGGCCCCAGAAAACGCGTTGCAAGCCCCTTTGGACCATCCAAAAGTGCCCCCATAGGAAGGCTTTGTGTACAAGTGAACTCCCCAGGGGAGCCTTTACGCAGCCCCACATGCAACTGGACCCTCCGGGTTCGATTTTTCCGAGCAAACCTAAATATATCCCTAGCCGGCATGGGAGAAGTCTGAAAACCCGGGCTCCAGAAAACGCGTTGCATGCCTCTTTGGACCATCCAAAAGTGTCACCAAAGGAAGGCTTTGGGTACAAGTGAACTCCCCAGGGGAGCATTTATGCAGCCCCACATGCAACTGGACCCTCCGGGTTCGCTGTTTATGAGCATCCCTAAACATAGCCCTAGCCGGCATCGAAGACGAATGAAAAATCAGGCTCCAGGAAATGCGTTGCGAGCCCTTTTCGACCATCCAAAAGTGCCCCCAAAGGAAGGCTTTGGGTACAAGAGAACTCCCCAGGGGAGACTTTACGCAGCCCCACATGCAACTGGACCCTTCGGGTTCGATTTTTCCGAGCAACCCTAAATATATCCCTAGCTACATGGGAGAAGACTGAAAAACCGGGCCCAAGAAAACGCGTTGCATGCCTCTTTGGACCATCCAAAAGTGTCACCAAAGGAAGGCTTTGGGTACAAGTGAACTCCCCAGGGGAGCCTTTACGCAGCCCCACATGCAACTGGACCCTGTGGGTTCAATTTTTCCGAGCATCCCTAAACATAGCCCTAGCCGGCATCGAAGACGACTGAAAAATCAGGCCCCAGGAAATGCGTTACGAGCCCTTTTCGCCCATCCAAATGTGCCCCCAAAGGAAGGCTTTGGGTACAAGTGAACTCCCCAGGGGAGCATTTATGCAGCCCCACATGCAACTGGACCCTCCGGGTTCGCTGTTTATGAGCATCCCTAAACATAGCCCTAGCCGGCATCGAAGACCAATGAAAAATCAGGCCAAGGGAAATGCGTTGCGAGCCCTTTTCGCCCATCCAAATGTGCCCCCAAAGGAAGGCTTTAAGTATTAGTGAACTCCCCAGGGGAGCCTTTACGCAGCCCCACATGCAACTGGACCCTCCGGGTTCGCTGTTCCTGAGCAAACCTAAACGTAGCCCTAGCCGTCATCGGAGACGAGTGAAAAATCAGGCCCCAGGAAATGCGTTGCGAGCTCCTTTGGACCATCCAAAAGTGCCCCCAAAGGAAGGCTTTGGGTATAAGAGAACTCCCCAGGGGAGCCTTTACGCAGCCCCACATGCAACTGCACCCTCCGGGTTCACTGTTCATGAGCAAACGTAAACGTAGCCCTAGCCGTCATCGGAGACGAGTGAAAAATCAGGCCCCAGGAAATGCGTTCCGAGCCCCTTTGGACCATCCAAAATTGCCCCCAAAGGAAGGCTTTGGGTACATCTGAAGTTCCGTGGGGAGCCTTTACGCAGCCCCATATGCAACTGGACCCTACGGGTTCGCTGTTTCCGAGCACCCCTAAACATAGCCCTAGCAGTCATCGGAGAAAAGTGAAAAATCAGGCCCCAGGAAATGCGTTCTGAGCCCCTTTGGACCATCCAAAAGTGTCACCAAAGGAAGGCGTTGGGTACATCTGAACTTTGCAGGGGAGCCTTTACGCAGCCCCACATGCAACTGGACCCTCCGGGTTCGCTGTTTCCGAGCATCCCTAAACATTACCCTTGCCGGCATCGAAGACGAATGAAAAATCAGACCCCAGGAAATGCGTTCCGAGCCCTTTTCGCCCATCCAAAAGTGCCCCCAAAGGAAGGCTTTGGGTACAAGTGAACTCCCCAGGGGAGCCTTTACGCAGCCCCACATGCAACTGGACCCTCCGGGTTCGCTGTTTCCGAGCATCGCTAAAGATAGCCCTAGCCGGCATCGATGACGACTGAAAAATCAGGCCCCAGGAAATGCATTGCGAGCCCTTTTCGCCATCCAAAAGTGCCCCTAAAGGAAGGCTTTGGGTACAAGTGAACTCCCCAGGGGAGCCTTTACGCAGCCCCACATGCAACTGGACCCTTCGGGTTCGATTTTTCCGAGCAAACCTAAATATATCCCTAGCCAACATGGGAGAAGACTGAAAACCCGGGCCCCAGAAAACGCGTTGCATGCCTCTTTGGACCATCCAAAAGTATCACCAAAGGAAGGCTTTGGGTACAAGTGAACTCCCCAGGGGAGCATTTATGCAGCCCCACATGCAACTGGACCCTCCGGGTTCGCTGTTTCCGAGCATCCCTAAACATAGCCCTAGCCGGCATCGAAGACGACTGAAAAATCAGGCCCCAGGAAATGCGTTCCGAGCCCTTTTCGCCCATTCAAAAGTGCCCCCAAAGGAAGGCTTTGGGTACAAGAGAACTCCCCAGGGGAGCCTTTACGCAGCCCCACATGCAACTGGACCCTGCGGGTTCAATTTTTCCGAGCACCCCTAAATATATCACTAGCCGGCATGGGAGAAGACTGAAATCCCTGGCCCCAGATAACGCGTTGCAAGCCCCTTTGGACCATCCAAAAGTGTCACCAAAGGAAGGCTTTGGGTACAAGTGAAATCCCCAGGGGAGCCTTTACGCAGCCCCACATGCAACTGGACCCTCCGGGTTCGCTGTTTCCGAGCATCGCTAAAGATAGCCATAGCCGGCATCGATGACGACTGAAAAATCAGGCCCCAGGAAATGCGTTCCGAGCCCTTTTCGCCCATCCAAAAGTGCCCCCAAAGGAAGGCTTTGTGTATAAGTGAACTCCCCAGGGGAGCCTTTACGCAGCCCCACATGCAACTGGACCCTCCGGGTTCGCTGTTTCCGAGCATCCCTAAACATAGCCCTAGCCGGCATCGAAGACGACTGAAAAATCAGGACCCAGGAAATGCATTGCGAGCCCTTTTCGCCCATCCAAAAGTGTCACCAAAGGAAGGCTTTGGGTACAAGAGAACTCCCCAGGGGAGCCTTTACGCAGCCCCACATGCCACTAGACCCTCCGCGTTCGCTGTTTCCGAGCATCGCTAAACATAGCCCTAGCCGGCATCGAAGACGACTGAAAAATCAGGCCCCAGGAAATGCGTTGCGAGCACTTTTCGCCCATCCAAAAGTGCCCCCAAAGGAAGGCTTTGGGTACAAGAGAACTCCCCAGGGGAGCATTTATGCAGCCCCACATGCAACTGGACCCTCCGGGTTCGCTGTTCCTGAGCATCCCTAAACATAGCCCTAGCCGGCATCGAAGACGACTGAAAAATCAGGCCCCAGGAAATGCGTTCCGAGCCCTTTTCGCCCATTCAAAAGTGCCCCCAAAGGAAGACTTTGGGTACAAGTGAACTCCCCAGGGGAGCCTTTACGCAGCCCCACATGCAACTGGACCCTGCGGGTTCAATTTTTCCGAGCAACCCTAAATATATCACTAGCCGGCATGGGAGAAGACTGAAATCCCTGGCCCCAGAAAACGCATTGCAAGCCCCTTTGGACCATCCAAAAGTGTCACCAAAGGAAGGCTTCGGGTACAAGTGAACTCCCCAGGGGAGCCTTTACGCAGCCCCACATGCAACTGGACCCTCCGGGTTCGCTGTTTCCGAGCATCCCTAAACGTAGCCCTAGCCGTCATCAGAGACGAGTGAAAACTAAGGCCCCAGGAAATGCGTTGCGAGCCCCTTTGGACCATCCAAAAGTGCCCCCAAAGGAAGGCTTTGGGTACAAGTGAACTCCCCAGGGGAGCCTTTAAGCAGCCCCACATGCAACTGGACCCTCCGGGTTCGATTTTTCCGAGCAAACCTAAATATATCACTAGCCGGCATGGGAGAAGTCTGAAAACCCGGGCCCCAGAAAACGCGTTTCATGCCTCTTTGGACCATCCAAAAGTGTCACCAAAGAAAGGCTTTGGGTACAAGTGAACTCCCCAGGGGAGCATTTATGAAGCCCCACATGCAACTGGACCCTCCAGGTTCGCTGTTTCCGAGCATCCCTAAACATAGCCCTAGCCGGCATCGAAGACGACTGAAAAATCAGGCCCCAGGAAATGCGTTGCGAGCCCTTTTCGACCATCCAAAAGTGCCCCCAAAGGAAGGCTTTGTGTACAAGTGAACTCCCCAGGGGAGCCTTTACGCAGCCCCACATGCAACTGGACCCTCCGGGTTCGCTGTTTCCGAGCATCCCTAAACATAGCCCTAGCCGGCATCGAAGACGACTGAAAAATCAGGCCCCAGAAAACGCGTTTCAAGCCCCTTTGGACCATCCCAAAGTGTCACCAAATGAAGGCTTTGGGTACAAGAGAACTCCCCAGGGGAGCCTTTACGCAGCCCCACATGCAACTGGACCCTCGGCGTTCGCTGTTTCCGAGCATCGATAAACATAGCCCTAGCCGTCATCAGAGACGAGTGAAAAATCAGGCCCCAGGAAATGCGTTGCGAGCCCTTTTCGCGACTCCAAAAGTGCCCCCAAAGGAAGGCTTTGGGTACAAGTGAACTCCCCAGGGGAGCCTTTACGCAGCCCCACATGCAACTGGACCCTCGGCGTTCGCTCTTTCCGAGCATCCCTAAACATAGCCTTAGCCGGCATCGAAGACGACTGAAAAATCAGGCCCCAGGAAATGCATTCCGAGCCCTTTTCGTCCATCCAAAAGTGCCCCCAAAGGAAGGCTTTGGGTACAAGTGAACTCCCCAGGGGAGCCTTTACGCAGCCCCACATGCAACTGGACCCTCCGGGTTCGCTGTTTCCGAGCATCCCTAAACATAGCCCTAGCCGACATCGAAGACGAATGAAAAATCAGGCCCCAGGAAATGCGTTCCGAGCCCTTTTCGCCCATCCAAAAGTGCCACCAAAGGAAGGCTTTGGGTACAAGTGAACTCCCCAGGGGAGCCTTTACGCAGCCCCACATGCAACTGGACCCTGCGGGTTCAATTTTTCCGAGCAACACTAAATATATCACTAGCCGGCATGGGAGAAGACTGAAATCCCTGGCCCCAGAAAACGCGTTGCAAGCCCCTTTGGACCATCCAAAAGTGTCACCAAAGGAAGGCTTTGGGTACAAGTGAACTCCCCAGGGGAGCATTTATGCAGCCCCACATGCAACTGGACCCTCCGGGTTCGCTGTTTCCGAGCATCGCTAAAGATAGCCCTGGCCGGCATCGATGATGACTGAAAAATCAGGCCCCAGGAAATGCGTTCCGAGCCCTTTTCGCCCATCCAAAAGTGCCCCAAAGGAAGGCTTTGGGTACAAGTGAACTCCCCAGGGGAGCCTTTACGCAGCCCCACATGGCAACTGGACCCTCCGGGTTCGCTGTTTCCGAGCATCCCTAAACATAGCACTAGCCGGCATCGAAGACGACTGAAAAACCCGGGCACCAGAAAACGCGTTGCAAGCCCCTTTGGACCATCCAAAAGTGTCACCAAAGGAAGGCTTTGTGTACAAGTGAAATCCCCAGGGGAGCATTTATGCAGCCCCACATGCAACTGGACCCTCCGGGTTCGATTTTTCCGAGCAAACCTAAATATATCACTAGCCGGCATGGGAGAAGTCTGAAAACCCGGCCTCAGAAAACGCGTTGCAAGCCCCTTTGGACCATCCAAAAGTGTCACCAAAGGAAGGCTTTGGGTACAAGAGAACTCCCCAGGGGAGCCTTTACGCAGCCCCACATGCAACTGGACCCTCCGCGTTCGCTGTTTCCGAGCATCCCTAAACATAGCCCTAGCCGGCAGCGATGACGACTGAAAAATCAGGCCCCAGGAAATGCGTTGCGAGCTTTTTCGCGACTCCAAAAGTGCCCCCAAAGGAAGGCTTTGGGTACAAGTGAACTCCCCAGGGGAGCCTTTACGCAGCCCCACATGCAACTGGACCCTCCGGGTTCGCTGTTTCTGAGCATCCCTAAATATAGCCCTAGCCGGCATCGAAGACGACTGAAAAATCAGGCCCCAGGAAATGCATTGCAAGCCCTTTTCGCCCATTCAAAAGTGCCACCGAAGGAAGACTTTGGGTACAAGTGAACTCCTCAGGGGAGCCTTTACGCAGCCCCACATGCAACTGGACCCTCCGGGTTCGTTGTTTCCGAGCATCCCTAAACATAATCCTAGCCGGAATGGATGATGACTGAAAAATCAGGCCCCGGGAAATGCGTTACGAGCCCTTTTCGCCCATCCAAATGTGCCCCCAAAGGAAGGCTTTGGGTACAAGTGAACTCCCCAGGGGAGCCTTTATGCAGCCCCACATTCAACTGGACCCTCCGGGTTCGCTGTTTCCGAGCATCCCTAAACATAGCCCTAGCCGGCATCGAAGACGACTGAAAAACCCGGGCACCAGAAAACACGTTGCAAGCCCCTTTGGACCATCCAAAAGTGTCACCAAAGGAAGGCTTTGTGTACAAGTGAAATCCCCAGGGGAGCATTTATGCAGCCCCACATGCAACTGGACCCTCCGGGTTCGATTTTTCCGAGCAAACCTAAATATATCACTAGCCGGCATGGGAGAAGTCTGAAAACCCGGGCCCCAGAAAACGCGTTGCATGCCTCTTTGGACCATCCAAAAGTGTCACCAAAGGAAGGCTTTGGGTACAAGTGAACTCCCCAGGGGAGCATTTATGCAGCCCCACATGCAACTGGACCCTCCGGGTTCGCTGTTTCCGAGCATTCCTAAACATAGCCCTAGCCGGCATCGAAGACGACTGAAAAATCAGGCCCCAGGAAATGCGTTGCAAGCCATTTTCGCCCATCCAAATGTGCCCCCAAAGGAAGGCTTTGGGTACAAGAGAACTCCCCAGGGGAGCCTTTACGCAGCCCCACATGCAACTGGACCCTCCGGGTTCGCTGTTCCTGAGCAAACCTAAACGTAGCCCTAGCCGTCATCGGAGACGACTGAAAAATCAGGCCCCAGGAAATGCGTTGCGAGCCCCTTTGGACCATCCAAAAGTGCCCCTAAAGGAAGGCTTTGGGTACAAGTGAACTCCCCAGGGGAGCCTTTACGCAGCCCCACATGCAACTGGACCCTCCGGGTTCGCTGTTTCCGAGCAACCCTAAACATATCCCTAGCCGGCATGGGAGAAGACTGAAAAACCCGGCCTCAGAAAACGCGTTGCAAGCCCCTTTGGACCATCCAAAAGTGTCACCAAAGGAAGGCTTTGGGTACAAGAGAACTCCCCAGGGGAGCCTTTACGCAGCCCCACATGCCACTGGACCCTCCGCGTTCGCTGTTTCCGAGCATCCCTAAACATAGCCCTAGCCGGCAGCGATGACGACTGAAAAATCAGGCCCCAGGAAATGCGTTGCGAGCCCTTTTCGCCCATCCAAAAGTGCCCCTAAAGGAAGGCTTTGGGTACAAGAGAACTCCCCAGGGGAGCCTTTACGCAGCCCCACATGCAACTGGACCCTCCGGGTTCGTTGTTTCCGAGCATCCCTAAACATAGCCCTAGCCAGAATGGATGATGACTGAAAAATCTGGCCCCGGGAAATGCGTTACGAGCCCTTTTCGCCCATCCAAATGTGCCCCCAAAGGAAGGCTTTGGGTACAAGTGAACTCCCCAGGGGAGCCTTTACGCAGCCCCACATGCAACTGGACCCTCCGGGTTCGCTGTTTCCGAGCATCCCTAAACATAGCCCTAGCCGGCATCGAAGACGACTGAAAAATCAGGCCCCAGGAAATGCGTTGCAAGCCATTTTCGCCCATCCAAATGTGCCCCCAAAGGAAGGCTTTGGGTACAAGAGAACTCCCCAGGGGAGCCTTTACGCAGCCCCACATGCAACTGCACCCTCCGGGTTCGCTGTTCCTGAGCAAACCTAAACGTAGCCCTAGCCGTCATCGGAGACGAGTGAAAACTCAGGCCCCAGGAAATGCGTTTCGAGCCCCTTTGGAGCATGCAAAAGTGCCCCTAAAGGAAGGCTTTGGGTACAAGTGAACTCCCCAGGGGAGCCTTTACGCAGCCCCACATGCAACTGGACCCTCCGGGTTCGCTGTTTCCGAGCAACCCTAAACATATCCCTAGCCGGCATGGGAGAAGACTGAAAAACCCGGCCTCAGAAAACGCGTTGCAAGCCCCTTTGGACCATCCAAAAGTGTCACCAAAGGAAGGCTTTGGGTACAAGAGAACTCACCAGGGGAGCCTTTACGCAGCCCCACATGCAACTGGACCCTCGGCGTTCGCTGTTTCCGAGCATCGGTAAACATAGCCCTAGCCGTCATCGGAGACGAGTGAAAAATCAGGCCCCAGGAAATGCGTTGCTAGCCCTTTTCGCGACTCCAAAAGTGCCCCCAAAGGAAGGCTTTGGGTACAAGTGAACTCCCCAGGGGAGCCTTTACGCAGCCCCACATGCAACTGGACCCTCGGCGTTCGCTGTTTCCGAGCATCCCTAAACATAGCCCTAGCCGGCATCGAAGACGACTGAAAAATCAGGCCCCAGGAAATGCATTCCGAGCCCTTTTCGTCCATCCAAAAGTGCCCCCAAAGGAAGGCTTTGGGTACAAGTGAACTCCCCAGGGGAGCCTTTACGCAGCCCCACATGCAACTGGACCCTCCGGGTTCGCTGTTTCCGAGCATCCCTAAACATAGCCCTAGCCGGCATCGAAGACGAATGAAAAATCAGGCCCCAGGAAATGCGTTGCAAGCCCCTTTGGACCATCCAAAAGTGCCCCCAAAGGAAGGCTTTGGGTACAAGTGAACTCCCCAGGGGAGCCTTTACGCAGCCCCACATGCAACTGGACCCTCCGCGTTCGCTGTTTCCGAGCTTCCCTAAACATAGCTCTAGCCGGCATCGAAGACGACTGAAAAATCAGGCCCCAGGAAATGCGTTGCGAGCCCTTTTCGCCCATCCAAAAGTGTCACCAAAGGAAGGCTTTGGGTACAAGAGAACTCCCCAGGGGAGCCTTTACGCAGCCCCACATGCAACTGGACCCTCCGCGTTCGCTGTTTACGAGCATCCCTAAACATAGCCCTAGCCGGCAGCGATGACGACTGAAAAATCAGGCCCCAGGAAATGCGTTGCGAGCCCTTTTCGCCCATCCAAAAGTGCCACCAAAGGAAGGCTTTGGGTACAAGAGAACTCCCCAGGGGAGCCTTTATGCAGCCCCACATGCCACTGGACCCTCCGCGTTCGCTGTTTCCGAGCATCCCTAAACATAGCCCTAGCCGGCAGCGATGACGACTGAAAAATCAGGCCCCAGGAAATGCGTTGCGAGCCCTTTTCGCCCATCCAAAAGTGCCCCCAAAGGAAGGCTTTGGGTACAAGTGAACTCCCCATGGGAGCCTTTACGCAGCCCCACATGCCACTGGACCCTCCGCGTTCGCTGTTTCCGAGCATCCCTAAACATAGCCCTAGCCGGCAGCGATGACGACTGAAAAATCAGGCCCCAGGAAATGCGTTGCGAGCCCTTTTCGCCCATCCAAAAGTGCCACCAAAGGAAGGCTTTGGGTACAAGAGAACTCCCCAGGGGAGCCTTTACGCAGCCCCACATGCCACTGGACCCTCCGCGTTCGCTGTTTCCGAGCATCCCTAAACATAGCCCTAGCCGGCAGCGATGACGACTGAAAAATCAGGCCCCAGGAAATGCGTTGCGAGCCCTTTTCGCCCATCCAAAAGTGCCCCCAAAGGAAGGCTTTGGGTACAAGTGAACTCCCCAGGGGAGCCTTTACGCAGCCCCACATGCAACTGGACCCTCCGGGTTCGCTGTTTCTGAGCATCCCTAAATATAGCCCTAGCCGGCATCGAAGACGACTGAAAAATCAGGCCCCAGGAAATGCATTGCAAGCCCTTTTCGCCCATCCAAAAGTGCCACCGAAGGAAGGCTTTGTGTACAAGTGAAATCCCCAGGGGAGCATTTATGCAGCCCCACATGCAACTGGACCCTCCGGGTTCGATTTTTCCGAGCAAACCTAAATATATCACTAGCCGGCATCGAAGACGACTGAAAAATCAGGCCCCAGGAAATGCGTTGCAAGCCCTTTGCGCCCATCCAAAAGTGTCACCAAAGGAAGGCTTTGGGTACAAGAGAACTCCCCAGGGGAGCCTTTACGCAGCCCCACATGCAACTGGACCCTTCAGGTTCGATTTTTCCGAGCAACCCGAAATATATCCCTAGCCGGCTTGGGAGAAGACTGAAAACCCGGGCCCCAGAAAACGCATTGCAAGCCCCTTTGGACCATCCAAAAGTGTCACCAAAGGAAGGCTTTGGGTACAAGAGAACTCCCCAGGGGAGCCTTTACGCAGCCCCACATGCAACTGGACCCTTCGGGTTCGATTTTTCCGAGCAACACTAAATATATCCCTAGCCGGCATGGGAGAAGACTGAAAACCCGGGCCCCAGAAAACGCGTTGCAAGCCCCTTTGGACCATCCAAAAGTGTCACCAAAGGAAGGCTTTGGGTACAAGAGAACTCCCCAGGGGAGCCTTTACGCAGCCCCACATGCAACTGCACCCTCCGGGTTCGCTGTTCATGAGCAAACGTAAACGTAGCCCTAGCCGTCATCGGAGACGAGTGAAAAATCAGGCCCCAGGAAATGCGTTGGGAGCCCCTTTGGACCATCCAAAATTGCCCCCAAAGGAAGGCTTTGGGTACATCTGAAGTTCCGAGGGGAGCCTTTACGCAGCCCCATATGCAACTGGACCCTACGGGTTCGCTGTTTCCGAGCACCCCTAAACATAGCCCTAGCAGTCATCAGAGACAAGTGAAAAATCAGGCCCCAGGAAATGCGTTCTGAGCCCCTTTGGACCATCCAAAAGTGTCACCAAAGGAAGGCGTTGGGTACATCTGAACTCCCCAGGGGAGCCTTTACGCAGCCCCACATGCAACTGGACCCTCCGGGTTCGCTGTTTCCGAGCATCGCTAAAGATAGCCCTAGCCGGCATCGATGACGACTGAAAAATCAGGCCCCAGGAAATGCGTTGCGAGCCCTTTTCGCCCATCCAAAAGTGCCACCAAAGGAAGGCTTTGGGTACAAGTGAACTCCCCAGGGGAGCCTTTACGCAGCCCCACATGCAACTGGACCCTCCGGGTTCGCTGTTTCCGAGCATCCCTAAACATAGCCATAGCCGGCATCGAAGACGACTGAAAAATCAGGCCCCAGGAAATGCGTTGCGAGCCCTTTTCGCCCATCCAAAAGTGTCACCAAAGGAAGGCTTTGTGTACAAGAGAACTCCCCAGGGGAGCCTTTACGCAGCCCCACATGCCACTGGACCCTCCGCGTTCGCTGTTTCCAGGCATCCCTAAACATAGCTCTAGCCGGCAGCGATGACGACTGAAAAATCAGGCCCCAGGAAATGCGTTGCGAGACCTTTTCGCCATCCAAAAGTGCCCCTAAAGGAAGTCTTTGGGTACAAGTGAACTCCCCAGGGGAGCCTTTACGCAGCCCCACATGCAACTGGACCCTCTGGGTTCGCTGTTTCCGAGCATCCCTAAACATAGCCCTAGCCGGCATCGAAGACGAATGAAAAATCAGGCCCAGGAAATACGTTTCAATCCCCATTCACCCATCCAAAAGTGCCCCCAAAGGAAGGCTTTGGGTACAAGTGAACTCCCCAGGGGAGACTTTACGCAGCCCCACATGCAACTGCACCATCCGGGTTCGCTGTTCATGAGCAAACCTAAACGTAGCCCTAGCCATCATCGGAGACGAGTGAAAATTCAGGCCCCAGGAAATGCGTTGAGAGCCCCTTTGGAGCATCCAAAAGTGCCCGCAAAGGAAGGCTTTGGGTACAAGTGAACTCCACAGGGGAGGCTTTACGCAGCCCCACATGCCACTGGACCCTCCGCGTTCGCTGTTTCCGAGCATCCCTAAACATAGCCCTAGCCGGCATCGATGACGAATGAAAAATCAGGCCCCAGGAAATGCGTTGCGAGCCCTTTTCGCCCATCCAAAAGTGTCACCAAAGGAAGGCTTTGGGTACAAGAGAACTCCCCAGGGGAGGCTTTACGCAGCCCCACATGCCACTGGACCCTCCACGTTCGCTGTTTCCGAGCATCCCTAAAAATAGCCCTAGCCGGCATCGAAGACGACTGAAAAATCAGGCCCCAGGAAATGCGTTGCGAGCCCTTTTCGCCCATCCAAAAGTGCCCCCAAAGGAAGGCTTTGGGTACAAGAGAACTCCCCAGGGGAGCCTTTACGCAGCCCCACATGCAACTGGACCCTTCGGGTTCGATTTTTCCGAGCAACCCTAAATATATCCCTAGCCAACATGGGAGAAGACTGAAAACCCGGGCCCCAGAAAACGCGTTGCAAGCCCCTTTGGACCATCCAAAAGTGTCACCAAAGGAAGGCTTTGGGTACAAGAGAACTCCCCAGGGGAGCCTTTACGCAGCCCCACATGCAACTGGACCCTGCGGGTTCAATTTTTCCGAGAAACCCTAAATATATCACTAGCCGGTATGGGAGAAGACTGAAATCCCTGGCCCCAGAAAACGCGTTGCAAGCCCCTTTGGACCATCCAAAAGTGTCACCAAAGGAAGGCGTTGGGTACAAGAGAACTCCCCAGGGGAGCCTTTACGCAGCCCCACATGCAACTGGACCCTCCAGGTTCGCTGTTTCCGAGCATCCCTAAACATAGCCCTTGCCGGCATCGAAGACGACTGAAAAATCAGGCCCAGGAAATGCATTCCGAGCCCTTTTCGCCCATCCAAAAGTGCCCCCATTGGAAGACTTTGGGTACAAGAGAACTCCCCAGGGGAGCCTTTACGCAGCCCCACATGCAACTGGACCCTCCGGGTTCGCTGTTTCCGAGCATCCCTAAACATAGACCTAGCCGGCATCGATGACAACTGAAAAATCAGGCCCCAGGAAATGCGTTCCGAGCCCGTTTCGCGCATCCAAAAGTGCCCCCAAAGGAAGGCTTTGGGTACAAGTGAACTCCCCAGGGGAGCCTTTATGCAGCCCCACATGCAACTGGACCCTCCGGGTTCATTGTTTCCAAGCATCCCTAAACATATCCCTAGCCGGAATGGAAGATGACTGAAACATCAGGCCCAGGGAAATGCGTTACGAGCCCTTTTCACCCATCCAAATGTGCCCCCAAAGGAAGGCTTTAAGTATTAGTGAACTCCCCAGGGGAGCCTTTACGCAGCCCCACATGCAACTGGACCCTCCGGGTTCGCAGTTCCTGAGCAAACCTGAACGTAGCCCTAGCCGTCATCGGAGACGAGTGAAAAATCAGGCCCCAGGAAATGCGTTGCGAGCTCCTTTGGACCATCCAAAAGTGCCCCCAAAGGAAGGCTTTGGGTATAAGAGAACTCCCCAGGGGAGCCTTTACGCAGCCCCACATGCAACTGGACCCTCCGGGTTCGATTTTTCCGAGCAACCCTAAATATATCCCTAGCCGGCTTGGGAGAAGACTGAAAACCCGGGCCCCAGAAAACGCGTTGCAAGCCCCTTTGGACCATCCAAAAGTGTCACCAAAGGAAGGCTTTGGGTACAAGAGAACTCCCCAGGGGAGCCTTTACGCAGCCCCACATGCAACTGGACCCTCCGGGTTCGCTGTTCATGAGCAAACGTAAACGTAGCCCTAGCCGTCATCGGAGACGAGTGAAAAATCAGGCCCCAGGAAATGCGTTGCGAGCCCCTTTGGACCATCCAAAATTGTCACCAAAGGAAGGCGTTGGGTACATCTGAACTCCCCAGGGGAGCCTTTATGCAGCCCCACATGCAACTGGACCCTCCGGGTTCGCTGTTTCTGAGCATCCCTAAACATAGCCCTAGCCGGCATCGAAGACGACTGAAAAATCAGGCCCCAGGAAATGCGTTGCAAGCCCTTTGCGCCCATCCAAAAGTGCCACCAAAGGAAGGCTTTGGGTACAAGAGAACTCCCCAGGGGAGCCTTTACGCAGCCCCACATGCCACTGGACCCTCCGCGTTCGTTGTTTCCGAGCATCCCTAAACATAGCCCTAGCCAGAATGGATGATGACTGAAAAATCAGGCCCCGGGAAATGCGTTACGAGCCCTTTTCGCCCATCCAAATGTGCCCCCAAAGGAAGGCTTTGGGTACAAGTGAACTCCCCAGGGGAGCCTTTACGCAGCCCCACATGCAACTGGACCCTCCGGGTTCGCTGTTTCCGAGCATCCCTAAACATAGCCCTAGCCGGCATCGAAGACGACTGAAAAATCAGGCCCCAGGAAATGCGTTGCAAGCCATTTTCGCCCATCCAAAAGTGCCCCCAAAGGAAGGCTTTGGGTACAAGAGAACTCCCCAGGGGAGCCTTTACGCAGCCCCACATGCAACTGGACCCTCCGCGTTCGCTGTTCCTGAGCAAACCTAAACGTAGCCCTAGCCGTCATCGGAGACGAGTGAAAACTCAGGCCCCAGGAAATGCATTGCGAGCCCCTTTGGAGCATCCCAAAGTGTCACCAAATGAAGGCTTTGGGTACAAGAGAACTCCCCAGGGGAGCCTTTACGCAGCCCCACATGCAACTGGACCCTCGGCGTTCGCTGTTTCCGAGCATCCCTAAACATAGCCCTAGCCGGCATCGAAGACGACTGAAAAATCAGGCCCCAGGAAATGCGTTGCGAGCTCCTTTGGACCATCCAAAAGTGTCCCCAAAGGAAGGCTTTGGGTATAAGAGAACTCCCCAGGGGAGCCTTTACGCAGCCCCACATGCAACTGGACCCTCCGGGTTCGATTTTTCCGAGCAACCCTAAATATATCCCTAGCCGGCTTGGGAGAAGACTGAAAACCCGGGCCCCAGAAAACGCGTTGCAAGCCCCTTTGGACCATCCAAAAGTGTCACCAAAGGAAGGCTTTGGGTACAAGAGAACTCCCCAGGGGAGCCTTTACGCAGCCCCACATGCAACTGGACCCTCCGCGTTCGCTGTTCATGAGCAAACATAAACGTAGCCCTAGCCGTCATCGGAGACGAGTGAAAAATCAGGCCCCTGGAAATGCGTTCCGAGCCCCTTTGGAGCATCCCAAAGTGTCACCAAATGAAGGCTTTGGGTACAAGAGAACTCCCCAGGGGAGCCTTTACGCAGCCCCACATGCAACTGGACCCTCGGCGTTCGCTGTTTCCGAGCATCCCTAAACATAGCCCTAGCCGGCATCGATGACGACTGAAAAATCAGGCCCCAGGAAATGCGTTCCGAGCCCTTTTCGCCCATCCAAAAGTGCCCCCAAAGGAAGGCTTTGGGTACAAGTGAACTCCCCAGGGGAGCCTTTAAGCAGCCGCACATGCAACTGGACCCTCCGGGTTCGCTGTTTCCGAGCATCCCTAAACATAGCCCTAGCCGGCATCGAAGACGACTGAAAAATCAGGCCCCAGGAAATGCGTTGCGAGCCCTTTTCGCCCATCCAAAAGTGCCCCCAAAGGAAGGCTTTGGGTACAAGAGAACTCCCCAGGGGAGCCTTTACGCAGCCCCACATGCAACTGGACCCTTCGGGTTCGATTTTTCCGAGCAACCCTAAATATATCCCTAGCCAACATGGGAGAAGACTGAAAACCCGGGCCCCAGAAAACGCGTTGCAAGCCCCTTTGGACCATCCAAAAGTGTCACCAAAGGAAGGCTTTGGGTACAAGAGAACTCCCCAGGGGAGCCTTTACGCAGCCCCACATGCAACTGGACCCTGCGGGTTCAATTTTTCCGAGAAACCCTAAATATATCACTAGCCGGCATGGGAGAAGACTGAAATCCCTGGCCCCAGAAAACGCGTTGCAAGCCCCTTTGGACCATCCAAAAGTGTCACCAAAGGAAGGCGTTGGGTACAAGAGAACTCCCCAGGGGAGCCTTTACGCAGCCCCACATGCAACTGGACCCTCCAGGTTCGCTGTTTCCGAGCATCCCTAAACATAGCGATAGCCGGCATCGAAGACGACTGAAAAATCAGGCCCAGGAAATGCATTCCGAGCCCTTTTCGCCCATCCAAAAGTGCCCCCATTGGAAGACTTTGGGTACAAGAGAACTCCACAGGGGAGCCTTTACGCAGCCCCACATGCAACTGGACCCTCCGGGTTCGCTGTTTCCGAGCATCCCTAAACATAGACCTAGCCGGCATCGATGACAACTGAAAAATCAGGCCCCAGGAAATGCGTTCCGAGCCCGTTTCGCGCATCCAAAAGTGCCCCCAAAGGAAGGCTTTGGGTACAAGTGAACTCCCCAGGGGAGCCTTTATGCAGCCCCACATGCAACTGGACCCTCCGGGTTCATTGTTTCCAAGCATCCCTAAACATATCCCTAGCCGGAATGGAAGATGACTGAAACATCAGGCCCAGGGAAATGCGTTACGAGCCCTTTTCACCCATCCAAATGTGCCCCCAAAGGAAGGCTTTAAGTATTAGTGAACTCCCCAGGGGAGCCTTTACGCAGCCCCACATGCAACTGGACCCTCCGGGTTCGCAGTTCCTGAGCAAACCTGAACGTAGCCCTAGCCGTCATCGGAGACGAGTGAAAAATCAGGCCCCAGGAAATGCGTTGCGAGCTCCTTTGGACCATCCAAAAGTGCCCCCAAAGGAAGGCTTTGGGTATAAGAGAACTCCCCAGGGGAGCCTTTACGCAGCCCCACATGCAACTGGACCCTCCGGGTTCGATTTTTCCGAGCAACCCTAAATATATCCCTAGCCGGCTTGGGAGAAGACTGAAAACCCGGGCCCCAGAAAACGCGTTGCAAGCCCCTTTGGACCATCCAAAAGTGTCACCAAAGGAAGGCTTTGGGTACAAGAGAACTCCCCAGGGGAGCCTTTACGCAGCCCCACATGCAACTGGACCCTCCGGGTTCGCTGTTCATGAGCAAACGTAAACGTAGCCCTAGCCGTCATCGGAGACGAGTGAAAAATCAGGCCCCAGGAAATGCGTTGCGAGCCCCTTTGGACCATCCAAAATTGTCACCAAAGGAAGGCGTTGGGTACATCTGAACTCCCCAGGGGAGCCTTTATGCAGCCCCACATGCAACTGGACCCTCCGGGTTCGCTGTTTCTGAGCATCCCTAAACATAGCCCTAGCCGGCATCGAAGACGACTGAAAAATCAGGCCCCAGGAAATGCGTTGCAAGCCCTTTGCGCCCATCCAAAAGTGCCACCAAAGGAAGGCTTTGGGTACAAGAGAACTCCCCAGGGGAGCCTTTACGCAGCCCCACATGCCACTGGACCCTCCGCGTTCGTTGTTTCCGAGCATCCCTAAACATAGCCCTAGCCAGAATGGATGATGACTGAAAAATCAGGCCCCGGGAAATGCGTTACGAGCCCTTTTCGCCCATCCAAATGTGCCCCCAAAGGAAGGCTTTGGGTACAAGTGAACTCCCCAGGGGAGCCTTTACGCAGCCCCACATGCAACTGGACCCTCCGGGTTCGCTGTTTCCGAGCATCCCTAAACATAGCCCTAGCCGCATCGAAGACGACTGAAAAATCAGGCCCCAGGAAATGCGTTGCAAGCCATTTTCGCCCATCCAAAAGTGCCCCCAAAGGAAGGCTTTGGGTACAAGAGAACTCCCCAGGGGAGCCTTTACGCAGCCCCACATGCAACTGGACCCTCCGGGTTCGCTGTTCCTGAGCAAACCTAAACGTAGCCCTAGCCGTCATCGGAGACGAGTGAAAACTCAGGCCCCAGGAAATGCATTGCGAGCCCCTTTGGAGCATCCCAAAGTGTCACCAAATGAAGGCTTTGGGTACAAGAGAACTCCCCAGGGGAGCCTTTACGCAGCCCCACATGCAACTGGACCCTCGGCGTTCGCTGTTTCCGAGCATCCCTAAACATAGCCCTAGCCGGCATCGAAGACGACTGAAAAATCAGGCCCCAGGAAATGCGTTGCGAGCTCCTTTGGACCATCCAAAAGTGTCCCCAAAGGAAGGCTTTGGGTATAAGAGAACTCCCCAGGGGAGCCTTTACGCAGCCCCACATGCAACTGGACCCTCCGGGTTCGATTTTTCCGAGCAACCCTAAATATATCCCTAGCCGGCTTGGGAGAAGACTGAAAACCCGGGCCCCAGAAAACGCGTTGCAAGCCCCTTTGGACCATCCAAAAGTGTCACCAAAGGAAGGCTTTGGGTACAAGAGAACTCCCCAGGGGAGCCTTTATGCAGCCCCACATGCAACTGGACCCTCCGCGTTCGCTGTTCATGAGCAAACATAAACGTAGCCCTAGCCGTCATCGGAGACGAGTGAAAAATCAGGCCCCTGGAAATGCGTTCCGAGCCCCTTTGGAGCATCCAAAATTGTCACCAAAGGAAGGCGTTGGGTACATCTGAACTCCCCAGGGGAGCCTTTACGCAGCCCCACATGCAAATGGACCCTCGGCGTTCGCTGTTTCCGAGCATCCCTAAACATAGCCCTAGCCGGCATCGATGACGACTGAAAAATCAGGCCCCAGGAAATGCGTTCCGAGCCCTTTTCGCCCATCCAAAAGTGCCCCCAAAGGAAGGCTTTGGGTACAAGTGAACTCCCCAGGGGAGCCTTTAAGCAGCCGCACATGCAACTGGACCCTCCGGGTTCGCTGTTTCCGAGCATCCCTAAACATAGCCCTAGCCGGCATCGAAGACGACTGAAAAATCAGGCCCCAGGAAATGCGTTGCGAGCCCTTTTCGCCCATCGAAAAGTGCCCCCAAAGGAAGGCTTTGGGTACAAGAGAACTCCCCAGGGGAGCCTTTACGCAGCCCCACATGCCACTGGACCCTCCGCGTTCGCTGTTTCCGAGCATCCCTAAACATAGCCCTAGCCAGCATCGAAGACGACTGAAAAATCAGGCCCCAGGAAATGCGTTGCGAGCCCTTTTCGCCCATCCAAAAGTGTCACCAAAGGAAGGCTTTGGGTACAAGTGAACTCCCCAGGGGAGCCTTTACGCAGCCCCACATGCAACTGGACCCTCCGGGTTCGCTGTTTCTGAGCATCCCTAAACATAGCCCTAGCCGTCATCGGAGACGAGTGAAAAATCAGGCCCCAGGAAATGCGTTGCAAGCCCTTTGCGCCCATCCAAAAGTGCCACCAAAGGAAGGCTTTGGGTACAAGAGAACTCCCCAGGGGAGCCTTTACGCAGCCCCACATGCAACTGGACCCTCCGGGTTCGTTGTTTCCGAGCATCCCTAAACATAGCCCTAGCCAGAATGGATGATGACTGAAAAATCAGGCCCCGGGAAATGCGTTACGAGCCCTTTTCGCCCATCCAAAAGTGCCCGCAAAGGAAGGCTTTGGGTACAAGTGAACTCCCCAGGGGAGCCTTTACGCAGCCCCACATGCAACTGGACCCTCCGCGTTCGCTGTTTCCGAGCATCCCTAAACATAGCCCTAGCCGGCATCGAAGACGACTGAAAAATCAGGCCCCAGGAAATGCGTTGCAAGCCATTTTCGCCCATCCAAAAGTGCCCCCAAAGGAAGGCTTTGGGTACAAGAGAACTCCCCAGGGGAGCCTTTACGCAGCCCCACATGCCACTGGACCCTCCGGGTTCGCTGTTCCTGAGCAAACCTAAACGTAGCCCTAGCCGTCATCGGAGACGAGTGAAAACTTAGGCCCCAGGAAATGCGTTGCGAGCCCCTTTGGAGCATCCAAAAGTGCCCCTAAAGGAAGGCTTTGGGTACAAGTGAACTCCCCAGGGGAGCCTTTACACAGCCCCACATGCAACTGGACCCTCCGGGTTCGCTGTTTCCGAGCAACCCTAAACATATCCCTAGCCGGCATGGGAGAAGACTGAAAAACCCGGCCTCAGAAAACGCGTTGCAAGCCCCTTTGGACCATCCAAAAGTGTCACCAAAGGAAGGCTTTGTGTACAACTGAAATCCCCAGGGGAGCATTTATGCAGCCCCAGATGCAACTGGACCCTCCGGGTTCGATTTTTCCGAGCAACCCTAAATATATCACTAGCCGGCATGGGAGAAGTCTGAAATCCCTGGCCCCTGAAAACGCGTTGCAAGCACCTTTGGACCATCCAAAAGTGTCACCAAAGGAAGGCTTTGGGTACAAGTGAACTCCCCAGGGGAGCCTTTACGCAGCCCCACATGCAACTGGACACTCCGGGTTCGCTGTTTCCGAGCATCCCTAAACATAGCCCTAGCCGGCATCGAAGACGACTGAAAAACCCGGGCCCCAGAAAACGCGTTGCAAGCCCCTTTGGACCATCCAAAAGTGCCCCCAAAGGAAGGCTTTGTGTACAAGTGAACTCCCCAGGGGAGCCTTTACGCAGCCCCACATGCAACTGGACCCTACGGGTTCGCTGTTTCCGAGCATCCCTAAACATAGCCCTAGCCGGCATCGAAGATGACTGAAAAATCAGGCCCCAGGAAATGCGTTGCGAGCCCTTTTCGCCCATCCAAAAGTGTCACCAAAGGAAGGCTTTGGGTACAAGAGAACTCCCCAGGGGAGCCTTTACGCAGCCCCACATGCCACTAGACCCTCCGCGTTCGCTGTTTCCGAGCATCGCTAAACATAGCCCTAGCCGGCATCGAAGACGACTGAAAAATCAGGCCCCAGGAAATGCGTTGCGAGCCCTTTTCGCCCATCCAAAAGTGCCCCCAAAGGAAGGCTTTGGGTACAAGAGAACTCCCCAGGGGAGCATTTATGCAGCCCCACATGCAACTGGACCCTACGGGTTCGCTGTTCCTGAGCATCCCTAAACATAGCCCTAGCCGGCATCGAAGACGAATGAAAAATCAGGCCCCAGGAAATGCGTTCCGAGCCCTTTTCGCCCATCCAAAAGTGCCCCCAAAGGAAGACTTTGGGTACAAGTGAACTCCCCAGGGGAGCCTTTACGCAGCCCCACATGCAACTGGACCCTGCGAGTTCAATTTTTCCGAGCAACCCTAAATATATCACTAGCCGGCATGGGAGAAGACTGAAATCCCTGGCCCCAGAAAACGCATTGCAAGCCCCTTTGGACCATCCAAAAGTGTCACCAAAGGAAGGCTTCGGGTACAAGTGAACTCCCCAGGGGAGCCTTTACGCAGCCCCACATGCAACTGGACCCTCCGGGTTCGCTGTTTCCGAGCATCCCTAAACGTAGCCCTAGCCGTCATCGGAGACGAGTGAAAACTAAGGCCCCAGGAAATGCGTTGCGAGCCCCTTTGGACCATCCAAAAGTGCCCCCAAAGGAAGGCTTTGGGTACAAGTGAACTCCCCAGGGGAGCCTTTACGCAGCCCCACATGCAACTGGACCCTCCGGGTTCGCTGTTTCCGAGCATCCCTAAACATAGCCCTAGCCGGCATCGAAGACGACTGAAAAATCAGGCCCCAGGAAATGCGTTGCGAGCCCTTTTCGCGACTCCAAATGTGCCCCCAAAGGAAGGCTTTGGGTACAAGAGAACTCCCCAGGGAGCCTTTACGCAGCCCCACATGCAACTGGACCCTCCGGGTTCGCTGTTTCCGACCATCGCTGAAGATAGCCATAGCCGGCATCGATGACGACTGAAAAATCAGGCCCCAGGAAATGCGTTGCGAGCCCTTTTCGCCCATCCAAAAGTGCCCCCAAAGGAAGGCTTTGGGTACAAGTGAACTCCCCAGGGGAGCCTTTACGCAGCCCCACATGCCACTGGACCCTCCGGGTTCGCTGTTTCCGAGCATCCCTAAACATAGCCCTAGCCGGCAGCGATGACGACTGAAAAATCAGGCCACAGATAATGCGTTGCGAGCCCTTTTCGCCATCCAAAAGTGCCCCCAAAGGAAGGCTTTGGGTACAAGAGAACTCCCCAGGGGAGCCTTTACGCAGCCCCACATGCAACTGGACCCTCCGGGTTCGCTGTTTCTGAGCATCCCTAAATATAGCCCTAGCTGGCATCGAAGACGACTGAAAAATCAGGCCCCAGGAAATGCGTTGCAAGCCCTTTTCGCCCATCCAAAAGTGCCACCAAAGGAAGGCTTTGGGTACAAGTGAACTCCTCAGGGGAGCCTTTACGCAGCCCCACATGCAACTGCACCCTCCGGGTTCGCTGTTTCCGAGCATCCCTAAACATAGCCCTAGCCGGCATCGAAGACGACTGAAAAACCCGGGCCCCAGAAAACGTGTTGCAAGCCCCTTTGGACCATCCAAAAGTGTCACCAAAGGAAGGCTTTGTGTACAAGTGAAATCCCCAGGGGAGCATTTATGCAGCCCCACATGCAACTGGACCCTCAGGGTTCGCTGTTTCCGAGCATCGCTAAAGATAGCCCTAGCCGGCATCAATGACGACTGAAAAATCAGGCCCCAGGAAATGCGTTACGAGCCCTTTTCGCCCATCCAAAAGTGTCACCAAAGGAAGGCTTTGGGTACAAGTGAACTCCCCAGGGGAGCCTTTACGCAGCCCCACATGCAACTGGACCCTCCGGGTTCGCTGTTTCTGAGCATCCCTAAATATAGTCCTAGCCGGCATCGAAGACGAGTGAAAAATCAGGCCCCAGGAAATGCGTTGCAAGCCCTTTTCGCCCATCCAAAAGTGCCACCAAAGGAAGGCTTTGGGTACAAGTGAACTCCCCAGGGGAGCCTTTACGCAGCCCCATATGCAACTGGACCCTCCGGGTTCGCTGTTTCCGAGCATCCCTAAACATAGCCCTAGCCGGCATCGAAGACGACTGAAAAACCCGGGCCCCAGAAAACGCGTTGCAAGCCCCTTTGGACCATCCAAAAGTGTCACCAAAGGAAGGCTTTGTGTACAAGTGAAATCCCCAGGGGAGCATTTATGCAGCCCCACATGCAACTTGACCCTCCGGGTTCGATTTTTCCGAGCAAACCTAAATATATCACTAGCCGGCATGGGAGAAGTCTGAAAACCCGGGCCCAAGAAAACGCGTTGCATGCCTCTTTGGACCATCCAAAAGTGTCACCAAAGGAAGGCTTTGGTACAAGTGAACTCCCCAGGGGAGCATTTATGCAGCCCCACATGCAACTGGACCCTCCGGGTTCGCTGTTTCCGAGCATCCCTAAAAATAGCCCTAGCCGGCATCGAAGACGACTGAAAAATCAGGCCCCAGGAAATGCGTTCCGAGCCCTTTTCGCCCATCTAAAAGTGCCCCCAAAGGAAGGCTTTGGGTACAAGAGAACTCCCCAGGGGAGACTTTACGCAGCCCCACATGCAACTGGACCCTTCGGGTTCGATTTTTCCGAGCAACCCTAAATATATCCCTAGCCAACATGGGAGAAGACTGAAAACCCGGGCCCCAGAAAACGCGCTGCAAGCCCCTTTGGACCATCCAAAAGTGTCACCAAAGGAAGGCTTTGGGTACAAGAGAACTCCCCAGGGGAGCCTTTACGCAGCCCCACATGCAACTGGACCCTGCGGGTGCAATTTTTCCGAGCAACCCTAAATATATCACTAGCCGGCATGGGAGAAGTCTGAAATCCCTGGCCCCAGAAAACGCGTTTCAAGCCCCTTTGGACCATCCAAAAGTGTCACCAAAGGAAGGCTTTGGGTACAAGTGAAATCCCCAGGGGAGCATTTATGCTGCCCCACATGCAACTGGACCCTCCGGGTTCGCTGTTTCCGAGCATCGCTAAAGATAGCCATAGCCGGCATCGATGACGACTGAAAAATCAGGCCCCAGGAAATGCGTTCCGTGCCCTTTTCGCCCATCCAAAATGCCCCCAAAGGAAGGCTTTGGGTACAAGTGAACTCCCCAGGGGAGCCTTTACGCAGCCCCACATGCAACTGGACCCTCTGGGTTCGCTGTTTCCGAGCATCCCTAAACATAGCCCTAGCCGGCATCGAAGACGAATGAAAAATCAGGCCCAGGAAATACGTTTCAATCCCCATTCACCCATCCAAAAGTGCCCCCAAAGGAAGGCTTTGGGTACAAGTGAACTCCCCAGGGGAGACTTTACGCAGCCCCACATGCAACTGCACCATCCGGGTTCGCTGTTCATGAGCAAACCTAAACGTAGCCCTAGCCATCATCGGAGACGAGTGAAAATTCAGGCCCCAGGAAATGCGTTGAGAGCCCCTTTGGAGCATCCAAAAGTGCCCGCAAAGGAAGGCTTTGGGTACAAGTGAACTCCACAGGGGAGGCTTTACGCAGCCCCACATGCCACTGGACCCTCCGCGTTCGCTGTTTCCGAGCATCCCTAAACATAGCCCTAGCCGGCATCGATGACGAATGAAAAATCAGGCCCCAGGAAATGCGTTGCGAGCCCTTTTCGCCCATCCAAAAGTGTCACCAAAGGAAGGCTTTGGGTACAAGAGAACTCCCCAGGGGAGGCTTTACGCAGCCCCACATGCCACTGGACCCTCCACGTTCGCTGTTTCCGAGCATCCCTAAAAATAGCCCTAGCCGGCATCGAAGACGACTGAAAAATCAGGCCCCAGGAAATGCGTTGCGAGCCCTTTTCACCCATCCAAAAGTGCCCCCAAAGGAAGGCTTTGGGTACAAGAGAACTCCCCAGGGGAGCCTTTACGCAGCCCCACATGCAACTGGACCCTTCGGGTTCGATTTTTCCGAGCAACCCTAAATATATCCCTAGCCAACATGGGAGAAGACTGAAAACCCGGGCCCCAGAAAACGCGTTGCAAGCCCCTTTGGACCATCCAAAAGTGTCACCAAAGGAAGGCTTTGGGTACAAGAGAACTCCCCAGGGGAGCCTTTACGCAGCCCCACATGCAACTGGACCCTGCGGGTTCAATTTTTCCGAGAAACCCTAAATATATCACTAGCCGGCATGGGAGAAGACTGAAATCCCTGGCCCCAGAAAACGCGTTGCAAGCCCCTTTGGACCATCCAAAAGTGTCACCAAAGGAAGGCGTTGGGTACAAGAGAACTCCCCAGGGGAGCCTTTACGCAGCCCCACATGCAACTGGACCCTCCGGGTTCGCTGTTTCCGAGCATCCCTAAACATAGACCTAGCCGGCATCGATGACAACTGAAAAATCAGGCCCCAGGAAATGCGTTCCGAGCCCGTTTCGCGCATCCAAAAGTGCCCCCAAAGGAAGGCTTTGGGTACAAGTGAACTCCCCAGGGGAGCCTTTATGCAGCCCCACATGCAACTGGACCCTCCGGGTTCATTGTTTCCAAGCATCCCTAAACATATCCCTAGCCGGAATGGAAGATGACTGAAACATCAGGCCCAGGGAAATGCGTTACGAGCCCTTTTCACCCATCCAAATGTGCCCCCAAAGGAAGGCTTTAAGTATTAGTGAACTCCCCAGGGGAGCCTTTACGCAGCCCCACATGCAACTGGACCCTCCGGGTTCGCAGTTCCTGAGCAAACCTGAACGTAGCCCTAGCCGTCATCGGAGACGAGTGAAAAATCAGGCCCCAGGAAATGCGTTGCGAGCTCCTTTGGACCATCCAAAAGTGCCCCCAAAGGAAGGCTTTGGGTATAAGAGAACTCCCAGGGGAGCCTTTACGCAGCCCCACATGCAACTGGACCCTCCGGGTTCGATTTTTCCGAGCAACCCTAAATATATCCCTAGCCGGCTTGGGAGAAGACTGAAAACCCGGGCCCCAGAAAACGCGTTGCAAGCCCCTTTGGACCATCCAAAAGTGTCACCAAAGGAAGGCTTTGGGTACAAGAGAACTCCCCAGGGGAGCCTTTACGCAGCCCCACATGCAACTGGACCCTCCGGGTTCGCTGTTCATGAGCAAACGTAAACGTAGCCCTAGCCGTCATCGGAGACGAGTGAAAAATCAGGCCCCAGGAAATGCGTTGCGAGCCCCTTTGGACCATCCAAAATTGTCACCAAAGGAAGGCGTTGGGTACATCTGAACTCCCCAGGGGAGCCTTTATGCAGCCCCACATGCAACTGGACCCTCCGGGTTCGCTGTTTCTGAGCATCCCTAAACATAGCCCTAGCCGGCATCGAAGACGACTGAAAAATCAGGCCCCAGGAAATGCGTTGCAAGCCCTTTGCGCCCATCCAAAAGTGCCACCAAAGGAAGGCTTTGGGTACAAGAGAACTCCCCAGGGGAGCCTTTACGCAGCCCCACATGCCACTGGACCCTCCGCGTTCGTTGTTTCCGAGCATCCCTAAACATAGCCCTAGCCAGAATGGATGATGACTGAAAAATCAGGCCCCGGGAAATGCGTTACGAGCCCTTTTCGCCCATCCAAATGTGCCCCCAAAGGAAGGCTTTGGGTACAAGTGAACTCCCCAGGGGAGCCTTTACGCAGCCCCACATGCAACTGGACCCTCCGGGTTCGCTGTTTCCGAGCATCCCTAAACATAGCCCTAGCCGGCATCGAAGACGACTGAAAAATCAGGCCCCAGGAAATGCGTTGCAAGCCATTTTCGCCCATCCAAAAGTGCCCCAAAGGAAGGCTTTGGGTACAAGAGAACTCCCCAGGGGAGCCTTTACGCAGCCCCACATGCAACTGGACCCTCCGGGTTCGCTGTTCCTGAGCAAACCTAAACGTAGCCCTAGCCGTCATCGGAGACGAGTGAAAACTCAGGCCCCAGGAAATGCATTGCGAGCCCCTTTGGAGCATCCCAAAGTGTCACCAAATGAAGGCTTTGGGTACAAGAGAACTCCCCAGGGGAGCCTTTACGCAGCCCCACATGCAACTGGACCCTCGGCGTTCGCTGTTTCCGAGCATCCCTAAACATAGCCCTAGCCGGCATCGAAGACGACTGAAAAATCAGGCCCCAGGAAATGCGTTGCGAGCTCCTTTGGACCATCCAAAAGTGTCCCCAAAGGAAGGCTTTGGGTATAAGAGAACTCCCCAGGGGAGCCTTTACGCAGCCCCACATGCAACTGGACCCTCCGGGTTCGATTTTTCCGAGCAACCCTAAATATATCCCTAGCCGGCTTGGGAGAAGACTGAAAACCCGGGCCCCAGAAAACGCGTTGCAAGCCCCTTTGGACCATCCAAAAGTGTCACCAAAGGAAGGCTTTGGGTACAAGAGAACTCCCCAGGGGAGCCTTTACGCAGCCCCACATGCAACTGGACCCTCCGCGTTCGCTGTTCATGAGCAAACATAAACGTAGCCCTAGCCGTCATCGGAGACGAGTGAAAAATCAGGCCCCTGGAAATGCGTTCCGAGCCCCTTTGGAGCATCCCAAAGTGTCACCAAATGAAGGCTTTGGGTACAAGAGAACTCCCCAGGGGAGCCTTTACGCAGCCCCACATGCAACTGGACCCTCGGCGTTCGCTGTTTCCGAGCATCCCTAAACATAGCCCTAGCCGGCATCGATGACGACTGAAAAATCAGGCCCCAGGAAATGCGTTCCGAGCCCTTTTCGCCCATCCAAAAGTGCCCCCAAAGGAAGGCTTTGGGTACAAGTGAACTCCCCAGGGGAGCCTTTAAGCAGCCGCACATGCAACTGGACCCTCCGGGTTCGCTGTTTCCGAGCATCCCTAAACATAGCCCTAGCCGGCATCGAAGACGACTGAAAAATCAGGCCCCAGGAAATGCGTTGCGAGCCCTTTTCGCCCATCCAAAAGTGCCCCCAAAGGAAGGCTTTGGGTACAAGAGAACTCCCCAGGGGAGCCTTTACGCAGCCCCACATGCAACTGGACCCTTCGGGTTCGATTTTTCCGAGCAACCCTAAATATATCCCTAGCCAACATGGGAGAAGACTGAAAACCCGGGCCCCAGAAAACGCGTTGCAAGCCCCTTTGGACCATCCAAAAGTGTCACCAAAGGAAGGCTTTGGGTACAAGAGAACTCCCCAGGGGAGCCTTTACGCAGCCCCACATGCAACTGGACCCTGCGGGTTCAATTTTTCCGAGAAACCCTAAATATATCACTAGCCGGCATGGGAGAAGACTGAAATCCCTGGCCCCAGAAAACGCGTTGCAAGCCCCTTTGGACCATCCAAAAGTGTCACCAAAGGAAGGCGTTGGGTACAAGAGAACTCCCCAGGGGAGCCTTTACGCAGCCCCACATGCAACTGGACCCTCCAGGTTCGCTGTTTCCGAGCATCCCTAAACATAGCCCTTGCCGGCATCGAAGACGACTGAAAAATCAGGCCCAGGAAATGCATTCCGAGCCCTTTTCGCCCATCCAAAAGTGCCCCCATTGGAAGACTTTGGGTACAAGAGAACTCCACAGGGGAGCCTTTACGCAGCCCCACATGCAACTGGACCCTCCGGGTTCGCTGTTTCCGAGCATCCCTAAACATAGACCTAGCCGGCATCGATGACAACTGAAAAATCAGGCCCCAGGAAATGCGTTCCGAGCCCGTTTCGCGCATCCAAAAGTGCCCCCAAAGGAAGGCTTTGGGTACAAGTGAACTCCCCAGGGGAGCCTTTATGCAGCCCCACATGCAACTGGACCCTCCGGGTTCATTGTTTCCAAGCATCCCTAAACATATCCCTAGCCGGAATGGAAGATGACTGAAACATCAGGCCCAGGGAAATGCGTTACGAGCCCTTTTCACCCATCCAAATGTGCCCCCAAAGGAAGGCTTTAAGTATTAGTGAACTCCCCAGGGGAGCCTTTACGCAGCCCCACATGCAACTGGACCCTCCGGGTTCGCAGTTCCTGAGCAAACCTGAACGTAGCCCTAGCCGTCATCGGAGACGAGTGAAAAATCAGGCCCCAGGAAATGCGTTGCGAGCTCCTTTGGACCATCCAAAAGTGCCCCCAAAGGAAGGCTTTGGGTATAAGAGAACTCCCCAGGGGAGCCTTTACGCAGCCCCACATGCAACTGGACCCTCCGGGTTCGATTTTTCCGAGCAACCCTAAATATATCCCTAGCCGGCTTGGGAGAAGACTGAAAACCCGGGCCCCAGAAAACGCGTTGCAAGCCCCTTTGGACCATCCAAAAGTGTCACCAAAGGAAGGCTTTGGGTACAAGAGAACTCCCCAGGGGAGCCTTTACGCAGCCCCACATGCAACTGGACCCTCCGGGTTCGCTGTTCATGAGCAAACGTAAACGTAGCCCTAGCCGTCATCGGAGACGAGTGAAAAATCAGGCCCCAGGAAATGCGTTGCGAGCCCCTTTGGACCATCCAAAATTGTCACCAAAGGAAGGCGTTGGGTACATCTGAACTCCCCAGGGGAGCCTTTATGCAGCCCCACATGCAACTGGACCCTCCGGGTTCGCTGTTTCTGAGCATCCCTAAACATAGCCCTAGCCGGCATCGAAGACGACTGAAAAATCAGGCCCCAGGAAATGCGTTGCAAGCCCTTTGCGCCCATCCAAAAGTGCCACCAAAGGAAGGCGTTGGGTACAAGAGAACTCCCCAGGGGAGCCTTTACGCAGCCCCACATGCCACTGGACCCTCCGCGTTCGTTGTTTCCGAGCATCCCTAAACATAGCCCTAGCCAGAATGGATGATGACTGAAAAATCAGGCCCCGGGAAATGCGTTACGAGCCCTTTTCGCCCATCCAAATGTGCCCCCAAAGGAAGGCTTTGGGTACAAGTGAACTCCCCAGGGGAGCCTTTACGCAGCCCCACATGCCACTGGACCCTCCGGGTTCGCTGTTTCCGAGCATCCCTAAACATAGCCCTAGCCGGCATCGAAGACGACTGAAAAATCAGGCCCCAGGAAATGCGTTGCGAGCCCTTTTCGCCCATCCAAAAGTGCCCCCAAAGGAAGGCTTTGGGTACAAGTGAACTCCCCAGGGGAGCCTTTACGCAGCCCCACATGCCACTGGACCCTCCGGGTTCGCTGTTTCCGAGCATCCCTAAACATAGCCCTAGCCGGCAGCGATGACGACTGAAAAATCAGGCCACAGATAATGCGTTGCGAGCCCTTTTCGCCATCCAAAAGTGCCCCCAAAGGAAGGCTTTGGGTACAAGAGAACTCCCCAGGGGAGCCTTTACGCAGCCCCACATGCAACTGGACCCTCCGGGTTCGCTGTTTCTGAGCATCCCTAAATATAGCCCTAGCTGGCATCGAAGACGACTGAAAAATCAGGCCCCAGGAAATGCGTTGCAAGCCCTTTTCGCCCATCCAAAAGTGCCACCAAAGGAAGGCTTTGGGTACAAGTGAACTCCTCAGGGGAGCCTTTACGCAGCCCCACATGCAACTGCACCCTCCGGGTTCGCTGTTTCCGAGCATCCCTAAACATAGCCCTAGCCGGCATCGAAGACGACTGAAAAACCCGGGCCCCAGAAAACGTGTTGCAAGCCCCTTTGGACCATCCAAAAGTGTCACCAAAGGAAGGCTTTGTGTACAAGTGAAATCCCCAGGGGAGCATTTATGCAGCCCCACATGCAACTGGACCCTCAGGGTTCGCTGTTTCCGAGCATCGCTAAAGATAGCCCTAGCCGGCATCAATGACGACTGAAAAATCAGGCCCCAGGAAATGCGTTACGAGCCCTTTTCGCCCATCCAAAAGTGTCACCAAAGGAAGGCTTTGGGTACAAGTGAACTCCCCAGGGGAGCCTTTACGCAGCCCCACATGCAACTGGACCCTCCGGGTTCGCTGTTTCTGAGCATCCCTAAATATAGTCCTAGCCGGCATCGAAGACGAGTGAAAAATCAGGCCCCAGGAAATGCGTTGCAAGCCCTTTTCGCCCATCCAAAAGTGCCACCAAAGGAAGGCTTTGGGTACAAATGAACTCCCCAGGGGAGCCTTTACGCAGCCCCATATGCAACTGGACCCTCCGGGTTCGCTGTTTCCGAGCATCCCTAAACATAGCCCTAGCCGGCATCGAAGACGACTGAAAAACCCGGGCCCCAGAAAACGCGTTGCAAGCCCCTTTGGACCATCCAAAAGTGTCACCAAAGGAAGGCTTTGTGTACAAGTGAAATCCCCAGGGGAGCATTTATGCAGCCCCACATGCAACTTGACCCTCCGGGTTCGATTTTTCCGAGCAAACCTAAATATATCACTAGCCGGCATGGGAGAAGTCTGAAAACCCGGGCCCAAGAAAACGCGTTGCATGCCTCTTTGGACCATCCAAAAGTGTCACCAAAGGAAGGCTTTGGTACAAGTGAACTCCCCAGGGGAGCATTTATGCAGCCCCACATGCAACTGGACCCTCCGGGTTCGCTGTTTCCGAGCATCCCTAAAAATAGCCCTAGCCGGCATCGAAGACGACTGAAAAATCAGGCCCCAGGAAATGCGTTCCGAGCCCTTTTCGCCCATCTAAAAGTGCCCCCAAAGGAAGGCTTTGGGTACAAGAGAACTCCCCAGGGGAGACTTTACGCAGCCCCACATGCAACTGGACCCTTCGGGTTCGATTTTTCCGAGCAACCCTAAATATATCCCTAGCCAACATGGGAGAAGACTGAAAACCCGGGCCCCAGAAAACGCGCTGCAAGCCCCTTTGGACCATCCAAAAGTGTCACCAAAGGAAGGCTTTGGGTACAAGAGAACTCCCCAGGGGAGCCTTTACGCAGCCCCACATGCAACTGGACCCTGCGGGTGCAATTTTTCCGAGCAACCCTAAATATATCACTAGCCGGCATGGGAGAAGTCTGAAATCCCTGGCCCCAGAAAACGCGTTTCAAGCCCCTTTGGACCATCCAAAAGTGTCACCAAAGGAAGGCTTTGGGTACAAGTGAAATCCCCAGGGGAGCATTTATGCTGCCCCACATGCAACTGGACCCTCCGGGTTCGCTGTTTCCGAGCATCGCTAAAGATAGCCATAGCCGGCATCGATGACGACTGAAAAATCAGGCCCCAGGAAATGCGTTCCGTGCCCTTTTCGCCCATCCAAAATGCCCCCAAAGGAAGGCTTTGGGTACAAGTGAACTCCCCAGGGGAGCCTTTACGCAGCCCCACATGCAACTGGACCCTCCGGGTTCGCTGTTTCCGAGCATCCCTAAACATAGCCCTAGCCGGCATCGAAGACGAGTGAAAAATCAGGCCCCAGGAAATGCGTTGCGAGCTCCTTTGGACCATCCAAAAGTGCCCCCAAAGGAAGGCTTTGGGTATAAGAGAACTCCCCAGGGGAGCCTTTACGCAGCCCCACATGCAACTGGACCCTCCGGGTTCGATTTTTCCGAGCAACCCTAAATATATCTCTAGCCGGCTTGGGAGAAGACTGAAAACCCGGGCCCCAGAAAACGCGTTGCAAGCCCCTTTGGACCATCCAAAAGTGTCACCAAAGGAAGGCTTTGGGTACAAGAGAACTCCCCAGGGGAGCCTTTACGCAGCCCCACATGCAACTGGACCCTCTGGGTTCGCTGTTTCGGAGCATCCCTAAACATAGCCCTAGCCGGCATCGAAGACGACTGAAAAATCAGGCCCCAGGAAATGCGTTGCGAGCCCTTTTCGCCCATCCAAAAGTGCCCCCAAAGGAAGGCTTTGCGTACAAGAGAACTCCCCAGGGGAGCCTTTACGCAGCCCCACATGCAACTGGACGCTCCGGGTTCGATTTTTCCGAGCAACCCTAAATATATCCCTAGCCACCATGGGAGAAGACTGAAAACCTGGGTCCCAGAAAACGCGTTGCAAGCCCCTTTGGACCATCCAAAAGTGTCACCAAAGGAAGGCTTTGGGTACAAGTGAAATCCCCAGGGGAGCATTTATGCTGCCCCACATGCAACTGGACCCTCCGGGTTCGCTGTTTCCGAGCATCGCTAAAGATAGCCATAGCCGGCATCGATGACGACTGAAAAATCAGGCCCAAGGAAATGCGTTCCGTGCCCTTTTCGCCCATCCAAAATGCCCCCAAAGGAAGGCTTTGGGTACAAGTGAACTCCCCAGGGGAGCCTTTACGCAGCCCCACATGCAACTGGACCCTCTGGGTTCGCTGTTTCTGAGCATCCCTAAACATAGCCCTAGCCGGCATCGAAGACGACTGAAAAATCAGGCCCCAGGAAATGCGTTGCAAGCCCTTTTCGCCCATCCAAAAGTGCCACCAAAGGAAGGCTTTGGGTACAAGTGAACTCCTCAGGGGAGCCTTTACGCAGCCCCACATGCAACTGGACCCTCCGGGTTCGCTGTTTCCGAGCATCCCTAAACATAGCCCTAGCCGGCATCGAAGACGACTGAAAAACCCGGGCCCCAGAAAACGCGTTGCAAGCCCCTTTGGACCATCCAAAAGTGTCACCAAAGGAAGGCTTTGTGTACAAGTGAAATCCCCAGGGGAACATTTATGCAGCCCCACATGCAACTGGACCCTCCGGGTTCGATTTTTCCGAGCAAACCTAAATATATCACTAGCCGGCATGGGAGAAGTCTGAAAACCCGGGCCCCAGAAAACGCGTTGCATGCCTCTTTGGACCATCCAAAAGTGTCACCAAAGGAAGGCTTTGGTACAAGTGAACTCCCCAGGGGAGCATTTATGCAGCCCCACATGCAACTGGACCCTCCGGGTTCGCTGTTTCCGAGCATCCCTAAAAATAGCCCTAGCCGGCATCGAAGACGACTGAAAAATCAGGCCCCAGGAAATGTGTTACGAGCCCTTTTCGCCCATCTAAAAGTGCCCCCAAAGGAAGGCTTTGGGTACAAGAGAACTCCCCAGGGGAGACTTTACGCAGCCCCACATGCAACTGGACCCTTCGGGTTCGATTTTTCCGAGCAACCCTAAATATATCCCTAGCCAACATGGGAGAAGACTGAAAACCCGGGCCCCAGAAAACGCGCTGCAAGCCCCTTTGGACCATCCAAAAGTGTCACCAAAGGAAGGCTTTGGGTACAAGTGAAATCCCCAGGGGAGCATTTATGCTGCCCCACATGCAACTGGACCCTCCGGGTTCGCTGTTTCCGAGCATCGCTAAAGATAGCCATAGCCGGCATCGATGACGACTGAAAAATCAGGCCCCAGGAAATGCGTTCCGTGCCCTTTTCGCCCATCCAAAATGCCCCCAAAGGAAGGCTTTGGGTACAAGTGAACTCCCCAGGGGAGCCTTTACGCAGCCCCACATGCAACTGGACCCTCCGGGTTCGCTGTTTCCGAGCATCCCTAAACATAGCCCTAGCCGGCATCGAAGACGAGTGAAAAATCAGGCCCCAGGAAATGCGTTGCGAGCTCCTTTGGACCATCCAAAAGTGCCCCCAAAGGAAGGCTTTGGGTATAAGAGAACTCCCCAGGGGAGCCTTTACGCAGCCCCACATGCAACTGGACCCTCCGGGTTCGATTTTTCCGAGCAACCCTAAATATATCTCTAGCCGGCTTGGGAGAAGACTGAAAACCCGGGCCCCAGAAAACGCGTTGCAAGCCCCTTTGGACCATCCAAAAGTGTCACCAAAGGAAGGCTTTGGGTACAAGAGAACTCCCCAGGGGAGCCTTTACGCAGCCCCACATGCAACTGGACCCTCTGGGTTCGCTGTTTCGGAGCATCCCTAAACATAGCCCTAGCCGGCATCGAAGACGACTGAAAAATCAGGCCCCAGGAAATGCGTTGCGAGCCCTTTTCGCCCATCCAAAAGTGCCCCCAAAGGAAGGCTTTGCGTACAAGAGAACTCCCCAGGGGAGCCTTTACGCAGCCCCACATGCAACTGGACGCTCCGGGTTCGATTTTTCCGAGCAACCCTAAATATATCCCTAGCCACCATGGGAGAAGACTGAAAACCTGGGTCCCAGAAAACGCGTTGCAAGCCCCTTTGGACCATCCAAAAGTGTCACCAAAGGAAGGCTTTGGGTACAAGTGAAATCCCCAGGGGAGCATTTATGCTGCCCCACATGCAACTGGACCCTCCGGGTTCGCTGTTTCCGAGCATCGCTAAAGATAGCCATAGCCGGCATCGATGACGACTGAAAAATCAGGCCCAAGGAAATGCGTTCCGTGCCCTTTTCGCCCATCCAAAATGCCCCCAAAGGAAGGCTTTGGGTACAAGTGAACTCCCCAGGGGAGCCTTTACGCAGCCCCACATGCAACTGGACCCTCTGGGTTCGCTGTTTCTGAGCATCCCTAAACATAGCCCTAGCCGGCATCGAAGACGACTGAAAAATCAGGCCCCAGGAAATGCGTTGCAAGCCCTTTTCGCCCATCCAAAAGTGCCACCAAAGGAAGGCTTTGGGTACAAGTGAACTCCTCAGGGGAGCCTTTACGCAGCCCCACATGCAACTGGACCCTCCGGGTTCGCTGTTTCCGAGCATCCCTAAACATAGCCCTAGCCGGCATCGAAGACGACTGAAAAACCCGGGCCCCAGAAAACGCGTTGCAAGCCCCTTTGGACCATCCAAAAGTGTCACCAAAGGAAGGCTTTGTGTACAAGTGAAATCCCCAGGGGAACATTTATGCAGCCCCACATGCAACTGGACCCTCCGGGTTCGATTTTTCCGAGCAAACCTAAATATATCACTAGCCGGCATGGGAGAAGTCTGAAAACCCGGGCCCCAGAAAACGCGTTGCATGCCTCTTTGGACCATCCAAAAGTGTCACCAAAGGAAGGCTTTGGTACAAGTGAACTCCCCAGGGGAGCATTTATGCAGCCCCACATGCAACTGGACCCTCCGGGTTCGCTGTTTCCGAGCATCCCTAAAAATAGCCCTAGCCGGCATCGAAGACGACTGAAAAATCAGGCCCCAGGAAATGTGTTACGAGCCCTTTTCGCCCATCTAAAAGTGCCCCCAAAGGAAGGCTTTGGGTACAAGAGAACTCCCCAGGGGAGACTTTACGCAGCCCCACATGCAACTGGACCCTTCGGGTTCGATTTTTCCGAGCAACCCTAAATATATCCCTAGCCAACATGGGAGAAGACTGAAAACCCGGGCCCCAGAAAACGCGCTGCAAGCCCCTTTGGACCATCCAAAAGTGTCACCAAAGGAAGGCTTTGGGTACAAGTGAAATCCCCAGGGGAGCATTTATGCTGCCCCACATGCAACTGGACCCTCCGGGTTCGCTGTTTCCGAGCATCGCTAAAGATAGCCATAGCCGGCATCGATGACGACTGAAAAATCAGGCCCCAGGAAATGCGTTCCGTGCCCTTTTCGCCCATCCAAAATGCCCCCAAAGGAAGGCTTTGGGTACAAGTGAACTCCCCAGGGGAGCCTTTACGCAGCCCCACATGCAACTGGACCCTCCGGGTTCGCTGTTTCTGAGCATCCCTAAACATAGCCCTAGCCGGCATCGAAGACGAGTGAAAAATCAGGCCCCAGGAAATGCGTTGCGAGCTCCTTTGGACCATCCAAAAGTGCCCCCAAAGGAAGGCTTTGGGTATAAGAGAACTCCCCAGGGGAGCCTTTACGCAGCCCCACATGCAACTGGACCCTCCGGGTTCGATTTTTCCGAGCAACCCTAAATATATCCCTAGCCGGCTTGGGAGAAGACTGAAAACCCGGGCCCCAGAAAACGCGTTGCAAGCCCCTTTGGACCATCCAAAAGTGTAACCAAAGGAAGGCTTTGGGTACAAGAGAAGTCCCCAGGGGAGCCTTTACGCAGCCCCACATGCAAATGGACCCTCGGCGTTCGCTGTTTCCGAGCATCCCTAAACATAGCCCTAGCCGGCATCGAAGACGACTGAAAAATCAGGCCCCAGGAAATGCGTTGCGAGCCCTTTTCGCCCATCCAAAAGTGCCCCCAAAGGAAGGCTTTGCGTACAAGAGAACTCCCCAGGGGAGCCTTTACGCAGCCCCACATGCAACTGGACCCTCCGGGTTCGATTTTTCCGAGCAACCCTAAATATATCCCTAGCCAGCATGGGAGAAGACTGAAAACCTGGGTCCCAGAAAACGCGTTGCAAGCACCTTTGGACCATCCAAAAGTGTCACCAAAGGAAGGCTTTGGGTACAAGTGAAATCCCCAGGGGAGCATTTACGCAGCCCCACATGCAACTGGACCCTCCGGGTTCGCTGTTTCTGAGCATCCCTAAATGTAGCCCTAGCCGGCATCGAAGACGACTGAAAAATCAGGCCCCAGGAAATGCGTTCGGAGCCCTTTTCGCCCATCCAAAAGTGCCCCCAAAGGAAGGCTTTGGGTACAAGTGAACTCCTCAGGGGAGCCTTTACGCAGCCCCACATGCAACTGGACCCTCCGGGTTCGCTGTTTCCGAGCATCCCTAAACATAGCCCTAGCCGGCATCGAAGACGACTGAAAAACCCGGGCCCCAGAAAAAGTGTTGCAAGCCACTTTGGACCATCCAAAAGTGTCACCAAAGGAAGGCTTTGGGTACAAGTGAAATCCCCAGGGGAGCATTTATGCAGCCCCACATGCAACTGGACCCTCCGGGTTCGATTTTTCCGAGCAAACCTAAATATATCACTAGCCGGCATGGGAGAAGTCTGAAAACCCGGGCCCCAGAAAAAGCGTTGCATGCCTCTTTGGACCATCCAAAAGTGTCACCAAAGGATGGCTTTGGGTACAAGTGAACTCCCCAGGGGAGCATTTATGCAGCCCCACATGCAACTGGACCCTCCGGGTTCGCTGTTTCCGAGCATCCCTAAAAATAGCCCTAGCCGGCATCGAAGACGACTGAAAAATCAGGCCCCAGGAAATGCGTTACGAGCCGTTTTCGCCCATCAAAAAGTGCCCCCAAAGGAAGGCTTTGTGTACAAGTGAACTCCCCAGGGGAGCCTTTACGCAGCCCCACATGCAACTGCACCCTCCGGGTTCGATTTTTCCGAGCAACCCTAAATATATCCCTAGCCAGCATGGGAGAAGACTGAAAACCTGGGTCCCAGAAAACGCGTTGCAAGCCCCTTTGGACCATCCAAAAGTGTCACCAAAGGAAGGCGTTGGGTACAAGTGAACTCCCCAGGGGAGCCTTTACGCAGCCCCACATGCAACTGGACCCTCTGGGTTCGCTGTTTCCGAGCATCCCTAAACATAGCCCTAGCCGGCATCGAAGACGACTGAAAAATCAGGCCCCAGGAAATGCGTTCCGAGCCCTTTTCGCCCATCCAAAAGTGCCCCCAAAGGAAGGCTTTGGGTACAAGAGAACTCCCCAGGGGAGCCTTTACGCAGCCCCACATGCAACTGGACCCTTCGGGTTCGATTTTTCCGAGCAACTCTAAATATATCCCTAGCCAACATGGGAGAAGACTGAAAACCCGGGCCCCAGAAAACGCGTTGCAAGCCCCTTTGGACCATCCAAAAGTGTCACCAAAGGAAGGCTTTGGGTAGAAGAGAACTCCCCAGGGGAGCCTTTACGCAGCCCCACATGCAACTGGACCCTGCGGGTTCAATTTTTCCGAGCAACCCTAAATATATCACTAGCCGGCATGGGAGAAGACTGTAATCCCTGGCCCCAGAAAACGAGTTGCAAGCCCCTTTGGACCATCCAAAAGTGTCACCAAAGGAAGGCTTTGGGTACAAGTGAAATCCCCAGGGGAGCATTTATGCTGCCCCACATGCAACTGGACCCTCCGTGTTCGCTGTTTCCGAGCATCGCTAAAGATAGCCATAGCCGGCATCGATGACGACTGAAAAATCAGGCCCCAGGAAATGCGTTCCGTGCCCTTTTCGCCCATCCAAAAGTGCCCCCAAAGGAAGGCTTTGGGTACAAGTGAACTCCCCAGGGGAGCCTTTACGCAGCCCCACATGCAACTGGACCCTCCGGGTTCGCTGTTTCTGAGTATCCCTAAATATAGCCCTAGCCGGCATCGAAGACGACTGAAAAATCAGGCCCCAGGAAATGCGTTGCAAGCCCTTTTCGCCCATCCAAAAGTGCCACCAAAGGAAGGCTTTGGGTAAGGTGAACTCCTCAGGGGAGCCTTTACGCAGCCCCACATGCAACTGGACCCTCCGGGTTCGTTGTTTCCGAGCATCCCTAAACATAATCCTAGCCGGAATGGATGATGACTGAAAAATCAGGCCCCGGGAAATGAGTTACGAGCCCTTTTCGCCCATCCAAATGTGCCCCCAAAGGAAGGCTTTGGGTACAAGTGAACTCCCCAGGTGAGCCTTTACGCAGCCCCACATGCAACTGGACCCTCCGGGTTCGCTGTTTCCGAGCATCCCTAAACATAGCCCTAGCCGGCATCGAAGACGACTGAAAAACCCGGGCCCCAGAAAACGCATTGCAAGCCCCTTTGGACCATCCAAAAGTGTCACCAAAGGAAGGCTTTGTGTACAAGTGAAATCCCCAGGGGAGCATTTATGCAGCCCCACATGCAACTGGACCCTTAGGGTTCGATTTTTCCGAGCAAACCTAAATATATCACTAGCCGGCATGGGAGAAGTCTGAAAACCCGGGCCCCAGAAAACGCGTTGCATGCCTCTTTGGACCATCCAAAAGTGTCACCAAAGGAAGGCTTTGGTACAAGTGAACTCCCCAGGGGAGCATTTATGCAGCCCCACATGCAACTGGACCCTCCGGGTTCGCTGTTTCCGAGCATCCCTAAAAATAGCCCTAGCCGGCATCGAAGACGACTGAAAAATCAGGCCCCAGGAAATGCGTTACGAGCCGTTTTCGCCCATCTAAAAGTGCCCCCAAAGGAAGGCTTTGTGTACAAGTGAACTCCCCAGGGGAGCCTTTACGCAGCCCCACATGCAACTGGACCCTCCGGGTTCGATTTTTCCGAGCAACCCTAAATATATCCCTAGCCAGCATGGGAGAAGACTGAAAACCTGGGTCCCAGAAAACGCGTTGCAAGCACCTTTGGACCATCCAAAAGTGTCACCAAAGGAAGGCTTTGGGTACAAGAGAACTCCCCAGGGGAGCCTTTACGCAGCCCCACACGCAACTGGACCCTCCGGGTTCGCTGTTTCCGAGCATCCCTAAACATAGCCCTAGCCGGCATCGAAGACGACTGAAAAATCAGGCCCCAGGAAATGCGTTGCGAGCCCTTTTCGCCCATCCAAAAGTGCCCCCAAAGGAAGGCTTTGGGTACAAGAGAACTCCCCAGGGGAGACTTTACGCAGCCCCACATGCAACTGGACCCTTCGGGTTCGATTTTTCCGAGCAACCCTAAATATATCCCTAGCCGGCATGGGAGAAGACTGAAAACCCGGGCCCCAGAAAACACGTTGCAAGCCCCTTTGGACCATCCAAAAGTGTCACCAAAGGAAGGCGTTGGGTACATCTGAACTCCCCAGGGGAGCCTTTACGCAGCCCCACATGCAACTGGAACCTCCAGGTTCGCTGTTTCCGAGCATCCCTAAACACAGCCCTTGCCGGCATCGAAGACGACTGAAAAATCAGGCCCCAGGAAATGCGTTCCGAGCCCTTTTCGCCCATCCAAAAGTGCCCCCATTGGAAGACTTTGGGTACAAGAGAACTCCCCAGGGGAGCCTTTACGCAGCCCCACATGCAACTGGACCCTCCGGGTTCGCTGTTTCCGAGCATCCCTAAACATAACCCTAGCCGGCATCGATGACGACTGAAAAATCAGGCCCCAGGAAATAGGTTTCAAGCCCCTTTGGACCATCCAAAAGTGCCCCCAAAGGAAGGCTTTGGGTACAAGAGAACTCCCCAGGGGAGACTTTACGCAGCCCCACATGCAACTGCACCCTCCGGGTTCGCTGTTCCTGAGCATCCCTAAACATATCCCTAGCCGGAATGGATGATGACTGAAACATCAGGCCCAGGGAAATGCGTTACGAGCCCTTTTCGCCCATCCAAATGTGCCCCCAAAGGAAGGCTTTAAGTATTAGTGAACTCCCCAGGTGAGCCTTTACGCAGCCCCACATGCAACTGGACCCTCTGGGTTCGCAGTTCCTGAGCAAACCTAAACAAAGCCCTAGCCGTCATCGGAGACGAGTGAAAACTCAGGCCCCAGGAAATGCGTTGCGAGCTCCTTTGGACCATCCAAAAGTGCCCCCAAAGGAAGGCTTTGGGTATAAGAGAACTCCCCAGGGGAGCCTTTACGCAGCCCCACATGCAACTGGACCCTCCGGGTTCGATTTTTCCGAGCAACCCTAAATATATCCCTAGCCGGCTTGGGAGAAGACTGAAAACCCGGGCCCCAGAAAACGCGTTGCAAGCCCCTTTGGACCATCCAAAAGTGTCACCAAAGGAAGGCTTTGGGTACAAGAGAACTCCCCAGGGGAGCCTTTACGCAGCCCCACACGCAACTGGACCCTCCGGGTTCGCTGTTTCCGAGCATCCCTAAACATAGCCCTAGCCGGCATCGAAGACGACTGAAAAATCAGGCCCCAGGAAATGCGTTGCGAGCCCTTTTCGCCCATCCAAAAGTGCCACCAAAGGAAGGCTTTGGGTACAAGAGAACTCCCCAGGGGAGACTTTACGCAGCCCCACATGCAACTGGACCCTTCGGGTTCGATTTTTCCGAGCAACCCTAAATATATCCCTAGCCGGCATGGGAGAAGACTGAAAACCCGGGCCCCAGAAAACACGTTGCAAGCCCCTTTGGACCATCCAAAAGTGTCACCAAAGGAAGGCGTTGGGTACAAGAGAACTCCCCAGGGGAGCCTTTACGCAGCCCCACATGCAACTGGACCCTCCAGGTTCGCTGTTTCCGAGCATCCCTAAACATAGCCCTTGCCGGCATCGAAGACGACTGAAAAATCAGGCCCCAGGAAATGCGTTCCGAGCCCTTTTCGCCCATCCAAAAGTGCCCCCATTGGAAGACTTTGGGTACAAGAGAACTCCCCAGGGGAGCCTTTACGCAGCCCCACATGCAACTGGACCCTCCGGGTTCGCTGTTTCCGAGCATCCCTAAACATAGCCCTAGCCGGCATCGAAGACGAATGAAAAATCAGGCCCAGGAAATACGTTTCAAGCCCTTTTCGCCCATCCAAATGTGCCCCCAAAGGAAGGCTTTAAGTATTAGTGAACTCCCCAGGGGAGCCTTTACGCAGCCCCACATGCAACTGGACCCTCTGGGTTCGCAGTTCCTGAGCAAACCTAAACAAAGCCCTAGCCGTCATCGGAGACGAGTGAAAAATCAGGCCCCAGGAAATGCGTTGCGAGCTCCTTTGGACCATCCAAAAGTGCCCCCAAAGGAAGGCTTTGGGTATAAGAGAACTCCCCAGGGGAGCCTTTACGCAGCCCCACATGCAACTGGACCCTCCGGGTTCGATTTTTCCGAGCAACCCTAAATATATCCCTAGCCGGCTTGGGAGAAGACTGAAAACCCGGGCCCCAGAAAACGCGTTGCAAGCCCCTTTGGACCATCCAAAAGTGTCACCAAAGGAAGGCTTTGGGTACAAGAGAACTCCCCAGGGGAGCCTTTACGCAGCCCCACATGCAACTGCACCCTCCGGGTTGGCTGTTCATGAGCAAACGTAAACGTAGCCCTAGCCGTCATCGGAGACGAGTGAAAAATCAGGCCCCAGGAAATGCGTTGCGAGCCCCTTTGGACCATCCAAAATTGCCCCCAAACGAAGGCTTTGGGTACATCTGAAGTTCCGAGGGGAGCCTTTACGCAGCCCCATATGCAACTGGACCCTACGGGTTCGCTGTTTCCGAGCACCCCTAAACATAGCCCTAGCAGTCATCGGAGACAAGTGAAAAATCAGGCCCCAGGAAATGCGTTCTGAGCCCCTTTGGACCATCCAAAAGTGTCACCAAAGGAAGGCGTTGGGTACATCTGAACTTTGCAGGGGAGCCTTTACGCAGCCCCACATGCAACTGGACCCTCCGGGTTCGCTGTTTCCGAGCATCCCTAAACATTACCCTTGCCGGCATCGAAGACGAATGAAAAATCAGACCCCAGGAAATGCGTTGCGAGCCCTTTTCGCCCATCCAAAAGTGTCACCAAAGGAAGACTTTGGGTACAAGTGAACTCCCCAGGGGAGCCTTTACGCAGCCCCACATGCAACTGGACCCTCCGGGTTTGCTCTTTCCGAGCATCGCTAAAGATAGCCCTAGCCGGCATCGATGACGACTGAAAAATCAGGCCCCAGGAAATGCGTTGCGAGCCCTTTTCGCCCATCCAAAAGTGCCCCCAAAGGAAGGCTTTGGGTACAAGTGAACTCCCCAGGGGAGCCTTTACGCAGCCCCACATGCAACTGGACCCTCCGGGTTCGCTGTTTCCGAGCATCCCTAAACATAGCCCTAGCCGGCATCGAAGACGAATGAAAAATCAGGCCCCAGGAAATGCGTTGCGAGTCCTTTTCGCCCATCCAAAAGTGCCCCCAAAGGAAGGCTTTGTGTACAAGTGAACTCCCCAGGGGAGCCTTTACGCAGCCCCACATGCAACTGCACCCTCCGGGTTCGATTTTTCCGAGCAACCCTAAATATATCCCTAGCCAGCATGGGAGAAGACTGAAAACCTGGGTCCCAGAAAACGCGTTGCAAGCCCCTTTGGACCATCCAAAAGTGTCACCAAAGGAAGGCGTTGGGTACAAGTGAACTCCCCAGGGGAGCCTTTACGCAGCCCCACATGCCACTGGACCCTCCGGGTTCGCTGTTTCCGAGCATCCCTAAACATAGCCCTTGCCGGCATCGAAGACGACTGAAAAATCAGGCCCCAGGAAATGCATTCCGAGCCCTTTTCGCCCATCCAAAAGTGCCCCCAAAGGAAGACTTTGGGTACAAGAGAACTCCCCAGGGGAGCCTTTACGCAGCCCCACATGCAACTGGACCCTCCGGGTTCGCCGTTTCCAAGCATCCCTAAACATAGCCCTAGCCGGCATCGATGACGACTGAAAAATCAGGCCCCAGGAAATGCGTTACGAGACCGTTTCGCGCATCCAAAAGTGCCCCCAAAGGAAGGCTTTGGGTACAAGTGAACTCCCCAGGGGAGCCTTTATGCAGCCCCACATGCCACTGGACCCTCCGGGTTCGTTGTTTCCGAGCATCCCTAAACATAGCCATAGCCGGAATGGATGATGACTGAAACATCAGGCCCAGGGAAATGCGTTACGAGCCCTTTTCGCCCATCCAAATGTGCCCCCAAAGGAAGGCTTTAAGTATAAGTGAACTTCCCAGGGGAGCCTTTACGCAGCCCCACATGCAACTGGACCCTCCGTTTTCGCAGTTCCTGAGCAAACCTAAGCGTAGCCCTAGCCGTCATCGGAGACGAGTGAAAAATCAGGCCCCAGGAAATGCGTTGCGAGCTCCTTTGGACCATCCAAAAGTGCCCCCAAAGGAAGGCTTTGGGTATAAGAGAACTCCCCAGGGGAGCCTTTACGCAGCCCCACATGCAACTGGACCCTCCGGGTTCGATTTTTCCGAGCAACCGTAAATATATCCCTAGCCGGCTTGGGAGAAGACTGAAAACCTGGGCCCCAGAAAACGCGTTGCAGGCCCCTTTGGACCATCCAAAAGTGTCACCAAAGGAAGGCTTTGGGTACAAGAGAACTCCCCAGGGGAGTCTTTACGCAGCCCCACATGCAACTGCACCCTCCGGGTTCGCTGTTCATGAGCAAACGTAAACGTAGCCCTAGCCGTCATCGGAGACGAGTGAAAAATCAGGCCCCAGGAAATGCGTTGCGAGCCCCTTTGGACCATCCAAAATTGCCCCCAAACGAAGGCTTTGGGTACATCTGAAGTTTCGAGGGGAGCCTTTACGCAGCCCCATATGCAACTGGACCCTCCGGGTTCGCTGTTTCCGAGCACCCCTAAACATAGCCCTAGCAATCATCGGAGACAAGTGAAAAATCAGGCCCCAGGAAATGCGTTCAGAGCCCCTTTGGACCATCCAAAATTGTCACCAAAGGAAGGCGTTGGGTACATCTGAACTCCCCAGTGGAGCCTTTACGCAGACCCACATGCAACTGGACCCTCCGGGTTCGATTTTTCCGAGCAACCCTAAATATATCCCTAGCCAGCATGGGAGAAGACTGAAAACCTGGGTCCCAGAAAACGCGTTGCAAGCACCTTTGGACCATCCAAAAGTGTCACCAAAGGAAGGCTTTGGGTACAAGTGAAATCCCCAGGGGAGCATTTACGCAGCCCCACATGCAACTGGACCCTCTGGGTTCGCTGTTTCTGAGCATCCCTAAATGTAGCCCTAGCCGGCATCGAAGACGACTGAAAAATCAGGCCCCAGGAAATGCGTTCGGAGCCCTTTTCGCCCATCCAAAAGTGCCACCAAAGGAAGGCTTTGGGTACAAGTGAACTCCTCAGGGGAGCCTTTACGCAGCCCCACATGCAACTGGACCCTCCGGGTTCGCTGTTTCCGAGCATCCCTAAACATAGCCCTAGCCGGCATCGAAGACGACTGAAAAACCCGGGCCCCAGAAAAAGTGTTGCAAGCCACTTTGGACCATCCAAAAGTGTCACCAAAGGAAGGCTTTGGGTACAAGTGAAATCCCCAGGGGAGCATTTATGCAGCCCCACATGCAACTGGACCCTCCGGGTTCGATTTTTCCGAGCAAACCTAAATATATCACTAGCCGGCATGGGAGAAGTCTGAAAACCCGGGCCCCAGAAAAAGCGTTGCATGCCACTTTGGACCATCCAAAAGTGTCACCAAAGGAAGGCTTTGGGTACAAGTGAACTCCCCAGGGGAGCATTTATGCAGCCCCACATGCAACTGGACCCTCCGGGTTCGCTGTTTCCGAGCATCCCTAAAAATAGCCCTAGCCGGCATCGAAGACGACTGAAAAATCAGGCCCCAGGAAATGCGTTACGAGCCGTTTTCGCCCATCAAAAAGTGCCCCCAAAGGAAGGCTTTGTGTACAAGTGAACTCCCCAGGGGAGCCTTTACGCAGCCCCACATGCAACTGGACCCTCCGGGTTCGATTTTTCCGAGCAACCCTAAATATATCCCTAGCCAGCATGGGATAAGACTGAAAACCTGGGTCCCAGAAAACGCGTTGCAAGCCCCTTTGGACCATCCAAAAGTGTCACCAAAGGAAGGCGTTGGGTACAAGTGAACTCCCCAGGGGAGCCTTTACGCAGCCCCACATGCAACTGGACCCTCTGGGTTCGCTGTTTCCGAGCATCCCTAAACATAGCCCTAGCCGGCATCGAAGACGACTGAAAAATCAGGCCCCAGGAAATGCGTTCCGAGCCCTTTTCGCCCATCCAAAATTGCCCCCAAAGGAAGGCTTTGGGTACAAGAGAACTCCCCAGGGGAGCCTTTACGCAGCCCCACATGCAACTGGACCCTTCGGGTTCGATTTTTCCGAGCAACTCTAAATATATCCCTAGCCAACATGGGAGAAGACTGAAAACCCGGGCCCCAGAAAACGCGTTGCAAGCCCCTTTGGACCATCCAAAAGTGTCACCAAAGGAAGGCTTTGGGTAGAAGAGAACTCCCCAGGGGAGCCTTTACGCAGCCCCACATGCAACTGGACCCTGCGGGTTCAATTTTTCCGAGCAACCCTAAATATATCACTAGCCGGCATGGGAGAAGACTGTAATCCCTGGCCCCAGAAAACGCTTTGCAAGCCCCTTTGGACCATCCAAAAGTGTCACCAAAGGAAGGCTTTGGGTACAAGTGAAATCCCCAGGGGAGCATTTATGCTGCCCCACATGCAACTGGACCCTCCGCGTTCGCTGTTTCCGAGCATCGCTAAAGATAGCCATAGCCGGCATCGATGACGACTGAAAAATCAGGCCCCAGGAAATGCGTTCCGTGCCCTTTTCGCCCATCCAAAAGTGCCCCCAAAGGAAGGCTTTGGGTACAAGTGAACTCCCCAGGGGAGCCTTTACGCAGCCCCACATGCAACTGGACCCTCCGGGTTCGCTGTTTCTGAGTATCCCTAAATATAGCCCTAGCCGGCATCGAAGACGACTGAAAAATCAGGCCCCAGGAAATGCGTTGCAAGCCCTTTTCGCCCATCCAAAAGTGCCACCAAAGGAAGGCTTTGGGTAAGGTGAACTCCTCAGGGGAGCCTTTACGCAGCCCCACATGCAACTGGACCCTCCGGGTTCGTTGTTTCCGAGCATCCCTAAACATAATCCTAGCCGGAATGGATGATGACTGAAAAATCAGGCCCCGGGAAATGAGTTACGAGCCCTTTTCGCCCATCCAAATGTGCCCCCAAAGGAAGGCTTTGGGTACAAGTGAACTCCCCAGGTGAGCCTTTACGCAGCCCCACATGCAACTGGACCCTCCGGGTTCGCTGTTTCCGAGCATCCCTAAACATAGCCCTAGCCGGCATCGAAGACGACTGAAAAACCCGGGCCCCAGAAAACGCGTTGCAAGCCCCTTTGGACCATCCAAAAGTGTCACCAAAGGAAGGCTTTGTGTACAAGTGAAATCCCCAGGGGAGCATTTATGCAGCCCCACATGCAACTGGACCCTTAGGGTTCGATTTTTCCGAGCAAACCTAAATATATCACTAGCCGGCATGGGAGAAGTCTGAAAACCCGGGCCCCAGAAAACGCGTTGCATGCCTCTTTGGACCATCCAAAAGTGTCACCAAAGGAAGGCTTTGGTACAAGTGAACTCCCCAGGGGAGCATTTATGCAGCCCCACATGCAACTGGACCCTCCGGGTTCGCTGTTTCCGAGCATCCCTAAAAATAGCCCTAGCCGGCATCGAAGACGACTGAAAAATCAGGCCCCAGGAAATGCGTTACGAGCCGTTTTCGCCCATCTAAAAGTGCCCCCAAAGGAAGGCTTTGTGTACAAGTGAACTCCCCAGGGGAGCCTTTACGCAGCCCCACATGCAACTGGACCCTCCGGGTTCGATTTTTCCGAGCAACCCTAAATATATCCCTAGCCAGCATGGGAGAAGACTGAATACCTGGGTCCCAGAAAACGCGTTGCAAGCACCTTTGGACCATCCAAAAGTGTCACCAAAGGAAGGCTTTGGGTACAAGAGAACTCCCCAGGGGAGCCTTTACGCAGCCCCACACGCAACTGGACCCTCCGGGTTCGCTGTTTCCGAGCATCCCTAAACATAGCCCTAGCCGGCATCGAAGACGACTGAAAAATCAGGCCCCAGGAAATGCGTTCCGAGCCCTTTTCGCCCATCCAAAAGTGCCCCCAAAGGAAGGCTTTGGGTACAAGAGAACTCCCCAGGGGAGACTTTACGCAGCCCCACATGCAACTGGACCCTTCGGGTTCGATTTTTCCGAGCAACCCTAAAAATATCCCTAGCCGGCATCGAAGACGACTGAAAAATCAGGCCCCAGGAAATGCGTTCCGAGCCCTTTTCGCCCATCCAAAAGTGCCCCCATTGGAAGACTTTGGGTACAAGAGAACTCCCCAGGGGAGCCTTTACGCAGCCCCACACGCAACTGGACCCTCCGGGTTCGCTGTTTCCGAGCATCCCTAAACACAGCCCTTGCCGGCATCGAAGACGACTGAAAAATCAGGCCCCAGGAAATGCGTTCCGAGCCCTTTTCGCCCATCCAAAAGTGCCCCCATTGGAAGACTTTGGGTACAAGAGAACTCCCCAGGGGAGCCTTTACGCAGCCCCACACGCAACTGGACCCTCCGGGTTCGCTGTTTCCGAGCATCCCTAAACACAGCCCTTGCCGGCATCGAAGACGACTGAAAAATCAGGCCCCAGGAAATGCGTTCCGAGCCCTTTTCGCCCATCCAAAAGTGCCCCCATTGGAAGACTTTGGGTACAAGAGAACTCCCCAGGGGAGCCTTTACGCAGCCCCACATGCAACTGGACCCTCCGGGTTCGCTGTTTCCGAGCATCCCTAAACATAACCCTAGCCGGCATCGATGACGACTGAAAAATCAGGCCCCAGGAAATAGGTTTCAAGCCCCATTCACCCATCCAAAAGTGCCCCCAAAGGAAGGCTTTGGGTACAAGAGAACTCCCCAGGGGAGACTTTACGCAGCCCCACATGCAACTGCACCCTCCGGGTTCGCTGTTCCTGAGCATCCCTAAACATATCCCTAGCCGGAATGGATGATGACTGAAACATCAGGCCCAGGGAAATGCGTTACGAGCCCTTTTCGCCCATCCAAATGTGCCCCCAAAGGAAGGCTTTAAGTATTAGTGAACTCCCCAGGTGAGCCTTTACGCAGCCCCACATGCAACTGGACCCTCTGGGTTCGCAGTTCCTGAGCAAACCTAAACAAAGCCCTAGCCGTCATCGGAGACGACTGAAAAATCAGGCCCCAGGAAATGCGTTGCGAGCTCCTTTGGACCATCCAAAAGTGCCCCCAAAGGAAGGCTTTGGGTACAAGAGAACTCCCCAGGGGAGCCTTTACGCAGCCCCACATGCAACTGGACCCTTCGGGTTCGATTTTTCCGAGCAACTCTAAATATATCCCTAGCCAACATGGGAGAAGACTGAAAACCCGGGCCCCAGAAAACGCGTTGCAAGCCCCTTTGGACCATCCAAAAGTGTCACCAAAGGAAGGCTTTGGGTAGAAGAGAACTCCCCAGGGGAGCCTTTACGCAGCCCCACATGCAACTGGACACTGCGGGTTCAATTTTTCCGAGCAACCCTAAATATATCACTAGCCGGCATGGGAGAAGACTGTAATCCCTGGCCCCAGAAAACGCGTTGCAAGCCCCTTTGGACCATCCAAAAGTGTCACCAAAGGAAGGCTTTGGGTACAAGTGAAATCCCCAGGGGAGCATTTATGCTGCCCCACATGCAACTGGACCCTCCGCGTTCGCTGTTTCCGAGCATCGCTAAAGATAGCCATAGCCGGCATCGATGACGACTGAAAAATCAGGCCCCAGGAAATGCGTTCCGTGCCCTTTTCGCCCATCCAAAAGTGCCCCCAAAGGAAGGCTTTGGGTACAAGTGAACTCCCCAGGGGAGCCTTTACGCAGCCCCACATGCAACTGGACCCTCCGGGTTCGCTGTTTCTGAGTATCCCTAAATATAGCCCTAGCCGGCATCGAAGACGACTGAAAAATCAGGCCCCAGGAAATGCGTTGCAAGCCCTTTTCGCCCATCCAAAAGTGCCACCAAAGGAAGGCTTTGGGTAAGGTGAACTCCTCAGGGGAGCCTTTACGCAGCCCCACATGCAACTGGACCCTCCGGGTTCGTTGTTTCCGAGCATCCCTAAACATAATCCTAGCCGGAATGGATGATGACTGAAAAATCAGGCCCCGGGAAATGAGTTACGAGCCCTTTTCGCCCATCCAAATGTGCCCCCAAAGGAAGGCTTTGGGTACAAGTGAACTCCCCAGGTGAGCCTTTACGCAGCCCCACATGCAACTGGACCCTCCGGGTTCGCTGTTTCCGAGCATCCCTAAACATAGCCCTAGCCGGCATCGAAGACGACTGAAAAACCCGGGCCCCAGAAAACGCGTTGCAAGCCCCTTTGGACCATCCAAAAGTGTCACCAAAGGAAGGCTTTGTGTACAAGTGAAATCCCCAGGGGAGCATTTATGCAGCCCCACATGCAACTGGACCCTTAGGGTTCGATTTTTCCGAGCAAACCTAAATATATCACTAGCCGGCATGGGAGAAGTCTGAAAACCCGGGCCCCAGAAAACGCGTTGCATGCCTCTTTGGACCATCCAAAAGTGTCACCAAAGGAAGGCTTTGGTACAAGTGAACTCCCCAGGGGAGCATTTATGCAGCCCCACATGCAACTGGACCCTCCGGGTTCGCTGTTTCCGAGCATCCCTAAAAATAGCCCTAGCCGGCATCGAAGACGACTGAAAAATCAGGCCCCAGGAAATGCGTTACGAGCCGTTTTCGCCCATCTAAAAGTGCCCCCAAAGGAAGGCTTTGTGTACAAGTGAACTCCCCAGGGGAGCCTTTACGCAGCCCCACATGCAACTGGACCCTCCGGGTTCGATTTTTCCGAGCAACCCTAAATATATCCCTAGCCAGCATGGGAGAAGACTGAAAACCTGGGTCCCAGAAAACGCGTTGCAAGCACCTTTGGACCATCCAAAAGTGTCACCAAAGGAAGGCTTTGGGTACAAGAGAACTCCCCAGGGGAGCCTTTACGCAGCCCCACACGCAACTGGACCCTCCGGGTTCGCTGTTTCCGAGCATCCCTAAACATAGCCCTAGCCGGCATCGAAGACGACTGAAAAATCAGGCCCCAGGAAATGCGTTGCGAGCCCTTTTCGCCCATCCAAAAGTGCCCCCAAAGGAAGGCTTTGGGTACAAGAGAACTCCCCAGGGGAGACTTTACGCAGCCCCACATGCAACTGGACCCTTCGGGTTCGATTTTTCCGAGCAACCCTAAATATATCCCTAGCCGGCATGGGAGAAGACTGAAAACCCGGGCCCCAGAAAACACGTTGCAAGCCCCTTTGGACCATCCAAAAGTGTCACCAAAGGAAGGCGTTGGGTACAAGAGAACTCCCCAGGGGAGCCTTTACGCAGCCCCACATGCAACTGGACCCTCCAGGTTCGCTGTTTCCGAGCATCCCTAAACACAGCCCTTGCCGGCATCGAAGACGACTGAAAAATCAGGCCCCAGGAAATGCGTTCCGAGCCCTTTTCGCCCATCCAAAAGTGCCCCCATTGGAAGACTTTGGGTACAAGAGAACTCCCCAGGGGAGCCTTTACGCAGCCCCACATGCAACTGGACCCTCCGGGTTCGCTGTTTCCGAGCATCCCTAAACATAACCCTAGCCGGCATCGATGACGACTGAAAAATCAGGCCCCAGGAAATAGGTTTCAAGCCCCATTCACCCATCCAAAAGTGCCCCCAAAGGAAGGCTTTGGGTACAAGAGAACTCCCCAGGGGAGACTTTACGCAGCCCCACATGCAACTGCACCCTCCGGGTTCGCTGTTCCTGAGCATCCCTAAACATATCCCTAGCCGGAATGGATGATGACTGAAACATCAGGCCCAGGGAAATGCGTTACGAGCCCTTTTCGCCCATCCAAATGTGCCCCCAAAGGAAGGCTTTAAGTATTAGTGAACTCCCCAGGTGAGCCTTTACGCAGCCCCACATGCAACTGGACCCTCTGGGTTCGCAGTTCCTGAGCAAACCTAAACAAAGCCCTAGCCGTCATCGGAGACGAGTGAAAACTCAGGCCCCAGGAAATGCGTTGCGAGCTCCTTTGGACCATCCAAAAGTGCCCCCAAAGGAAGGCTTTGGGTATAAGAGAACTCCCCAGGGGAGCCTTTACGCAGCCCCACATGCAACTGGACCCTCCGGGTTCGATTTTTCCGAGCAACCCTAAATATATCCCTAGCCGGCTTGGGAGAAGACTGAAAACCCGGGCCCCAGAAAACGCGTTGCAAGCCCCTTTGGACCATCCAAAAGTGTCACCAAAGGAAGGCTTTGGGTACAAGAGAACTCCCCAGGGGAGCCTTTACGCAGCCCCACACGCAACTGGACCCTCCGGGTTCGCTGTTTCCGAGCATCCCTAAACATAGCCCTAGCCGGCATCGAAGACGACTGAAAAATCAGGCCCCAGGAAATGCGTTGCGAGCCCTTTTCGCCCATCCAAAAGTGCCACCAAAGGAAGGCTTTGGGTACAAGAGAACTCCCCAGGGGAGACTTTACGCAGCCCCACATGCAACTGGACCCTTCGGGTTCGATTTTTCCGAGCAACCCTAAATATATCCCTAGCCGGCATGGGAGAAGACTGAAAACGCGGGCCCCAGAAAACACGTTGCAAGCCCCTTTGGACCATCCAAAAGTGTCACCAAAGGAAGGCGTTGGGTACAAGAGAACTCCCCAGGGGAGCCTTTACGCAGCCCCACATGCAACTGGACCCTCCAGGTTCGCTGTTTCCGAGCATCCCTAAATATAGCCCTTGCCGGCATCGAAGACGACTGAAAAATCAGGCCCCAGGAAATGCGTTCCGAGCCCTTTTCGCCCATCCAAAAGTGCCCCCATTGGAAGACTTTGGGTACAAGAGAACTCCCCAGGGGAGCCTTTACGCAGCCCCACATGCAACTGGACCCTCCGGGTTCGCTGTTTCCGAGCATCCCTAAACATAGCCCTAGCCGGCATCGAAGACGAATGAAAAATCAGGCCCAGGAAATACGTTTCAAGCCCTTTTCGCCCATCCAAATGTGCCCCCAAAGGAAGGCTTTAAGTATTAGTGAACTCCCCAGGGGAGCCTTTACGCAGCCCCACATGCAACTGGACCCTCTGGGTTCGCAGTTCCTGAGCAAACCTAAACAAAGCCCTAGCCGTCATCGGAGACGAGTGAAAAATCAGGCCCCAGGAAATGCGTTGCGAGCTCCTTTGGACCATCCAAAAGTGCCCCCAAAGGAAGGCTTTGGGTATAAGAGAACTCCCCAGGGGAGCCTTTACGCAGCCCCACATGCAACTGGACCCTCCGGGTTCGATTTTTCCGAGCAACCCTAAATATATCCCTAGCCGGCTTGGGAGAAGACTGAAAACCCGGGCCCCAGAAAACGCGTTGCAAGCCCCTTTGGACCATCCAAAAGTGTCACCAAAGGAAGGCTTTGGGTACAAGAGAACTCCCCAGGGGAGTCTTTACGCAGCCCCACATGCAACTGCACCCTCCGGGTTGGCTGTTCATGAGCAAACGTAAACGTAGCCCTAGCCGTCATCGGAGACGAGTGAAAAATCAGGCCCCAGGAAATGCGTTGCGAGCCCCTTTGGACCATCCAAAATTGCCCCCAAACGAAGGCTTTGGGTACATCTGAAGTTCCGAGGGGAGCCTTTACGCAGCCCCATATGCAACTGGACCCTACGGGTTCGCTGTTTCCGAGCACCCCTAAACATAGCCCTAGCAGTCATCGGAGACAAGTGAAAAATCAGGCCCCAGGAAATGCGTTCTGAGCCCCTTTGGACCATCCAAAAGTGTCACCAAAGGAAGGCGTTGGGTACATCTGAACTTTGCAGGGGAGCCTTTACGCAGCCCCACATGCAACTGGACCCTCCGGGTTCGCTGTTTCCGAGCATCCCTAAACATTACCCTTGCCGGCATCGAAGACGAATGAAAAATCAGGCCCCAGGAAATGCGTTGCGAGCCCTTTTCGCCCATCCAAAAGTGCCCCCAAAGGAAGGCTTTGGGTACAAGTGAACTCCCCAGGGGAGCCTTTACGCAGCCCCACATGCAACTGGACCCTCCGGGTTCGCTGTTTCCGAGCATCCCTAAACATAGCCCTAGCCGGCATCGAAGACGAATGAAAAATCAGGCCCCAGGAAATGCGTTGCGAGTCCTTTTCGCCCATCCAAAAGTGCCCCCAAAGGAAGGCTTTGTGTACAAGTGAACTCCCCAGGGGAGCCTTTACGCAGCCCCACATGCAACTGCACCCTCCGGGTTCGATTTTTCCGAGCAACCCTAAATATATCCCTAGCCAGCATGGGAGAAGACTGAAAACCTGGGTCCCAGAAAACGCGTTGCAAGCCCCTTTGGACCATCCAAAAGTGTCACCAAAGGAAGGCGTTGGGTACAAGTGAACTCCCCAGGGGAGCCTTTACGCAGCCCCACATGCCACTGGACCCTCCGGGTTCGCTGTTTCCGAGCATCCCTAAACATAGCCCTTGCCGGCATCGAAGACGACTGAAAAATCAGGCCCCAGGAAATGCATTCCGAGCCCTTTTCGCCCATCCAAAAGTGCCCCCAAAGGAAGACTTTGGGTACAAGAGAACTCCCCAGGGGAGCCTTTACGCAGCCCCACATGCAACTGGACCCTCCGGGTTCGCCGTTTCCAAGCATCCCTAAACATAGCCCTAGCCGGCATCGATGACGACTGAAAAATCAGGCCCCAGGAAATGCGTTACGAGACCGTTTCGCGCATCCAAAAGTGCCCCCAAAGGAAGGCTTTGGGTACAAGTGAACTCCCCAGGGGAGCCTTTATGCAGCCCCACATGCCACTGGACCCTCCGGGTTCGTTGTTTCCGAGCATCCCTAAACATAGCCATAGCCGGAATGGATGATGACTGAAACATCAGGCCCAGGGAAATGCGTTACGAGCCCTTTTCGCCCATCCAAATGTGCCCCCAAAGGAAGGCTTTAAGTATAAGTGAACTTCCCAGGGGAGCCTTTACGCAGCCCCACATGCAACTGGACCCTCCGTTTTCGCAGTTCCTGAGCAAACCTAAGCGTAGCCCTAGCCGTCATCGGAGACGAGTGAAAAATCAGGCCCCAGGAAATGCGTTGCGAGCTCCTTTGGACCATCCAAAAGTGCCCCCAAAGGAAGGCTTTGGGTATAAGAGAACTCCCCAGGGGAGCCTTTACGCAGCCCCACATGCAACTGGACCCTCCGGGTTCGATTTTTCCGAGCAACCGTAAATATATCCCTAGCCGGCTTGGGAGAAGACTGAAAACCTGGGCCCCAGAAAACGCGTTGCAGGCCCCTTTGGACCATCCAAAAGTGTCACCAAAGGAAGGCTTTGGGTACAAGAGAACTCCCCAGGGGAGTCTTTACGCAGCCCCACATGCAACTGCACCCTCCGGGTTCGCTGTTCATGAGCAAACGTAAACGTAGCCCTAGCCGTCATCGGAGACGAGTGAAAAATCAGGCCCCAGGAAATGCGTTGCGAGCCCCTTTGGACCATCCAAAATTGCCCCCAAACGAAGGCTTTGGGTACATCTGAAGTTTCGAGGGGAGCCTTTACGCAGCCCCACATGCAACTGGACCCTCCGGGTTCGCTGTTTCCGAGCATCCCTAAACATAGCCCTAGCCGGCATCGAAGACGACTGAAAAACCCGGGCCCCAGAAAAAGTGTTGCAAGCCACTTTGGACCATCCAAAAGTGTCACCAAAGGAAGGCTTTGGGTACAAGTGAAATCCCCAGGGGAGCATTTATGCAGCCCCACATGCAACTGGACCCTCCGGGTTCGATTTTTCCGAGCAAACCTAAATATATCACTAGCCGGCATGGGAGAAGTCTGAAAACCCGGGCCCCAGAAAAAGCGTTGCATGCCTCTTTGGACCATCCAAAAGTGTCACCAAAGGAAGGCTTTGGGTACAAGAGAACTCCCCAGGGGAGTCTTTACGCAGCCCCACATGCAACTGCACCCTCCGGGTTCGCTGTTCATGAGCAAACGTAAACGTAGCCCTAGCCGTCATCGGAGACGAGTGAAAAATCAGGCCCCAGGAAATGCGTTGCGAGCCCCTTTGGACCATCCAAAATTGCCCCCAAACGAAGGCTTTGGGTACATCTGAAGTTTCGAGGGGAGCCTTTACGCAGCCCCACATGCAACTGGACCCTCCGGGTTCGCTGTTTCCGAGCATCCCTAAACATAGCCCTAGCCGGCATCGAAGACGACTGAAAAACCCGGGCCCCAGAAAAAGTGTTGCAAGCCACTTTGGACCATCCAAAAGTGTCACCAAAGGAAGGCTTTGGGTACAAGTGAAATCCCCAGGGGAGCATTTATGCAGCCCCACATGCAACTGGACCCTCCGGGTTCGATTTTTCCGAGCAAACCTAAATATATCACTAGCCGGCATGGGAGAAGTCTGAAAACCCGGGCCCCAGAAAAAGCGTTGCATGCCTCTTTGGACCATCCAAAAGTGTCACCAAAGGAAGGCTTTGGGTACAAGTGAACTCCCCAGGGGAGCATTTATGCAGCCCCACATGCAACTGGACCCTCCGGGTTCGCTGTTTCCGAGCATCCCTAAAAATAGCCCTAGCCGGCATCGAAGACGACTGAAAAATCAGGCCCCAGGAAATGCGTTACGAGCCGTTTTCGCCCATCAAAATGTGCCCCCAAAGGAAGGCTTTGTGTACAAGTGAACTCCCCAGGGGAGCCTTTACGCAGCCCCACATGCAACTGGACCCTCCGGGTTCGATTTTTCCGAGCAACCCTAAATATATCCCTAGCCAGCATGGGATAAGACTGAAAACCTGGGTCCCAGAAAACGCGTTGCAAGCCCCTTTGGACCATCCAAAAGTGTCACCAAAGGAAGGCGTTGGGTACAAGTGAACTCCCCAGGGGAGCCTTTACGCAGCCCCACATGCAACTGGACCCTCTGGGTTCGCTGTTTCCGAGCATCCCTAAACATAGCCCTAGACGGCATCGAAGACGACTGAAAAATCAGGCCCCAGGAAATGCGTTCCGAGCCCTTTTCGCCCATCCAAAAGTGCCCCCAAAGGAAGGCTTTGGGTACAAGAGAACTCCCCAGGGGAGCCTTTACGCAGCCCCACATGCAACTGGACCCTCCGGGTTCGCTGTTTCTGAGTATCCCTAAATATAGCCCTAGCCGGCATCGAAGACGACTGAAAAATCAGGCCCCAGGAAATGCGTTGCAAGCCCTTTTCGCCCATCCAAAAGTGCCACCAAAGGAAGGCTTTGGGTAAGGTGAACTCCTCAGGGGAGTCTTTACGCAGCCCCACATGCAACTGGACCCTCCGGGTTCGTTGTTTCCGAGCATCCCTAAACATAATCCTAGCCGGAATGGATGATGACTGAAAAATCAGGCCCCGGGAAATGAGTTACGAGCCCTTTTCGCCCATCCAAATGTGCCCCCAAAGGAAGGCTTTGGGTACAAGTGAACTCCCCAGGTGAGCCTTTACGCAGCCCCACATGCAACTGGACCCTCCGGGTTCGCTGTTTCCGAGCATCCCTAAACATAGCCCTAGCCAGCATCGAAGACGAATGAAAAATCAGGCCCAGGAAATACGTTTCAAGCCCTTTTCGCCCATCCAAATGTGCCCCCAAAGGAAGGCTTTAAGTATTAGTGAACTCCCCAGGGGAGCCTTTACGCAGCCCCACATGCAACTGGACCCTCTGGGTTCGCAGTTCCTGAGCAAACCTAAACAAAGCCCTAGCCGTCATCGGAGACGAGTGAAAAATCAGGCCCCAGGAAATGCGTTGCGAGCTCCTTTGGACCATCCAAAAGTGCCCCCAAAGGAAGGCTTTGGGTATAAGAGAACTCCCCAGGGGAGCCTTTACGCAGCCCCACATGCAACTGGACCCTCCGGGTTCGATTTTTCCGAGCAACCCTAAATATATCCCTAGCCGGCTTGGGAGAAGACTGAAAACCCGGGGCCCAGAAAACGCGTTGCAAGCCCCTTTGGACCATCCAAAAGTGTCACCAAAGGAAGGCTTTGGGTACAAGTGAACTCCCCAGGGGAGTCTTTACGCAGCCCCACATGCAACTGCACCCTCCGGGTTGGCTGTTCATGAGCAAACGTAAACGTAGCCCTAGCCGTCATCGGAGACGAGTGAAAAATCAGGCCCCAGGAAATGCGTTGCGAGCCCCTTTGGACCATCCAAAATTGCCCCCAAACGAAGGCTTTGGGTACATCTGAAGTTCCGAGGGGAGCCTTTACGCAGCCCCATATGCAACTGGACCCTACGGGTTCGCTGTTTCCGAGCACCCCTAAACATAGCCCTAGCAGTCATCGGAGACAAGTGAAAAATCAGGCCCCAGGAAATGCGTTCTGAGCCCCTTTGGACCATCCAAAAGTGTCACCAAAGGAAGGCGTTGGGTACATCTGAACTTTGCAGGGGAGCCTTTACGCAGCCCCACATGCAACTGGACCCTCCGGGTTCGCTGTTTCCGAGCATCCCTAAACATTACCCTTGCCGGCATCGAAGACGAATGAAAAATCAGACCCCAGGAAATGCGTTGCGAGCCCTTTTCGCCCATCCAAAAGTGTCACCAAAGGAAGACTTTGGGTACAAGTGAACTCCCCAGGGGAGCCTTTACGCAGCCCCACATGCAACTGGACCCTCCGGGTTTGCTCTTTCCGAGCATCGCTAAAGATAGCCCTAGCCGGCATCGATGACGACTGAAAAATCAGGCCCCAGGAAATGCGTTGCGAGCCCTTTTCGCCCATCCAAAAGTGCCCCCAAAGGAAGGCTTTGGGTACAAGTGAACTCCCCAGGGGAGCCTTTACGCAGCCCCACATGCAACTGGACCCTCCGGGTTCGCTGTTTCCGAGCATCCCTAAACATAGCCCTAGCCGGCATCGAAGACGAATGAAAAATCAGGCCCCAGGAAATGCGTTGCGAGTCCTTTTCGCCCATCCAAAAGTGCCCCCAAAGGAAGGCTTTGTGTACAAGTGAACTCCCCAGGGGAGCCTTTACGCAGCCCCACATGCAACTGCACCCTCCGGGTTCGATTTTTCCGAGCAACCCTAAATATATCCCTAGCCAGCATGGGAGAAGACTGAAAACCTGGGTCCCAGAAAACGCGTTGCAAGCCCCTTTGGACCATCCAAAAGTGTCACCAAAGGAAGGCGTTGGGTACAAGTGAACTCCCCAGGGGAGCCTTTACGCAGCCCCACATGCCACTGGACCCTCCGGGTTCGCTGTTTCCGAGCATCCCTAAACATAGCCCTTGCCGGCATCGAAGACGACTGAAAAATCAGGCCCCAGGAAATGCATTCCGAGCCCTTTTCGCCCATCCAAAAGTGCCCCCAAAGGAAGACTTTGGGTACAAGAGAACTCCCCAGGGGAGCCTTTACGCAGCCCCACATGCAACTGGACCCTCCGGGTTCGCCGTTTCCAAGCATCCCTAAACATAGCCCTAGCCGGCATCGATGACGACTGAAAAATCAGGCCCCAGGAAATGCGTTACGAGACCGTTTCGCGCATCCAAAAGTGCCCCCAAAGGAAGGCTTTGGGTACAAGTGAACTCCCCAGGGGAGCCTTTATGCAGCCCCACATGCCACTGGACCCTCCGGGTTCGTTGTTTCCGAGCATCCCTAAACATAGCCATAGCCGGAATGGATGATGACTGAAACATCAGGCCCAGGGAAATGCGTTACGAACCCTTTTCGCCCATCCAAATGTGCCCCCAAAGGAAGGCTTTAAGTATAAGTGAACTTCCCAGGGGAGCCTTTACGCAGCCCCACATGCAACTGGACCCTCCGTTTTCGCAATTCCTGAGCAAACCTAAGCGTAGCCCTAGCCGTCATCGGAGACGAGTGAAAAATCAGGCCCCAGGAAATGCGTTGCGAGCTCCTTTGGACCATCCAAAAGTGCCCCCAAAGGAAGGCTTTGGGTATAAGAGAACTCCCCAGGGGAGCCTTTACGCAGCCCCACATGCAACTGGACCCTCCGGGTTCGATTTTTCCGAGCAACCGTAAATATATCCCTAGCCGGCTTGGGAGAAGACTGAAAACCTGGGCCCCAGAAAACGCGTTGCAGGCCCCTTTGGACCATCCAAAAGTGTCACCAAAGGAAGGCTTTGGGTACAAGAGAACTCCCCAGGGGAGTCTTTACGCAGCCCCACATGCAACTGCACCCTCCGGGTTCGCTGTTCATGAGCAAACGTAAACGTAGCCCTAGCCGTCATGGGAGACGAGTGAAAAATCAGGCCCCAGGAAATGCGTTGCGAGCCCCTTTGGACCATCCAAAATTGCCCCCAAACGAAGGCTTTGGGTACATCTGAAGTTTCGAGGGGAGCCTTTACGCAGCCCCATATGCAACTGGACCCTCCGGGTTCGCTGTTTCCGAGCACCCCTAAACATAGCCCTAGCAATCATCGGAGACAAGTGAAAAATCAGGCCCCAGGAAATGCGTTCAGAGCCCCTTTGGACCATCCAAAAGTGTCACCAAAGGAAGGCGTTGGGTACATCTGAACTCCCCAGTGGAGCCTTTACGCAGCCCCACATGCAACTGGACCCTCCGGGTTCGCTGTTTCCGAGCATCCCTAAACATTACCCTTGCCGGCATCGAAGACGACTGAAAAATCAGGCCCCAGGAAATGCGTTGCGAGCCCTTTTCGCCCATCCAAAAGTGCCCCCAAAGGAAGGCTTTGGGTACAAGAGAACTCCCCAGGGGAGACTTTACGCAGCCCCACATGCAACTGGACCCTTCGGGTTCGATTTTTCCGAGCAACCCTAAATATATCCCTAGCCAACATGGGAGAAGACTGAAAACCCGGGCCCCAGAAAACGCGTTGCAAGCCCCTTTGGAACATCCAAAAGTGTCACCAAAGGAAGGCGTTGGGTACAAGAGAACTCCCCAGGGGAGCCTTTACGCAGCCCCACATGCAACTGGACCCTCGGCGTTCGCTGTTCCTGAGCATCCCTAAACATAGCCCTTGCCGGCATCGAAGACGACTGAAAAATCAGGCCCCAGGAAATGCGTTCCGAGCCCTTTTCGCCCATCCAAAAGTGCCCCCAAAGGAAGACTTTGGGTACAAGAGAACTCCCCAGGGGAGCCTTTACGCAGCCCTAATGCAACTGGACCCTCCGGGTTCGCCGTTTCCAAGCATCCCTAAACATAGCCCTAGCCGGCATCGATGACGACTGAAAAATCAGGCCCCAGGAAATGCGTTACGAGACCGTTTCGCGCATCCAAAAGTGCCCCCAAAGGAAGGCTTTGGGTACAAGTGAACTCCCCAGGGGAGCCTTTATGCAGCCCCACATGCCACTGGACCCTCCGGGTTCGTTGTTTCCGAGCATCCCTAAACATAGCCATAGCCGGAATGGATGATGACTGAAACATCAGGCCCAGGGAAATGCGTTACGAGCCCTTTTCGCCCATCCAAATGTGCCCCCAAAGGAAGGCTTTAAGTATAAGTGAACTTCCCAGGGGAGCCTTTACGCAGCCCCACATGCAACTGGACCCTCCGTTTTCGCAGTTCCTGAGCAAACCTAAACGTAGCCCTAGCCGTCATCGGAGACGAGTGAAAAATCAGGCCCCAGGAAATGCGTTGCGAGCTCCTTTGGACCATCCAAAAGTGCCCCCAAAGGAAGGCTTTGGGTATAAGAGAACTCCCCAGGGGAGCCTTTACGCAGCCCCACATGCAACTGGACCCTCCGGGTTCGATTTTTCCGAGCAACCGTAAATATATCCCTAGCCGGCTTGGGAGAAGACTGAAAACCTGGGCCCCAGAAAACGCGTTGCAGGCCCCTTTGGACCATCCAAAAGTGTCACCAAAGGAAGGCTTTGGGTACAAGAGAACTCCCCAGGGGAGTCTTTACGCAGCCCCACATGCAACTGCACCCTCCGGGTTCGCTGTTCATGAGCAAACGTAAACGTAGCCCTAGCCGTCATCGGAGACGAGTGAAAAATCAGGCCCCAGGAAATGCGTTGCGAGCCCCTTTGGACCATCCAAAATTGCCCCCAAACGAAGGCTTTGGGTACATCTGAAGTTTCGAGGGGAGCCTTTACGCAGCCCCATATGCAACTGGACCCTCCGGGTTCGCTGTTTCCGAGCACCCCTAAACATAGCCCTAGCAATCATCGGAGACAAGTGAAAAATCAGGCCCCAGGAAATGCGTTCAGAGCCCCTTTGGACCATCCAAAAGTGTCACCAAAGGAAGGCGTTGGGTACATCTGAACTCCCCAGTGGAGCCTTTACGCAGCCCCACATGCAACTGGACCCTCCGGGTTCGCTGTTTCCGAGCATCCCTAAACATTACCCTTGCCGGCATCGAAGACGAATGAAAAATCAGGCCCCAGGAAATGCGTTACGAGCCCTTTTCGCGACTCCAAAAGTGCCCCCAAAGGAAGGCTTTGGGTACAAGTGAACTCCCCAGGGGAGCCTTTACGCAGCCCCACATGCAACTGGACCCTCCGCGTTCGCTGTTTCCGAGCATCCCTAAACATAGCCCTAGCCGGCAGCGAAGACGACTGAAAAATCAGGCCCCAGGAAATGCGTTGCGAGCCCTTTTCGCCCATCCAAAAGTGCCCCCAAAGGAAGGCTTTGGGTACAAGTGAACTCCCCAGGGGAGCCTTTACGCAGCCGCACATGCAACTGGACCCTCTGGGTTCGCTGTTTCGGAGCATCCCTAAACATAGCCCTAGCCGGCAGCGATGACGACTGAAAAATCAGGCCCCAGGAAATGCATTCCGAGCCCTTTTCGCCCATCCAAAAGTGCCCCTAAAGGAAGGCTTTGGGTACAAGAGAACTCCCCAGGGGAGCCTTTACGCAGCCCCACATGCAACTGGACCCTCCGGGTTCGCTGTTTCTGAGCATCCCTAAACATAGCCCTAGCCGGCATCGAAGACGACTGAAAAATCAGGCCCCAGGAAATGCGTTGCGAGCCCTTTTCGCCCATCCAAAAGTGCCACCAAAGGAAGGCTTTGGGTACAAGTGAACTCCCCAGGGGAGCCTTTACGCAGCCCCACATGCAACTGGACCCTCCGGGTTCGATTTTTCCGAGCAACCCTAAATATATCCCTAGCCGGCATGGGAGAAGACTGAAAACCTGGGTCCCAGAAAACGCGTTGCAAGCCCCTTTGGACCATCCAAAAGTGTCACCAGAGGAAGGCTTTAAGTATAAGTGAACTTCCCAGGGGAGCCTTTACGCAGCCCCACATGCAACTGGACCCTCCGGGTTCGTTGTTTCCGAGCATCCCTAAACATAGCCCTAGCCAGAATGGATGATGACTGAAACATCAGGCCCCAGGAAATGCGTTACGAGCCCTTTTCGCCCATCCAAATGTGCCCCCAAAGGAAGGCTTTAAGTATTAGTGAACTTCCCAGGGGAGCCTTTACGCAGCCCCACATGCAACTGGACCCTCCGTTTTCGCAGTTCCTGAGCAAACCTAAACGTAGCCCTAGCCGTCATCGGAGACGAGTGAAAAATCAGGCCCCAGGATGTGCGTTGCGAGCTCCTTTGGACCATCCAAAAGTGCCCCCAAAGGAAGGCTTTGGGTATAAGAGAACTCCCCAGGGGAGCCTTTACGCAGCCCCACATGCAACTGGACCCTCCGGGTTCGATTTTTCCGAGCAACCCTAAATATATCCCTAGCCGGCTTGGGAGAAGACTGAAAACCCGGGCCCCAGAAAACGCGTTGCAAGCCCCTTTGGACCATCCAAAAGTGTCACCAAAGGAAGGCTTTGGGTACAAGAGAACTCCCCAGGGGAGCCTTTACGCAGCCCCACATGCAACTGCACCCTCCGGGTTCGCTGTTCATGAGCAAACGTAAACGTAGCCCTAGCCGTCATCGGAGACGAGTGAAAAATCAGGCCCCAGGAAATGCGTTGCGAGCCCCTTTGGACCATCCAAAATTGCCCCCAAACGAAGGCTTTGGGTACATCTGAAGTTCCGAGGGGAGCCTTTACGCAGCCCCATATGCAACTGGACCCTCCGGGTTCGCTGTTTCCGAGCACCCCTTAACATAGCCCTAGCAGTCATCGGAGACAAGTGAAAAATCAGGCCCCAGGAAATGCGTTCAGAGCCCCTTTGGACCATCCAAAAGTGTCACCAAAGAAGGCGTTGGGTACATCTGAACTCCCCAGTGGAGCCTTTACGCAGCCCCACATGCAACTGGACCCTCCGGGTTCGCTGTTTCCGAGCATCCCTAAACATTACCCTTGCCGGCATCGAACACGAATGAATAATCAGGCCCCAGGAAATGCGTTACGAGCCCTTTTCGCGACTCCAAAAGTGCCCCCAAAGGAAGGCTTTGGGTACAAGTGAACTCCCCAGGGGAGCCTTTACGCAGCCCCACATGCAACTGGACCCTCCGCGTTCGCTGTTTCCGAGCATCCCTAAACATAGCCCTAGCCGGCAGCGAAGACGACTGAAAAATCAGGCCCCAGGAAATGCGTTGCGAGCCCTTTTCGCCCATCCAAAAGTGCCCCCAAAGGAAGGCTTTGGGTACAAGTGAACTCCCCAGGGGAGCCTTTACGCAGCCGCACATGCAACTGGACCCTCTGGGTTCGCTGTTTCGGAGCATCCCTAAACATAGCCCTAGCCGGCAGCGATGACGACTGAAAAATCAGGCCCCAGGAAATGCATTCCGAGCCCTTTTCGCCCATCCAAAAGTGCCCCTAAAGGAAGGCTTTGGGTACAACTGAACTCCCCAGGGGAGCCTTTACGCAGCCCCACATGCAACTGGACCCTCCGGGTTCGATTTTTCCGAGCAACCCTAAATATATCCCTAGCCGGCATGGGAGAAGACTGAAAACCTGGGTCCCAGAAAACGCGTTGCAAGCCCCTTTGGACCATCCAAAAGTGTCACCAGAGGAAGGCTTTAAGTATAAGTGAACTTCCCAGGGGAGCCTTTACGCAGCCCCACATGCAACTGGACCCTCCGGGTTCGCCGTTTCCGAGCATCCCTAAACATAGCCCTAGCCGGCATCGATGACGACTGAAAAATCAGGCCCCAGGAAATGCGTTACGAGCCCGTTTCGCGCATCCAAAAGTGCCCCCAAAGGAAGGCTTTGGGTACAAGTGAACTCCCCAGGGGAGCCTTTATGCAGCCCCACATGCCACTGGACCCTCCGGGTTCGTTGTTTCCGAGCATCCCTAAACATAGCCCTAGCCAGAATGGATGATGACTGAAACATCAGGCCCCAGGAAATGCGTTACGAGCCCTTTTCGCCCATCCAAATGTGCCCCCAAAGGAAGGCTTTAAGTATTAGTGAACTTCCCAGGGGAGCCTTTACGCAGCCCCACATGCAACTGGACCCTCCGTTTTCGCAGTTCCTGAGCAAACCTAAACGTAGCCCTAGCCGTCATCGGAGACGAGTGAAAAATCAGGCCCCAGGATGTGCGTTGCGAGCTCCTTTGGACCATCCAAAAGTGCCCCCAAAGGAAGGCTTTGGGTATAAGAGAACTCCCCAGGGGAGCCTTTACGCAGCCCCACATGCAACTGGACCCTCCGGGTTCGATTTTTCCGAGCAACCCTAAATATATCCCTAGCCGGCTTGGGAGAAGACTGAAAACCCGGGCCCCAGAAAACGCGTTGCAAGCCCATTTGGACCATCCAAAAGTGTCACCAAAGGAAGGCTTTGGGTACAAGAGAACTCCCCAGGGGAGCCTTTACGCAGCCCCACATGCAACTGCACCCTCCAGGTTCGCTGTTCATGAGCAAACGTAAACGTAGCCCTAGCCGTCATCGGAGACGAGTGAAAAATCAGGCCCCAGGAAATGCGTTGCGAGCCCCTTTGGACCATCCAAAATTGCCCCCAAACGAAGGCTTTGGGTACATCTGAAGTTCCGAGGGGAGCCTTTACGCAGCCCCATATGCAACTGGACCCTCCGGGTTCGCTGTTTCCGAGCACCCCTTAACATAGCCCTAGCAGTCATCGGAGACAAGTGAAAAATCAGGCCCCAGGAAATGCGTTCAGAGCCCCTTTGGACCATCCAAAAGTGTCACCAAAGAAGGCGTTGGGTACATCTGAACTCCCCAGTGGAGCCTTTACGCAGCCCCACATGCAACTGGACCCTCCGGGTTCGCTGTTTCCGAGCATCCCTAAACATTACCCTTGCCGGCATCGAAGACGAATGAAAAATCAGGCCCCAGGAAATGCATTCCGAGCCCTTTTCGCGACTCCAAAAGTGCCCCCAAAGGAAGGCTTTGGGTACAAGTGAACTCCCCAGGGGAGCCTTTACGCAGCCCCACATGCAACTGGACCCTCCGCGTTCGCTGTTTCCGAGCATCCCTAAACATAGCCCTAGCCGGCAGCGAAGACGACTGAAAAATCAGGCCCCAGGAAATGCGTTGCGAGCCCTTTTCGCCCATCCAAAAGTGCCCCCAAAGGAAGGCTTTGGGTACAAGTGAACTCCCCAGGGGAGCCTTTACGCAGCCCCACATGCAACTGGACCCTCTGGGTTCGCTGTTTCGGAGCATCCCTAAACATAGCCCTAGCCGGCAGCGATGACGACTGAAAAATCAGGCCCCAGGAAATGCATTCCGAGCCCTTTTCGCCCATCCAAAAGTGCCCCTAAAGGAAGGCTTTGGGTACAAGAGAACTCCCCAGGGGAGCCTTTACGCAGCCCCACATGCAACTGGACCCTCCGGGTTCGCTGTTTCTGAGCATCCCTAAACATAGCCCTAGCCGGCATCGAAGACGACTGAAAAATCAGGCCCCAGGAAATGCGTTGCGAGCCCTTTTCGCCCATCCAAATGTGCCACCAAAGGAAGGCTTTGGGTACAAGTGAACTCCCCAGGGGAGCCTTTACGCAGCCCCACATGCAACTGGACCCTCCGGGTTCGATTTTTCCGAGCAACCCTAAATATATCCCTAGCCGGCATGGGAGAAGACTGAAAACCTGGGTCCCAGAAAACGCGTTGCAAGCCCCTTTGGACCATCCAAAAGTGTCACCAAAGGAAGGCGTTGGGTACAAGTGAACTCCCCAGGGGAGCCTTTACGCAGCCGCACATGCAACTGGACCCTCCGGGTTCGCTGTTTCCGAGCATCCCTAAACATAGCCATAGCCGACATCGAAGACGACTGAAAAACCCGGGCCCCAGAAAACGCGTTGCAAGCCCCTTTGGACCATCCAAAAGTGTCACCAAAGGAAGGCTTTGGGTACAAGTGAACTCCCCAGGGGAGCCTTTACGAAGCCCCACATGCAACTGGACCCTCCGGGTTCGCTGTTCATGAGCAAACCTAAACGTAGCCCTAGCCGTCATCGGAGACGACTGAAAAATCAGGCCCCAGGAAATGCGTTCCGAGCCCTTTTCGCCCATCCAAAAGCGCCCCCAAAGGAAGGCTTTGGGTACAAGTGAACTCCCCAGGGGAGCCTTTACGCAGCCCCACATGCAACTGGACCCTCCGGGTTCGCTGTTCCTGAGCAAACCTAAACGTAGCCCTAGCCGTCATCGGAGACGAGTGAAAAATCAGGCCCCAGGAAATGCGTTGCAAGCCCCTTTGGACCATCCAAAAGTGCCCCCAAAGGAAGGCTTTGGGTACAAGTGAACTCCCCAGGGGAGCCTTTACGCAGCCCCACATGCAACTGGACCCTCCGGGTTCGCTGTTTCCGAGCATCCCTAAACATAGCCCTAGCCGGAATGGACGATGACTGAAAAATCAGGCCCCGGGAAATGAGTTATGAGCCCTTTTCGCCCATCCAAAAGTGCCCGCAAAGGAAGGCTTTGGGTACAAGTGAACTCCCCAGGGGAGCCTTTACGCAGCCCCACATGCAACTGGACCCTCCGGGTTCGCTGTTTCCGAGCATCCCTAAACATAGCCCTAGCCGGCATCGAAGACGACTGAAAAATCAGGCCCCAGTAAACGCGTTGCAAGCCCCTTTGGACCATCCAAAAGTGTCACCAAAGGAAGGCTTTGGTACAAGAGAACTCCCCAGGGGAGTCTTTACGCAGCCCCACATGCCACTGGACCCTCCGAGTTCGCTGTTTCCGAGCATCCCTAAACATAGCCCTAGCCGGCATCGAAGACGACTGAAAAATCAGGCCCCAGGAAATGCCTTGCGAGCCCTTTTCGCCATCCAAAAGTGCCCGCAAAGGAAGGCTTTGGGTACAAGTGAACTCCCCAGGGGAGCCTTTACGCAGCCCCACATGCAACTGCACCCTCCGGGTTCGATTTTTCCGAGCAAACCTAAATATATCACTAGCCGTAATGGGAGAAGTCTGAAAACCCGGACCCCAGAAAACGCGTTGCATGCCTCTTTGGACCATCCAAAAGTGTCACCAAAGGAAGGCTTTGGGTACAAGTGAACTCCCCAGGGGAGCCTTTACGCAGCCCCACATGCAACTGGACCCTCCGGGTTCGCTGTTCCTGAGCAAACCTAAACGTAGCCCTAGCCGTCATCGGAGACGAATGAAAAATCAGGCCCCAGGAAATGCGTTGCGAGCCCCTTTGGACCATCCAAAAGTGCCCCCAAAGGAAGGCTTTGGGTACAAGAGAACTCCCCAGGGGAGCCTTTACGCAGCCCCACATGCAACTGGACCCTCCGGGTTCGATTTTTCCGAGCAACCCTAAATAAATCCCTAGCCGGCATGGGAGAAGACTGAAAACCCGGGCCCCAGAAAACGCGTTGCAAGCCCCTTTGGACCATCCAAAAGTGTCACCAAAGGAAGGCTTTGGGTACAAGAGAACTCCCCAGGGGAGCCTTTACTCAGCCCCACATGCAACTGGACCCTCGGCGTTCGCTGTTTCCGAGCATCCCTAAACATAGCCTTAGCCGGCATCGAAGACGACTGAAAAATCAGGCCCCAGGAAATGCGTTGCGAGCCCTTTTCGCCCATCCAAAAGTGACCCCAAAGGAAGGCTTTGGGTACAAGTCAACTCCCCAGGGGAGCCTTTACGCAGCCCCACATGCAACTGGACCCTCCGGGTTCAATTTTTCCGAGCAACCCTAAATATATCACTAGCCGGCATGGGAGAAGACTGAAATCCCGGGCCCCAGAAAACGCGTTGCATGCCTCTTTGGACCATCCAAAAGTGTCACCAAAGGAAGGCTTTGGGTACAAGTGAACTCCCCAGGGGAGCCTTTACGCAGCCCCACATGCAACTGGACCATCCGGGTTCGCTGTTCCTGAGCAAACCTAAACGTAGCCCTAGCCGTCATCGGAGACGACTGAAAAATCAGGCCCCAGGAAATGCGTTCCGAGCCCTTTTCGCCCATCCAAAAGCGCCCCCAAAGGAAGGCTTTGGGTACAAGTGAACTCCCCAGGGGAGCCTTTACGCAGCCCCACATGCAACTGGACCCTCCGGGTTCGCTGTTACTGAGCAAACCTAAACGTAGCCCTAGCCGTCATCGGAGACGAGTGAAAAATCAGGCCCCAGGAAATGCGTTGCAAGCCCCTTTGGACCATCCAAAAGTGCCCCCAAAGGAAGGCTTTGGGTACAAGTGAACTCCCCAGGGGAGCCTTTACGCAGCCCCACATGCAACTGGACCCTCCGGGTTCGCTGTTTCCGAGCATCCCTAAACATAGCCCTAGCCGGAATGGACGATGACTGAAAAATCAGGCCCCGGGAAATGAGTTACGAGCCCTTTTCGCCCATCCAAAAGTGCCCGCAAAGGAAGGCTTTGGGTACAAGTGAACTCCCCAGGGGAGCCTTTACGCAGCCCCACATGCAACTGGACCCTCCGGGTTCGCTGTTTCCGAGCATCCCTAAACATAGCCCTAGCCGGCATCGAAGACGACTGAAAAATCAGACCCCAGTAAACGCGTTGCAAGCCCCTTTGGACCATCCAAAAGTGTCACCAAAGGAAGGCTTTGGTACAAGAGAACTCCCCAGGGGAGCCTTTACGCAGCCCCACATGCCACTGGACCCTCCGCGTTCGCTGTTTCCGAGCATCCCTAAACATAGCCCTAGCCGGCATCGAAGACGACTGAAAAATCAGGCCCCAGGAAATGCCTTGTGAGCCCTTTTCGCCATCCAAAAGTGCCCGCAAAGGAAGGCTTTGGGTACAAGTGAACTCCCCAGGGGAGCCTTTACGCAGCCCCACATGCAACTGCACCCTCCGGGTTCGATTTTTCCGAGCAAACCTAAATATATCACTAGCCGGCATGGGAGAAGTCTGAAAACCCGGGCCCCAGAAAACGCGTTGCATGCCTCTTTGGACCATCCAAAAGTGTCACCAAAGGAAGGCTTTGGGTACAAGTGAACTCCCCAGGGGAGCCTTTACGCAGCCCCACATGCAACTGGACCATCCGGGTTCGCTGTTCCTGAGCAAACCTAAACGTAGCCCTAGCCGTCATCGGAGACGAATGAAAAATCAGGCCCCAGGAAATGCGTTGCGAGCCCCTTTGGACCATCCAAAAGTGCCCCCAAAGGAAGGCTTTGGGTACAAGAGAACTCCCCAGGGGAGCCTTTACGCAGCCCCACATGCAACTGGACCCTCCGGGTTCGATTTTTCCGAGCAACCCTAAATAAATCCATAGCCGGCATGGGAGAAGACTGAAAACCCGGGCCCCAGAAAACGCGTTGCAAGCCCCTTTGGACCATCCAAAAGTGTCACCAAAGGAAGGCTTTGGGTACAAGAGAACTCCCCAGGGGAGCCTTTACTCAGCCCCACATGCAACTGGACCCTCGGCGTTCGCTGTTTCCGAGCATCCCTAAACATAGCCTTAGCCGGCATCGAAGACGACTGAAAAATCAGGCCCCAGGAAATGCGTTGCGAGCCCTTTTCGCCCATCCAAAAGTGCCCCCAAAGGAAGGCTTTGGGTACAAGTCAACTCCCCAGGGGAGCCTTTACGCAGCCCCACATGCAACTGGACCCTCCGGGTTCAATTTTTCCGAGCAACCCTAAATATATCACTAGCCGGCATGGGAGAAGACTGAAATCCCGGGCCCCAGAAAACGCGTTGCATGCCTCTTTGGACCATCCAAAAGTGTCACCAAAGGAAGGCTTTGGGTACAAGTGAACTCCCCAGGGGAGCCTTTACGCAGCCCCACATGCAACTGGACGCTCCGGGTTCGCTGTTCCTGAGCAAACCTAAACGTAGCCCTAGCCGTCATCGGAGACGACTGAAAAATCAGGCCCCAGGAAATGCGTTCCGAGCCCTTTTCGCCCATCCAAAAGCGCACCCAAAGGAAGGCTTTGGGTACAAGTGAACTCCCCAGGGGAGCCTTTACGCAGCCCCACATGCAACTGGACCCTCCGGGTTCGCTGTTACTGAGCAAACCTAAACGTAGCCCTAGCCGTCATCGGAGACGAGTGAAAAATCAGGCCCCAGGAAATGCGTTGCAAGCTCCTTTGGACCATCCAAAAGTGCCCCCAAAGGAAGGCTTTGGGTACAAGTGAACTCCCCAGGGGAGCCTTTACGCAGCCCCACATGCAACTGGACCCTCCGGGTTCGCTGTTTCCGAGCATCCCTAAACATAGCCCTAGCCGGAATGGATGATGACTGAAAAATCAGGCCCCGGGAAATGAGTTACGAGCCCTTTTCGCCCATCCAAAAGTGCCCGCAAAGGAAGGCTTTGGGTACAAGTGAACTCCCCAGGGGAGCCTTTACGCAGCCCCACATGCAACTGGACCCTCCGGGTTCGCTGTTTCCGAGCATCCCTAAACATAGCCCTAGCCGGCATCGAAGACGACTGAAAAATCAGGCCCCAGTAAACGCGTTGCAAGCCCCTTTGGACCATCCAAAAGTGTCACCAAAGGAAGGCTTTGGGTACAAGAGAACTCCCCAGGGGAGCCTTTACGCAGCCCCACATGCCACTGGACCCTCCGCGTTCGCTGTTTCCGAGCATCCCTAAACATAGCCCTAGCCGGCATCGAAGACGACTGAAAAATCAGGCCCCAGGAAATGCGTTGCGAGCCCTTTTCGCCCATCCAAAAGTGCCCCCAAAGGAAGGCTTTGGGTACAAGTCAACTCCCCAGGGGAGCCTTTACGCAGCCCCACATGCAACTGGACCCTCCGGGTTCAATTTTTCCGAGCAACCCTAAATATATCACTAGCCGGCATGGGAGAAGACTGAAATCCCGGGCCCCAGAAAACGCGTTGCATGCCTCTTTGGACCATCCAAAAGTGTCACCAAAGGAAGGCTTTGGGTACAAGTGAACTCCCCAGGGGAGCCTTTACGCAGCCCCACATGCAACTGGACGCTCCGGGTTCGCTGTTCCTGAGCAAACCTAAACGTAGCCCTAGCCGTCATCGGAGACGACTGAAAAATCAGGCCCCAGGAAATGCGTTCCGAGCCCTTTTCGCCCATCCAAAAGCGCCCCCAAAGGAAGGCTTTGGGTACAAGTGAACTCCCCAGGGGAGCCTTTACGCAGCCCCACATGCAACTGGACCCTCCGGGTTCGCTGTTACTGAGCAAACCTAAACGTAGCCCTAGCCGTCATCGGAGACGAGTGAAAAATCAGGCCCCAGGAAATGCGTTGCAAGCCCCTTTGGACCATCCAAAAGTGCCCCCAAAGGAAGGCTTTGGGTACAAGTGAACTCCCCAGGGGAGCCTTTACGCAGCCCCACATGCAACTGGACCCTCCGGGTTCGCTGTTTCCGAGCATCCCTAAACATAGCCCTAGCCGGAATGGATGATGACTGAAAAATCAGGCCCCGGGAAATGAGTTACGAGCCCTTTTCGCCCATCCAAAAGTGCCCGCAAAGGAAGGCTTTGGGTACAAGTGAACTCCCCAGGGGAGCCTTTACGCAGCCCCACATGCAACTGGACCCTCCGGGTTCGCTGTTTCCGAGCATCCCTAAACATAGCCCTAGCCGGCATCGAAGACGACTGAAAAATCAGGCCCCAGTAAACGCGTTGCAAGCCCCTTTGGACCATCCAAAAGTGTCACCAAAGGAAGGCTTTGGGTACAAGAGAACTCCCCAGGGGAGCCTTTACGCAGCCCCACATGCAACTGGACCCTCCGCGTTCGCTGTTTCCGAGCATCCCTAAACATAGCCCTAGCCGGCATCGAAGACGACTGAAAAATCAGGCCCCAGGAAATGCGTTGCGAGCCCTTTTCGCCATCCAAAAGTGCCCCTAAAGGAAGGCTTTGGGTACAAGTGAACTCCCCAGGGGAGCCTTTACGCAGCCCCACATGCAACTGCACCCTCCGGGTTCGATTTTTCCGAGCAAACCTAAATATATCACTAGCCGGCATGGGAGAAGTCTGAAAACCCGGGCCCCAGAAAACGCGTTGCATGCCTCTTTGGACCATCCAAAAGTGTCACCAAAGGAAGGCTTTGGGTACAAGTGAACTCCCCAGGGGAGCCTTTACGCAGCCCCACATGCAACTGGACCATCCGGGTTCGCTGTTCCTGAGCAAACCTAAACGTAGCCCTAGCCGTCATCGGAGATGAATGAAAAATCAGGCCCCAGGAAATGCGTTGCGAGCCCCTTTGGACCATCCAAAAGTGCCCCCAAAGGAAGGCTTTGGGTACAAGAGAACTCCCCAGGGGAGCCTTTACGCAGCCCCACATGCAACTGGACCCTCCGGGTTCGATTTTTCCGAGCAACCCTAAATAAATCCCTAGCCGGCATGGGAGAAGACTGAAAACCCGGGCCCCAGAAAACGCGTTGCAAGCCCCTTTGGACCATCCAAAAGTGTCACCAAAGGAAGGCTTTGGGTACAAGTGAACTCCCCAGGGGAGCCTTTACGCAGTCCCACATGCAACTGGACCCTCCGGGTTCGATTTTTCCGAGCAACCCTAAATAAATCCCCAGCCGGCATGGGAGAAGACTGAAATCCCGGGCCCCAGAAAACGCGTTGCAAGCCCCTTTGGACCATCCAAAAGTGTCACCAAAGGAAGGCTTTGGGTACAAGAGAACTCCCCAGGGGAGCCTTTACTCAGCCCCACATGCAACTGGACCCTCGGCGTTCGCTGTTTCCGAGCATCCCTAAACATAGCCCTAGCCGGCATCGAAGACGACTGAAAACTCAGGCCCCAGGAAATGCGTTGCAAGCCCTTTTCGCGACTCCAAAAGTGCCCCCAAAGGAAGGCTTTGGGTACAAGTGAACTCCCCAGGGGAGCCTTTACACAGCCCCACATGCAACTGGACCCTCGGCGTTCGCTGTTTCCGAGCATCCCTAAACATAGCCTTAGCCGGCATCGAAGACGACTGAAAAATCAGGCCCCAGGAAATGCGTTGCGAGCCCTTTTCGCCCATCCAAAAGTGCCCCCAAAGGAAGGCTTTGGGTACAAGTCAACTCCCCAGGGGAGCCTTTACGCAGCCCCACATGCAACTGGACCCTCCGGGTTCAATTTTTCCGAGCAACCCTAAATATATCACTAGCCGGCATGGGAGAAGACTGAAATCCCGGGCCCCAGAAAACGCGTTGCAAGCCCCTTTGGACCATCCAAAAGTGTCACCAAAGGAAGGCTTTGGGTACAAGTGAACTCCCCAGGGGAGCCTTTACGCAGCCCCACATGCAACTGGACCCTCCGGGTTCGCTGTTTCCGAGCATCCCTAAACATAGCACAAGCCGGCATCGAAGACAACTGAAAAACCCGGGCCCCAGAAAATGCGTTGCATGCCTCTTTGGACCATCCAAAAGTGTCACCAAAGGAAGGCTTTGGGTACAAGTGAGCTCCCCAGGGGAGCCTTTACGCAGCCCCACATGCAACTGGACCCTCCGGGTTCGCTGTTCCTGAGCAAACCTAAACGTAGCCCTAGCCGTCATCGGAGACGAATGAAAAATCAGGCCCCAGGAAATGCGTTGCGAGCCCCTTTGGACCATCCAAAAGTGCCCCCAAAGGAAGGCTTTGGGTACAAGAGAACTCCCCAGGGGAGCCTTTACGCAGCCCCACATGCAACTGGACCCTCCGGGTTCGATTTTTCCGAGCAACCCTAAATAAATCCCTAGCCGGCATGGGAGAAGACTGAAAACCCGGGCCCCAGAAAACGCGTTGCAAGCCCCTTTGGACCATCCAAAAGTGCCCCCAAAGGAAGGCTTTGGGTACAAATGAACTCCCCAGGGGAGCCTTTACGCAGCCCCACATGCAACTGGACCCTCGGCGTTCGCTGTTTCCGAGCATCCCTAAACATAGACTTAGCCGGCATCGAAGACGACTGAAAAATCAGGCCCCAGGAAATGCGTTGCGAGCCCTTTTCGCCCATCCAAAAGTGCCCCCAAAGGAAGGCTTTGGGTACAAGTGAACTCCCCAGGGGAGCCTTTACGCAGCCCCACATGCAACTGGACCCTCCGGGTTCGCTGTTTCCGAGCATCCCTAAACATAGCCCTAGCCGGCATCGAAGACGACTGAAAAATCAGGCTCCAGGAAATGCGTTCCGAGCCCTTTTCGACCATCCAAAAGTGCCCCCAAAGGAAGGCTTTGGGTACAAGTGAACTCCCCAGGGGAGCCTTTACGCAGCCCCACATGCAACTGGACCCTCCGGGTTCGATTTTTCCGAGCAAACCTAAATATATCACTAGCCGGCATGGGAGAAGTCTGAAAACCCGGGCCCCAGAAAACGCGTTGCATGCCTCTTTGGACCATCCAAAAGTGTCACCAAAGGAAGGCTTTGGGTACAAGTGAACTCCCCAGGGGAGCCTTTACGCAGCCCCACATGCAACTGGACGCTCCGGGTTCGCTGTTCCTGAGCAAACCTAAACGTAGCCCTAGCCGTCATCGGAGACGAATGAAAAATCAGGCCCCAGGAAATGCGTTGCGAGCCCCTTTGGACCATCCAAAAGTGCCCCCAAAGGAAGGCTTTGGGTACAAGAGAACTCCCCAGGGGAGCCTTTACGCAGCCCCACATGCAACTGGACCCTCCGGGTTCGATTTTTCCGAGCAACCCTAAATAAATCCCTAGCCGGCATGGGAGAAGACTGAAAACCCGGGCCCCAGAAAACGCGTTTCAAGCCCCTTTGGACCATCCAAAAGTGTCACCAAAGGAAGGCTTTGGGTACAAGAGAACTCCCCAGGGGAGCCTTTACTCAGCCCCACATGCAACTGGACCCTCGGCGTTCGCTGTTTCCGAGCATCCCTAAACATAGCCCTAGCCGGCATCGAAGACGACTGAAAAATCAGGCCCCAGGAAATACGTTGCGAGCCCTTTTCGCCCATCCAAAAGTGCCCGCAAAGGAAGGCTTTGGGTACAAATGAACTCCCCAGGGGAGCCTTTACGCAGCCCCACATGCAACTGGACCCTCGGCGTTCGCTGTTTCCGAGCATCCCTAAACATAGCCTTAGCCGGCATCGAAGACGACTGAAAAATCAGGCCCCAGGAAATGCGTTGCGAGCCCCTTTGGACCATCCAAAAGTGCCCGCAAAGGAAGGCTTTGGGTACAAGAGAACTCCCCAGGGGAGCCTTTACGCAGCCCCACATGCAACTGGACCCTCCGGGTTCGCTGTTCCTCAGCAAACCTAAACGAAGCCCTGGCCGTCATCGGAGACTATTGAAAAATCAGGCCCCAGGAAATGCGTTGCGAGCCCCTTTGGACCATCCAAAAGTGCCCCCAAAGGAAGGCTTTGGGTACATCTGAAGTTCCCAGGGGAGCCTTTACGCAGCCCCATATGCAACTGGACCCTCCGAGTTCGCTGTTTCCGAGCATCCCTAAACATAGCCCTAGCCGGCATCGAAGACGACTGAAAAATCAGGCCCCAGGAAATGCGTTGCGAGCCCTTTTCGCCCATCCCAAAGTGCCTCCAAAGGAAGGCTTTGGGTACAAGAGAACTCCCCAGGGGAGCCATTACGCAGCCCCACATGCAACTGGACCCTTCGGGTTCGATTTTTCCTAGCAACCCTAAATATATCCCTAGCTCGCATGGGAGAAGACTGAAAACCCGGGCCCCAGAAAACGCGTTGCAAGCCCCTTTGGACCATCCAAAAGTGCCCCCAAAGTAAGGCTTTGGGTACAAGAGAACTCCCCAGGGGAGCCTTTACGCAGCCCCACATGCAACTGGACCCTCCGGGTTCGCTGTTTCCGAGCATCCCTAAACATAGCACAAGCCGGCATCGATGACGACTGTAAAATCAGGCCCCAGGAAATGCGTCACGAGCCCTTTTCGCCCATCCAAAAGTGCCCCCAGAGGAAGGCTTTGAGTACAAGTGAACTCCCCAGGGGAGCCTTTACGCAGCCCCACATGCAACTGGACCCTCCGTGTTCGCTCTTCCTGAGCAAATCTAAACGTAGCCCTAGCCGTCATCGCAGACGAATGAAAAATCAGGCCCCAGGAAATGCGTTGCGAGCCCCTTTGGACCATCCAAAAGTGCCCGCAAAGGAAGGCTTTGGGTACAAGAGAACTCCCCAGGGGAGCCTTTACGCAGCCCCACATGCAACTGGACCCTCCGGGTTCGATTTTTCCGAGCAACCCTAAATATATCACTAGCCAGCATGGGAGAAGACTGAAAACCCGGGCCCCAGAAAACGCGTTGCAAGCCCCTTTGGACCATCCAAAAGTGTCACCAAAGGAAGGCTTTGGGTACAAGTGAACTCCCCAGGGGAGCCTTTACGCAGCCCCACATGCAACTGGACCCTCCGGTTTCGCTGTTTCTGAGCATCCCTAAACATAGCCCTAGCCGTCATCGCAGACGACTGAAAAATCAGGCCCCAGGAAATGTGTTGCGAGCCCCTTTGGACCATCCAAAAGTGCCCCCAATGGAAGGCTTTGGGTACATCTGAAGTTCCCAGGAGAGCCTTTACGCAGCCCCACATGCAACTGGACCCTCCGGGTTCGATTTTTCCGAGCAACCCTAAATATATCACTAGCCAGCATGGGAGAAGACTGAAAACCCGGGCCCTAGAAAACGCGTTGCAAGCACCTTTGGACCATCCAAAAGTGTCACCAAACGAAGGCTTTGGGTACAAGAGAACTCCCCAGGGGAGCCTTTACGCAGCCCCACATGCAACTGGACCCTCCGTGTTCGATTTTTCCAATCAACCCTAAATATATCCCTAGCCGGCATGGGAGAAGACTGAAAACCCGGGCCCCAGAAAACGTGTTGCAAGCCCCTTTGGACCATCCAAAAGTGCCCCCAAAGGAAGGCTTTGGGTACAAGAGAACTCCCCAAGGGAACCTTTACGCAGCCCCACATGCAACTGGACCCTCCGGGTTCGCTGTTCATGAGCAAACCTAAACGTAGCCCTAGCCGTCATCGGAGACGACTGAAAAATCTGGCCCCAGAAAACGCGTTGCAAGCCCCTTTGGACCATCCAAAAGTGTCACCAAAGGAAGGCTTTGGGTACAAGTGAACTCCCCAGGGGAGCCTTTACGCAGCCCCACATGCAACTGGACCCTCCGGTTTCGCTGTTTCTGAGCATCCCTTAACATATCCCTAGCCGTCATCGCAGACGAGTGAAAAATCAGGCCCCAGGAAATGTGTTGCGAGCCCCTTTGGACCATCCAAAAGTGCCCCCAAAGGAAGGCTTTGGGTACAAGAGAACTCCCCAGGGGAGCCTTTACGCAGCCCCACATGCAACTGGACCCTTCGGGTTCGCTGTTCCTGAGGAAACCTAAACGTAGCCCTAGCCGGCATCGAAGACGACTGAAAAATCTGGCCCCAGCAAATGCGTTGCGAGCCCTTTTCGCACATCCAAAAGTTCCCCCAAAGGAAGGCTTTGGGTACAAGAGAACTCCCCAGGGGAGCCTTTACGCAGCCCCACATGCAACTGGACCCTTCGGGTTCGATTTTTCCAAGCAACCCTAAATATATCCCTAGCCGGCATGAGAGAAGACTGAAAACCCGGGCCCCAGAAAACGCATTGCAAGCCCCTTTGGACAATCCAAAAGTGTCACCAAAGGAAGGCTTTGGGTACAAGTGAACTTCCCAGGGGAGCCTTTACGCAGCCCCACATGCAACTGGACCCTCCGGGTTTGCTGTTCATGAGCAAACCTAAACGTAGCCCTAGCCGTCATCGGAGACGACTGAAAAATCAGGCCCCAGGAAATGCGTTACGAGCCCTTTTCGCCCATCCAAAAGTGCCCGCAAAGGAAGGCTTTGGGTACAAGTGATCTCCCCAGGGGAGCCTTTACGCAGCCCCACATGCAACTGGACCCTCCGCGTTCGCTGTATCCCAGCATCCCTAAACATAGCCCTAGCCGGCATCGAAGACGAGTGAAAAATCAGGCCCCAGGAAATGCGTTGCGAGCCCTTTTCGCCCATCCAAAAGTGCCCGCAAAGGAAGCCTTTGGGTAGAAGTGAACTCCCCAGGGGAGCCTTTACGCAGCCCCACATGCAACTGGACCCTCCGGGTTCGATTTTTCCAAGCAACCCTATATATATCCCGAGCCGGCATGGGAGAAGACTGAAAACCCGGGCCCCAGAAAACGCGTTGGAAGCCACTTTGGACCATCCAAAAGTGTCACCAAAGGAAGGCTTTGGGTACAAGAGAACTCCCCAGGGGAGCCTTTACGCAGCCCCACATGCAACTGGACCCTCCGGGTTCGCTGTTCCTGAGCAAACCTAAACGTAGCCCTGGCCGTCATCGGAGACGACTGAAAAATCAGGCCCCAGGAAATGCGTTGCGAGCCGCTTTGGACCATCCTAAAGTGCCCGCAAAGGAAGGCTTTGGGTACAAGTGAACTCCCCAGGGGAGCCTTTACGCAGCCCCACATGCAACTGGACCCTCCGCGTTCGCTGTTTCCGAGCATCCATAAACATAGCCCTAGCAGTCATCAGAGACGACTGATAAATCAGGCCCCAGGAAATGCGTTACGAGCCCTTTTCGCCCATCCAAAAGTGCCCGCAAAGGAAGGCTTTGGGTAGAAGTGAACTCCCCAGGGGAGCCTTTACGCAGCCCCACATGCAACTGGAACCTCCGGGTTCGCTGTTTCCCAGCATCCCTAAACATAGCCCTAGCCGGCATCGAAGGCGACTGAAAAATCAGGCCCCAGGAAATGCGTTGCAAGCCCTTTTCGCCCATCCAAAAGTGCCCGCAAAGGAAGGCTTTGGGTACAAGAGAACTCCCCAGGGGAGCCTTTACGCAGCCCCACATGCAACTGGACCCTCCGGGTTCGATTTTTCCAAGCAACCCTAAATATATCCCTAGCCGGCATGGGAGAAGACTGAAAACCCGGGCCCCAGAAAACGCGTTGCAAGCCCCTTTGGACCATCCAAAAGTGTCACCAAAGGAAGGCTTTGGGTAGAAGTGATCTCCCCAGGGGAGCCTTTACGCAGCCCCACATGCAACTGGACCCTCCGAGTTCGCTGTTCCTGAGCAAATATAAACGTAGCCCTAGCCGTCATCGCAGACGACTGAAAAATCAGGCCCCAGGAAATGCGTTGCGAGCCCCTTTGGACCATCCAAAAGTGCCCGCAAAGGAAGGCTTTGGGTACAAGAGAACTCCCCAGGGGAGCCTTTACGCAGCCCCACATGCAACTGGACCCTCCGGGTTCGCTGTTACTGAGCAAACCTAAACGTAGCCCTGGCCGTCATCGGAGACGACTGTAAAATCAGGCCCCAGAAAACGCGTTGCGAGCCGTTTTGGACCATCCAAAAGTGCCCCCAAAGGAAGGCTTTGGGTACATCTGAAGTTCCCAGGGGAGCCTTTACACAGCCCCATATGCAACTGGACCCTCCGAGCTCGCTGTTTCCGAGCATCCCTAAACATAGCCCTAGCCGGCATCGAAGATGACTGAAAAATCAGGCCCCAGGAAATGCGTTAAGAGGCCTTTTCGCCCATCCAAAAGTGCCCCCAAAGGAAGGCTTTGGGTACAAGTGAACTCCCCAGGGGAGCCTTTACGCAGCCCCACATGCAACTGGACCCTCCGGGTTCGATTTTACCAAGCAACCCTAAACATAACCCTAGCCGGCATGGGAGAAGACTGAAAACCCGGGCCCCAGAAAACGCGTTGCAAGCCCCTTTGGACCATCCAAAAGTGTCACCAAAGGAAGGCTTTGGGTACAAGAGAACTCCCCAGGGGAGCCTTTACGCAGCCCCACATGCAACTGGACCCTCCGGGTTCACTGTTCCTGAGCAAACCTAAACGTAGCCCTTGCCGTCATCGGAGACGACTGAAAAATCAGGCCCCAGGAAATGCATTCCGAGGCCTTTTCGCCCATCCAAAAGTGCCCGCAAAGGAAGGCTTTGGGTACAAGTGATCTCCCCAGGGGAGCCTTTACGCAGCCCCACATGCAACTGGACCCTCCGCGTTCGCTGTATCCCAGCATCCCTAAATATAGCCCTAGCCGGCATCGAAGACGACTGAAAAATCAGGCCCCAGGAAATGCGTTGCGAGCCCTTTTCGCCCATCCAGAAGTGCCCCCAAAGGAAGGCTTTGGGTACAAGTGAACTCCCCAGGGGAGCCTTTACGCAGCCCCACATGCAACTGGACCCTCCGGGTTCGCTGTTTCCGAGCATCCCTAAACATAGCCCTAGCCGGCATCGATGACGACTGTAAAATCAGGCCCCAGGAAATGCGTTACGAGCCCTTTTCGCCCATCCAAAAGTGCCCCCAAAGAAGGCTTTGGGTACAAGAGAACTCCCCAGGGGAGCCTTTACGCAGCCCCACATGCAACTGGACCCTTCGGGTTCGATTTTTCCGATCAACCCTAAATATATCCCTAGGCGTCATGGGAGAAGACTGAAAACCTGGGCCCCAGAAAATGCGTTGCAAGCCCCTTTGGACCATCCAAAAGTGTCACCAAAGAAAGGCTTTGGGTACAAGAGAACTCCCCAGGGGAGCCTTTACGCAGCCCCACATGCAACTGGACCCTCCGGGTTCGCTGTTACTGAGCAAATCTAAACGTAGCCCTGGCCGTCATCGGAGACGACTGTAAAATCAGGCCCCAGAAAACGCGTTGCGAGCCGTTTTGGACCATCCAAAAGTGCCCCCAAAGGAAGGCTTTGGGTACATCTGAAGTTCCCAGGGGAGCCTTTACACAGCCCCATATGCAACTGGACCCTCCGAGCTCGCTGTTTCGGAGCATCCCTAAACATAGCCCTAGCAGTCATCGGAGACGACTGAAAAATCAGGCCCCAGGAAATGCGTTACGAGCCTTTTTCGCCCATCCAAAAGTGCCCGCAAAGGAAGGCTTTGGGTACAAGTGATCTCCCCAGGGGAGCCTTTACGCAGCCCCACATGCAACTGGACCCTCCGAGCTCGCTGTATCCCAGCATCCCTAAACATAGCCCTAGTAGTCATCGGAGATGACTGAAAAATCAGGCCCCAGGAAATGCGTTGCGAGCCCTTTTCGCCCATCCAAAAGTGCCCCCAAAGGAAGGCTTTGGGTACAAGTGAACTCCCCAGGGGAGCCTTTACGCAGCCCCACATGCAACTGGACCCTCCGGGTTCGATTTTTCCAAGCAACCCTAAATATATCCCTAGCCGGCATGGGAGAAGACTGAAAACCCGGGCCCCAGAAAACGCGTTGCAAGCCCCTTTGGACCATCCAAAAGTGTCACCAAAGGAAGGCTTTGGGTACAAGAGAACTCCCCAGGGGAGCCTTTACGCAGCCCCACATGCAACTGGACCCTCCGGGTTCACTGTTCCTGAGCAAACCTAAACGTAGCCCTAGCCGTCATCGGAGACGACTGAAAAATCAGGCCCCAGGAAATGCATTCCGAGGCCTTTTAGCCCATCCAAAAGTGCCCGCAAAATAAGGCTTTGGGTACAAGTGAACTCCCCAGGGGAGCCTTTACGCAGCCCCACATGCAACTGGACCCTCCGAGCTCGCTGTATCCCAGCATCCCTAAACATAGCCCTAGCAGTCATCGGAGACGACTGAAAAATCAGGCCCCAGGAAATGCGTTACGAGGCCTTTTCGCCCATCCAAAAGTGCCCGCAAAGGAAGGCTTTGGGTACAAGTGATCTCCCCAGGGGAGCCTTTACGCAGCCCCACATGCAACTGGACCCTCCGCGTTCGCTGTATCCCAGCATCCCTAAATATAGCCCTAGCCGGCATCGAAGACGACTGAAAAATCAGGCCCCAGGAAATGCGTTGCGAGCCCTTTTCGCCCATCCAAAAGTGCCCCCAAAGGAAGGCTTTGGGTACAAGTGAACTCCCCAGGGGAGCCTTTACGCAGCCCCACATGCAACTGGACCCTCCGGGTTCGCTGTTCCTGAGCAAATCTAAACGTAGCCCTAGCCGTCATCGCAGACGACTGAAAAATCAGGCCCCAGGAAATGCGTTGCGAGCCGTTTTGGACCATCCAAAAGTGCCCCCAAAGGAAGGCTTTGGGTACATCTCAAGTTCCCAGGGGAGCCTTTACACAGCCCCATATGCAACTGGACCCTCCGAGCTCGCTGTTTCCGAGCATCCCTAAACAGTGCCCTAGCAGTCATCGGAGACGACTGAAAAATCAGGCCCCAGGAAATGCGTTACGAGCCCTTTTCGCCCATCCAAAAGTGCCCGCAAAGGAAGGCTTTCGGTACAAGTGATCTCCCCAGGGGAGCCTTTACGCAGCCCCACATGCAACTGGACCCTCCGCGTTCGCTGTATCCCAGCATCTCTAAACATAGCCCTAGCCGGCATCGAAGACGAGTGAAAAATCAGGCCCCAGGAAATGCGTTGCGAGCCCTTTTCGCCCATCCAAAAGTGCCCCCAAAGGAAGGCTTTGGGTACAAGTGATCTCCCCAGGGGAGCCTTTACGCAGCCCCACATGCAACTGGACCCTCCGGGTTCGCTGTTTCCGAGCATCCCTAAACATAGCCCTAGCCGGCATCGATGACGACTGTAAAATCAGGCCCCAGGAAATGCGTTACAAGCCATTTTCGCCCATCCAAAAGTGCCCCCAAAGAAAGGCTTTGGGTACAAGAGAACTCCCCAGGGGAGCCTTTACGCAGCCCCACATGCAACTGGACCCTCCGGGTTCGATTTTTCCGATCAACCCTAAATATATCCCTAGGCGTCATGGGAGAAGACTGAAAACCTGGGCCCCAGAAAACGCGTTGCAAGCCCCTTTGGACCATCCAAAAGTGTCACCAAAGAAAGGCTTTGGGTACAAGAGAACTCCCCAGGGGAGCCTTTACGCAGCCCCACATGCAACTGGACCGTCCGGGTTCGCTGTTCCTGAGCAAACCTAAAGGTAGCCCTGGCCGTCATCGGAGACGACTGAAAAATCAGGCCCCAGGAAATGCGTTGCGAGCCGCTTTGGACCATCCAAAAGTGCCCCCAAAGGAAGGCTTTGGGTACAAGTGAACTCCCCAGGGGAGCCTTTATGCAGCCCCACATGCAACTGGACCCTCCGCGTTCGCTGTTTCCGAGCATCCATAAACATAGCCCTAGCAGTCATCAGAGACGACTGAAAAATCAGGCCCCAGGAAATGCGTTGCGAGCCCTTTTCGCCCATCCAAAAGTGCCCGCAAAGGAACGCTTTGGGTAGAAGTGAACTCCCCAGGGGAGCCTTTACGCAGCCCCACATGCAACTGGAACCTCCGGGTTCGCTGTTTCCCAGCATCCCTAAACATAGCCCTAGCCAGCATCGAAGACGACTGAAAAATCAGGCCCCTGGAAATGCGTTCCGAGGCCTTTTCGCCCATCCAAAAGTGCCCGCAAAGGAAGGCTTTGGGTACAAGAGAACTCCCCAGGGGAGCCTTTACGCAGCCCCACATGCAACTGGACCCTCCGGGTTTGCTGTTCATGAGCAAACCTAAACGTAGCCCTAGCCGTCATCGGAGACGACTGAAAAATCAGGCCCCAGGAAATGCGTTGCGAGCCCTTTTCGCCCATCCAAAAGTGCCCGCAAAGGAAGGCTTTGGGTACAAGTGATCTCCCCAGGGGAGCCTTTACGCAGCCCCACATGCAACTGGACCCTCCGCGTTCGCTGTATCCCAGCATCCCTAAACATAGCCCTAGCCGGCATCGAAGACGACTGAAAACTCAGGCCCCAGGAAATGCGTTGCGAGCCCTTTTCGCCCATCCAAAAGTGCCCGCAAAGGAAGGCTTTGGGTAGAAGTGAACTCCCCAGGGGAGCCTTTACGCAGCCCCACATGCAACTGGACCCTCCGGGTTCGATTTTTCCAAGCAACCCTATATATATCCCGAGCCGGCATGGGAGAAGACTGAAAACCCGGGCCCCAGAAAACGCGTTGGAAGCCACTTTGGACCATCCAAAAGTGTCACCAAAGGAAGGCTTTGGGTACAAGAGAACTCCCCAGGGGAGCCTTTACGCAGCCCCACATGCAACTGGACCCTCCGGGTTCGCTGTTCCTGAGCAAACCTAAACGTAGCCCTGGCCGTCATCGGAGACGACTGAAAAATCAGGCCCCAGGAAATGCGTTGCGAGCCGCTTTGGACCATCCTAAAGTGCCCGCAAAGGAAGGCTTTGGGTACAAGTGAACTCCCCAGGGGAGCCTTTACGCAGCCCCACATGCAACTGGACCCTCCGCGTTCGCTGTTTCCGAGCATCCATAAACATAGCCCTAGCAGTCATCAGAGACGACTGATAAATCAGGCCCCAGGAAATGCGTTACGAGCCCTTTTCGCCCATCCAAAAGTGCCCGCAAAGGAAGGCTTTGGGTAGAAGTGAACTCCCCAGGGGAGCCTTTACGCAGCCCCACATGCAACTGGAACCTTCGGGTTCGCTGTTTCCCAGCATCCCTAAACATAGCCCTAGCCGGCATCGAAGGCGACTGAAAAATCAGGCCCCAGGAAATGCGTTGCAAGCCCTTTTCGCCCATCCAAAAGTGCCTGCAAAGGAAGGCTTTGGGTACAAGAGAACTCCCCAGGGGAGCCTTTACGCAGCCCCACATGCAACTGGACCCTCCGGGTTCGATTTTTCCAAGCAACCCTAAATATATCCCTAGCCGGCATGGGAGAAGACTGAAAACCCGGGCCCCAGAAAACGCGTTGCAAGCCCCTTTGGACCATCCAAAAGTGTCACCAAAGGAAGGCTTTGGGTAGAAGTGATCTCCCCAGGGGAGCCTTTACGCAGCCCCACATGCAACTGGACCCTCCGGGTTCACTGTTCCTGAGCAAACCTAAACGTAGCCCTACCCGTCATCGGAGACGAGTGAAAAATCAGGCCCCAGGAAATGCGTTACGAGGCCTTTTCGCCCATCCAAATGTGCCCCCAAAGGACGGCTTTGGGTACAAGTGAACTCCCCAGGGGAGTCTTTACGCAGCCCCACATGCAACTGGACCCTCCTAGTTCGCTGTTCCTGAGCAAATATAAACGTATCCCTAGCCGTCATCGCAGACGACTGAAAAATCAGGCCCCAGGAAATGCGTTAAGAGGCCTTTTCGCCCATCCAAAAGTGCCCCCAAAGGAAGGCTTTGGGTACAAGTGAACTCCCCAGGGGAGCCTTTACGCAGCCCCACATGCAACTGGACCCTCCGGGTTCGCTGTTTCCGAGCATCCCTAAACATAGCCCTAGCCGGCATCGATGACGACTGTAAAATCAGGCCCCAGGAAATGCGTTACGAGCCCTTTTCGCCCATCCAAAAGTGCCCCCAAAGAAGGCTTTGGGTACAAGAGAACTCCCCAGGGGAGCCTTTACGCAGCCCCACATGCAACTGGACCCTTCGGGTTCGATTTTTCCGATCAACCCTAAATATATCCCTAGGCGTCATGGGAGAAGACTGAAAACCTGGGCCCCAGAAAACGCGTTGCAAGCCCCTTTGGACCATCCAAAAGTGTCACCAAAGAAAGGCTTTGGGTACAAGAGAACTCCCCAGGGGAGCCTTTACGCAGCCCCACATGCAACTGGACCCTCCGAGCTCGCTGTTTCCGAGCATCCCTAAACATAGCCCTAGCAGTCATCGGAGACGACTGAAAAATCAGGCCCCAGGAAATGCGTTACGAGCCTTTTTCGCCCATCCAAAAGTGCCCGCAAAGGAAGGCTTTGGGTACAAGTGATCTCCCCAGGGGAGCCTTTACGCAGCCCCACATGCAACTGGACCCTCCGAGCTCGCTGTATCCCAGCATCCCTAAACATAGCCCTAGTAGTCATCGGAGATGACTGAAAAATCAGGCCCCAGGAAATGCGTTGCGAGCCCTTTTCGCCCATCCAAAAGTGCCCCCAAAGGAAGGCTTTGGGTACAAGTGAACTCCCCAGGGGAGCCTTTACGCAGCCCCACATGCAACTGGACCCTCCGGGTTCGATTTTTCCAAGCAACCCTAAATATATCCCTAGCCGGCATGGGAGAAGACTGAAAACCCGGGCCCCAGAAAACGCGTTGCAAGCCCCTTTGGACCATCCAAAAGTGTCACCAAAGGAAGGCTTTGGGTACAAGAGAACTCCCCAGGGGAGCCTTTACGCAGCCCCACATGCAACTGGACCCTCCGGGTTCACTGTTCCTGAGCAAACCTAAACGTAGCCCTAGCCGTCATCGGAGACGACTGAAAAATCAGGCCCCAGGAAATGCATTCCGAGGCCTTTTCGCCCATCCAAAAGTGCCCGCAAAATAAGGCTTTGGGTACAAGTGAACTCCCCAGGGGAGCCTTTACGCAGCCCCACATGCAACTGGACCCTCCGAGCTCGCTGTATCCCAGCATCCCTAAACATAGCCCTAGCAGTCATCGGAGACGACTGAAAAATCAGGCCCCAGGAAATGCGTTACGAGGCCTTTTCGCCCATCCAAAAGTGCCCGCAAAGGAAGGCTTTGGGTACAAGTGATCTCCCCAGGGGAGCCTTTACGCAGCCCCACATGCAACTGGACCCTCCGCGTTCGCTGTATCCCAGCATCCCTAAATATAGCCCTAGCCGGCATCGAAGACGACTGAAAAATCAGGCCCCAGGAAATGCGTTGCGAGCCCTTTTCGCCCATCCAAAAGTGCCCCCAAAGGAAGGCTTTGGGTACAAGTGAACTCCCCAGGGGAGCCTTTACGCAGCCCCACATGCAACTGGACCCTCCGGGTTCGCTGTTCCTGAGCAAATCTAAACGTAGCCCTAGCCGTCATCGCAGACGACTGAAAAATCAGGCCCCAGGAAATGCGTTGCGAGCCGTTTTGGACCATCCAAAAGTGCCCCCAAAGGAAGGCTTTGGGTACATCTCAAGTTCCCAGGGGAGCCTTTACACAGCCCCATATGCAACTGGACCCTCCGAGCTCGCTGTTTCCGAGCATCCCTAAACAGTGCCCTAGCAGTCATCGGAGACGACTGAAAAATCAGGCCCCAGGAAATGCGTTACGAGCCCTTTTCGCCCATCCAAAAGTGCCCGCAAAGGAAGGCTTTCGGTACAAGTGATCTCCCCAGGGGAGCCTTTACGCAGCCCCACATGCAACTGGACCCTCCGCGTTCGCTGTATCCCAGCATCTCTAAACATAGCCCTAGCCGGCATCGAAGACGAGTGAAAAATCAGGCCCCAGGAAATGCGTTGCGAGCCCTTTTCGCCCATCCAAAAGTGCCCCCAAAGGAAGGCTTTGGGTACAAGTGAACTCCCCAGGGGAGCCTTTACGCAGCCCCACATGCAACTGGACCCTCCGGGTTCGATTTTTCCGATCAACCCTAAATATATCCCTAGGCGTCATGGGAGAAGACTGAAAACCTGGGCCCCAGAAAACGCGTTGCAAGCCCCTTTGGACCATCCAAAAGTGTCACCAAAGAAAGGCTTTGGGTACAAGAGAACTCCCCAGGGGAGCCTTTACGCAGCCCCACATGCAACTGGACCCTCCGGGTTCGCTGTTCCTGAGCAAACCTAAAGGTAGCCCTGGCCGTCATCGGAGACGACTGAAAAATCAGGCCCCAGGAAATGCGTTGCGAGCCGCTTTGGACCATCCAAAAGTGCCCCCAAAGGAAGGCTTTGGGTACAAGTGAACTCCCCAGGGGAGCCTTTATGCAGCCCCACATGCAACTGGACCCTCCGCGTTCGCTGTTTCCGAGCATCCATAAACATAGCCCTAGCAGTCATCAGAGACGACTGAAAAATCAGGCCCCAGGAAATGCGTTGCGAGCCCTTTTCGCCCATCCAAAAGTGCCCGCAAAGGAAGGCTTTGGGTACAAGAGAACTCCCCAGGGGAGCCTTTACGCAGCCCCACATGCAACTGGACCCTCCGGGTTTGCTGTTCATGAGCAAACCTAAACGTAGCCCTAGCCGTCATCGGAGACGACTGAAAAATCTGGCCCCAGCAAATGCGTTGCAAGCCCCTTTGGACCATCCAAAAGTGCCCGCAAAGGAAGGCTTTGGGTACAAGAGAACTCCCCAGGGGAGCCTTTACGCAGCCCCACATGCAACTGGACCCTCCGGGTTCGATTTTTCCAAGCAACACTAAATATATCCCTAGCCACCATGGGAGAAGACTGAAAACCCGGGCCACAGAAAACGCGTTGCAAGCCACTTTGGACCATCCAAAAGTGTCACCAAAAGAAGGCTTTGGGTACAATTGATCTCCCCAGGGGAGCCTTTACGCAGCCCCACATGCAACTGGACCCTCCGGGTTCACTGTTCCTGAGCAAACCTAAACGTAGCCCTAGCCGTCATCGGAGACGAGTTAAAAATCAGGCCCCAGGAAATGTGTTCCGAGGCCTTTTCGCCCATCCAAAAGTGCCCGCAAAGGAAGGCTTTGGGTACAAGTGATCTCCCCAGGGGAGCCTTTACGCAGCCCCACATGCAACTGGACCCTCCGCGTTCGCTGTATCCCAGCATCCCTAAACATAGCCCTAGCCGGCATCGAAGACGACTGAAAAATCAGGCCCCAGGAAATGCGTTGCGAGCCCTTTTCGCCCATCCAAAAGTGCCCGCAAAGGAAGGCTTTGGGTAGAAGTGAACTCCCCAGGGGAGCCTTTACGCAGCCCCACATGCAACTGGACCCTCCGCGTTCGCTGTTCCTGAGCAAATCTAAACGTAGCCCTAGCCGTCATCGCAGACGACTGAAAAATCAGGCCCCAGGAAATGCGTTGCGAGCCCCTTTGGACCATCCAAAAGTTCCCGCAAAGGAAGGCTTTGGGTACAAGAGAACTCCCCAGGGGAGCCTTTACGCAGCCCCACATGCAACTGGACCCTCCGGGTTCGCTGTTCCTGAGCAAACCTAAACGTAGGCCTGGCCGTCATCGGAGACGACTGTAACATCAGGCCCCAGGAAATGCGTTGCGAGCCCCTTTGGACCATCCAAAAGTGCCCCCAAAGGAAGGCTTTGGGTACATCTGAAGTTCCCAGGGGAGCCTTTACACAGCCCCATATGCAACTGGACCCTCCGAGCTCGCTGTTTCCGAGCATCCCTAAACAGAGCCCTAGCAGTCATCGGAGACGACTGAAAAATCAGGCCCCAGGAAATGCGTTACGAGCCCTTTTCGCCCATCCAAAAGTGCCCGCAAAGGAAGGCTTTCGGTACAAGTGATCTCCCCAGGGGAGCCTTTACGCAGCCCCACATGCAACTGGACCCTCCGCGTTCGCTGTATTCCAGCATCCCTAAACATAGCCCTAGCCGGCATCGAAGACGACTGAAAAATCAGGCCCCAGGAAATGCGTTGCGATCCCTTTTCGCCCATCCAAAAGTGCCCCCAAAGGAAGGCTTTGGGTACAAGAGAACTCCCCAGGGGAGCCTTTACGCAGCCCCACATGCAACTGGACCCTTCGGGTTCGATTTTTCCGATCAACCCTAAATATATCCCTAGGCGTCATGGGAGAAGACTGAAAACCCGGGCCCCAGAAAACGCGTTGCAAGCCCCTTTGGACCATCCAAAACTGTCACCAAAGGAAGGCTTTGGGTACAAGAGAACTCCCCAGGGGAGCCTTTACGCAGCCCCACATGCAACTGGACCCTCCGGGTTCGATTTTTCCGAGCAACCCTAAATATATCACTAGCCAGCATGGGAGAAGACTGAAAACCCGGGCCCCAGAAAACGCATTGCAAGCCCTTTTCGCCCGACCAAAAGTCCCCGCAAAGGAAGGCTTTGGGTACAAGTGAACTCCCCAGGGGAGCCTTTACGCAGCCCCACATCCAACGGGACCCTCCGGGTTCGCTGTTTCCGAGCATCCCTAAACATAGCCCTAGACGGCATCAAAGACGACTGAAAAATCGGGCCCCAGGAAATGCGTTGCGAGCCGCTTTGGACCATCGAAAAGTGCCCCCAAAGGAAGGCTTTGGGTACAAGTGATCTCCCCAGGGGAGCCTTTACACAGCCCCATATGCAACTGGACCCTCCGAGCTCGCTGTTTCCGAGCATCCCTAAACATAGCCCTAGCAGTCATCGGAGACGACTGAAAAATCTGGCCCCAGGAAATGCGTTACGAGCCCTTTTCACCCATCCAAAAGTGCCCGCAAAGGAAGGCTTTGGGTACAAGTGATCTCCCCAGGGGAGCCTTTACGCAGCCCCACATGCAACTGGAACCTCCGAGCTCGCTGTTTCCGAGCATCCCTAAACATAGCCCTAGCCGGCATCGAAGACGACTGAAAAATCAGGCCCCAGGAAATGCGTTACGAGCCCTTTTCACCCATCCAAAAGTGCCCGCAAAGGAAGGCTTTGGGTACAAGTGATCTCCCCAGGGGAGCCTTTACACAGCCCCACATGCAACTGGAACCTCCGAGCTCGCTGTTTCCGAGCATCCCTAAACATAGCCCTAGCAGTCATCGGAGACGACTGAAAAATCAGGCCCCAGGAAATGCGTTACGAGCCCTTTTCACCCATCCAAAAGTGCCCGCAAAGGAAGGCTTTGGGTACAAGTGATCTCCCCAGGGGAGCCTTTACACAGCCCCATATGCAACTGGACCCTCCGAGCTCGCTGTTTCCGAGCATCCCTAAACATAGCCCTAGCCGGCATCGAAGACGACTGAAAAATCAGGCCCCAGGAAATGCGTTCCGAGCCCTTTTCGCACATCCAAAAGTGCCCGCAAAGGAAGGCTTTTGGTACAAGACAACTCCCCAGGGGAGCCTTTACGCAGCCCCACATTCAACTGGACCCTTCGTGTTCAATTTTTCCGAGCAACCCTAAATATATCCCTAGCCGGCATGGGAGAAGACTGAAAACCCGGGCCCCAGAAAACGCGTTGCAAGCCCCTTTGGACCATCCAAAAGTGTCACCAAAGGAAGGCTTTGGGTACAAGAGAACTCCCCAGGGGAGCCTTTACGCAGCCCCACATGCAACTGGACCCTCCAGGTTCGCTGTTTCCGAGCATCCCTAAACATAGCCGTAGCAGTCATCGATGACGACTGTAAAATCAGGCCCCAGGAAATGCGTCACGAGCCCTTTTCGCCCATCCAAAAGTGCCCCCAAAGGAAGGCTTTGGGTACAAGTGAACTCCCCAGGGGAGCCTTTACGCAGCCCCACATGCAACTGGACCCTCCAGGTTCGCTGTTCATGAGCAAACCTAAACGTATCCCTAGCCGTCATCGAAGACGACTGAGAAATCAGGCCCCAGGAAATGCGTTGCAAGCCCCTTTGGACCATCCAAAAGTGCCCCCAAAGGAAGGCTTTGGGTACAAGTGATCTCCCCAGGGGAGCCTTTACGCAGCCCCACATGCAACTGGACCCTCCGGGTTCACTGTTCCTGAGCAAACCTTAACGTAGCCCTAGCCGTCATCGGAGACGAGTGAAAAATCAGGCCCCAGGAAATGCGTTCCGAGGCCTTTTCGCCCATCCAAATGTGCCCCCAAAGGAAGGCTTTGGGTACAAGTGAACTCCCCAGGGGAGCCTTTATGCAGCCCCACATGCAACTGGACCCTCCGGGTTCGCTCTTTCCGAGCAACCCTAAACATAACAATAGGCGGCATGGGAGAAGACTGAAAACCCGGGCCCCAGAAAACGCGTTGCAAGCCCCTTTGGACCATCCAAAAGTGTCACCAAAGGAAGGCTTTGGGTACAAGAGAACTCCCCAGGGGAGCCTTTACGCAGCCCCACATGCAACTGGACCCTCCGGGTTCGCTGTTCCTGAGCAAACCTAAACGTAGCCCTAGCCGTCATCGGAGACGAGTGAAAAATCAGGCCCCAGGAAATGCGTTGTTAGCCCCATTGGACCATCCAAAAGTGCCCCCAAAGGAAGGCTTTGGGTACAAGAGAACTCCCCAGGGGAGCCTTTACGCAGCCCCACATGCAACTGGACCCTCCGGGATCGCTGTTCCTGAGCAAACCTAAACGTAGCCCTAGGCATCATCGGAGACAAGTGAAAAATCAGGCCCCAGGAAACGTGTTGCGAGCCCCTTTGGACCATCCAAAAGTGCCCGCAAAGGAAGGCTTTGGGTACAAGAGAACTCCCCAGGGGAGCCTTTACGCAGCCCCACATGCAACTGGAACGTCCAGGTTCGATTTTTCGAACAACCCTAAATATATCCCTAGCCGGCATGGGAGAAGACTGAAAACCTGGGCCCCAGAAAACGCGTTGCAAGCTCCTTTGGACCATCCAAAAGTGTCACCAAAGGAAGGCTTTGGGTACAAGTGAACTCCCCAGGGGAGCCTTTACGCAGCCCCACATGCAACTGGACCCTCCGGTTTCGCTGTTTCTGAGCATCCCTAAACATAGCCCTAGCCGGCATGGAAGACGACTGAAAAATCAGGCCCCAGGAAATGCGTTGCGAGCCCCATTGGACCATCCAAAAGTGCCCCCAAAGGAAGGCTTTGGGTACATCTGAAGTTCCCAGGGGAGCCTTTACGCAGCCCCATATGCAACTGGACCCTTCGGGATCGCTGTTTCAGAGCAACCCTAAATATATCACTAGCCGGCATGGGAGAAGACTGAAAATTCGGGCCACAGAAAATGCGTTGCAAGCCCCTTTGGACCATCCAAAAGCGTCACCAAAGGAACGCTTTGGGTAAAAGTGAACTCCACAGGGGAGCCTTTACGCAGCCCCACATGCAACTGGACCCTCCGGGATCGCTGTTCCTGAGCAAACCTAAACGTAGCCCTAGCCGTCATCGGAGACGAGTGAAAAATCAGGCCCCAGGAAATGCGTTGTTAGCCCGATTGGACCATCCAAAAGTGCCCCCAAAGGAAGGCTTTGGGTACAAGAGAACTCCCCAGGGGAGCCTTTACGCAGCCCCACATGCAACTGGACCCTTCGGGTTCACTGTTCCTGAGCAAACCTAAACGTAGCCCTAGCCGTCATAGGAGACGACTGAAAAATCAGACCCCAGGAAATTCGTTGCGAGCCCTTTTCGCCCATCCAAAAGTGCCCCCAAAGGAAGGCTTTCAGTACAAGAGAACTCCCCAGGGGAGTCTTTACGCAGCGCCACATGCAACTGGACCCTTCGGGTTCGATTTTTCCGAGCAACCCTTAATATATCCGTAGCCGGCATGGGAGAAGACTGAAAACCCGGGCCACAGAAAACACGTTGCAAGCCCCTTTGGACCATCCAAAAGTGTCAGCAAAGGAAGGCTTTGGGTACAAGAGAACTCCCCAGGGGAGCCTTTACGCAGCCCCACATGCAACCGGACCCTCGGGGTTCGCTGTTCATGAGCAAACCTAAACGTAGCCCTAGCCGTCATCGGAGACGAGTGAAAAATCAGGCCCCAGGAAATGCGTTGCAAGCCGCTTTGGACCATCCAAAAGTGCTCCAAAGGAAGGTTTTGGGTACAAGTGATCTACCCAGGGGAGCCTTTACGCAGCCCCACATGCAACTGGACCCTCCGGGATCGCTGTTCCTGAGCAAACCTAAACGTAGCCCTAGCCGTCATTGGAGACGAGTGAAAAATCAGGCCCCAGGAAATGCGTTGCGAGCCCCTTTGGACCATCCAAAAGTGCCTGCAAAGGAAGGCTTTGGATACAAGTGAACTCCCCAGGGGAGCCTTTACGCAGCCCCACATGCAACTGGACCCTCCGCGTTGGCTGTTTCTAAGCATCCCTAAACATAACCCTAGCCGGCATCGAAGACGACTGAAAAATCAGGCCCCAGGAAATGCGTTGCGAGCCCTTTTCACCCATCCAAAAGTGCCCCCAAAGGAAGGCTTTGGGTACAAGTGAACTCCCCAGGGGATCCTTTACGCAGCCCCACATGCAACTGGACCCTCAGGGTTCGCTGTTTCCGAGCATCCCTAAACATAGCACAAGCCGGCATCGAAGACGACTGAAAAATCAGGCCCCAAGAAATGCGTTGCGAGCCCTTTTCACCCATCCAAAAGTGCCCCCAAAGGAAGGCTTTGGGTACAAGTGAACTCCCCAGTGGAGCCTTTACGCAGCCCCACATGTAACAGGACCCTCTGAGTTCGCTGTTCCTGAGCAAACCTAAACGTAGCCCTATCCATCATCGGAGACGAGTGAAAAATCAGGCCCCAGGAAATGCGTTGCAAGCCCCTTTGGACCATCCAAAAGTGTCACCAAAGGAAGGCTTTGGGTACAAGTGATCTCCCCAGGGGAGCCTTTACGCAGCCCCACATGCAACTGGACCCTCCAGGTTCACTGTTCCTGAGCAAACCTAAACTTAGCCCTAGCCGTCATCGGAGACGACTGAAAAATCAGGCCCCAGGAAATGCGTTCTGAGGCCTTTTCGCCCATCCAAATGTGCCCCCAAAGGAAGGCTTTGGATACAAGTGAACTCCCCAGGGGAGCCTTTACGCAGCCCCACATGCAACTGGACCCTCCGCGTTCGCTGTTTCTAAGCATCCCTAAACATAGCCCTAGCCGGCATCGAAGACGACTGATAAATCAGGCCCCAGGAAATGCGTTGCGAGCCCTTTTCGCCCATCCAAAAGTGCCCCCAAAGGAAGGCTTTGGGTAGAAGTGAACTCCCCAGGGGAGCCTTTACGCAGCCCCACATGCAACTGGACCCTCCGCGTTCGCTGTTCCTGAGCAAACCTAAACGTAGCCCTACCCGGCATTGAAGACGACTGAAAAATCAGGCCCCAGGCAATGTGTTGCGAGCCCCTTTGGACCATCCAAAAGTGCCCCCAAAGGAAGGCTTTGGGTACAAGAGAACTCCCCAGGGGAGCCTTTACGCAGCCCCACATGCAACTGGACCCTCCGGGTTCGCTGTACCTGAGCAACCCTAAATATATCCCTAGCCGGCATGGGAGAAGACTGAAAACCCGGGCCCCAGAAAACGCGTTGCAAGCCCCTTTGGACCATCCAAAAGTGTCACCAAAGGAAGGCTTTGGGTAGAAGTGAACTCCCCAGGGGAGCCTTTACGCAGCCCCACATGTAACAGGACCCTCCGAGTTCGCTGTTTCTAAGCATCCCTAAACGTAGCCCTAGCCATCATCGGAGACGAGTGAAAAATCAGGCCCCAGGAAATGCGTTGCCAGCCCCTTTGGACCATCCAAAAGTGCCCCCAAAGGAAGGCTTTGGATACAAGTGAACTCCCCAGGGGAGCCTTTACGCAGCCCCACATGCAACTGGACCGTCCAGGTTCGATTTTTCGAACAACCCTAAATATACCCGTAGCCGGCATGGGAGAAGACTGAAAACCCAAGCCACAGAAAACGCGTTGCAAGCCCCTTTGGACCATCCAAAAGTCTCACCAAAGGAAGGCTTTGGGTACAAGAGAACTCCCCAGGGGAGCCTTTACGCAGCCCCACATGCAACTGGACCCTCTGGGCTCGCTGTTCCTGAGCAAACCTAAACGTAGCCCTAGCCGTCATCGGAGACGACTGAAAAATCAGGCCCCAGGAAATGCGTTCCGAGGCCTTTTTGCCCATCCAAAAGTGCCCCCAAAGGAAGGCTTTGGGTACAAGTGAACTCCCCAGGGGAGCCTTTACGCAGCCCCACATGCAACTGGACCCTCCGGGATCGCTGTTCCTGAGCAAACCTAAACGTAGCCCTAGCCGTCATCGGAGACGAGTGAAAAATCAGGCCCCAGGAAATGCGTTGCGAGCCCCTTTGGACCATCCAAAAGTGCCCCCAAAGGAAGGCTTTGGATACAAGTGAACTCCCCAGGGGAGCCTTTACGCAGCCCCACATGCAACTGGACCGTCCAGGTTCGATTTTTCGAACAACCCTAAATATATCCCTAGCCGGCATGGGAGAAGACTGAAAACCTGGGCACCAGAAAACGCGTTGCAAGACCCTTTGGACCATCCAAAAGTGCCCCCAAAGGAAGGCTTTGGGTACAAGAGAACTCCCCAGGGGAGCCTTTACGCAGCCCCACATGCAACTGGACCCTCCGCGTTCGCTGTTTCCCAGCATCCCTAAACATAGCCCTAGCCGGCATCGAAGACGACTGAAAAATCAGGCCCCAGGAAATGCGTTGCGAGCCCTTTTCGCCCATCCAAAAGTGCCCCCAAAGGAAGGCTTTCGGTAGAAGTGAACTCCCTAGGGGAGCCTTTACGCAGCCCCACATGCAACTGGACCCTCCGGGATCGCTGTTCCTGAACAAACCTAAACGTAGCCCTAGCCATCATCGGAGACGAGTGAAAAATCAGGCCCCAGGAAATGTGTTGCGAGCCCCTTTGGACCATCCAAAAGTGCCCCCAAAGGAAGGCTTTGGGTAGAAGTGAACTCCCCAGGGGAGCCTTTACGCAGCCCCACATGCAACTGGACCCTCCGGGTTCGATTTTTCCGAGCAACCCTAAATATATCCCTAGCCGGCATGGGAGAAGACTGAAAACCCGGGCCCCAGAAAACGCGTTGCAAGCCCCTTTGGACCATCCAAAAGTGTCACCAAAGGAAGGCTTTGGGTACAAGAGAACTCCCCAGGGGAGCCTTTACGCAGCCCCACATGCAACTGGACCCTCCGCGTTCGCTGTTTCCCAGCATCCCTAAATATATCCCTAGCCGGCATGGGAGAAGACTGAAAACCAGGGCCCCAGAAAACGAGTTGCAAGCCCCATTGGACCATCCAAAAGTGCCCCCATAGGAAGGCTTTGGATACAAGAGAACTCCCCAGGGGAGCCTTTACGCAGCCCCACATGCAACTGGACCCTTCAAGTTCGATTTTTCCGAGCAACCCTAAATATATCCCTAGCCGGCATGGGAGAAGACTGAAAACCCGGGCCCCAGAAAACGCGTTGCAAGCCCCTTTGGACCATACAAAAGTGCCCCCAAAGGAAGGCTTTGGGTACAAGTGAACTCCCCAGGGGAGCCTTTACACAGCCCCACATGCAACTGGACCCTTCGGGCTCGATTTTTCCGAGCAACCCTAAATATATCCCTAGCCGGCATGGGAGAAGACTGAAAACCCAGGCCACAGAAAACGCGTTGCAAGCCCCTTTGGACCATCCAAAACTGTCACCAAAGGAAGGCTTTGGGTACAAGAGAACTCCCCAGGGGAGCCTTTACGCAGCCCCACGTGCAACTGGACCCTCCGGGTTCGCTGTTCCTGAGCAAACTTAAACGTAGCCCTAGCCGTCATCGGAAACGAGTGAAAAATCAGGCCCCAGGAAATGCGTTGCAAGCCCCTTTGGACCATCCAAAAGTGCCCCCAAAGGAAGGCTTTGGGTACAAGTGAACTCCCCAGTGGAGCCTTTACGCAGCCCCACATGTAACAGGACCCTCCGAGTTCGCTGTTCCTGAGCAAACCTAAACGTAGCCCTAGCCATCATCGCAGACGAGTGAAAAATCAGGCCCCAGGAAATGCGTTGCAAGCCCCTTTGGACCATCCAAAAGTGCCCCCAAAGGAAGGCTTTGGGTACATCTGAAGTTCCCAGGGGAGCCTTTACGCAGCCCCACATGCAACTGGACCCTCCGGGTTCGATTTTTCGAACAACCCTAAATATATCCCTAGCCGGCATGGGAGAAGACTGAAAACCCGGGCCCCAGAAAACGCGTTGCAAGCCCCTTTGGACCATCCAAAAGTGTCACCAAAGGAAGGCTTTGGGTACAAGTGAACTCCCCAGGGGAGCCTTTACGCAGCCCCACATGCAACTGGACCCTCCGGGTTCGCTGTTTCAGAGCATCCCTAAACATAGCCCTAACCGGCATCGAAGACGACTGAAAAATCAGGCCCCAGGAAATGCGTTGCAAGCCCCATTGGACCATCCAAAAGTGCCCCCAAAGGAAGGCTTTGGGTACATCTGAAGTTCCCAGGGGAGCCTTTACGCAGCCCCACATGCAACTGGACCCTCCGGGTTCGCTGTTCCTGAGCAAACCTAAACGTAGCCCTAGCCGTCATCGGAGACGACTGAAAAATCAGGCCCCAGGAAATGCGTTCCGAGGCCTTTTTGCCCATCCAAAAGTGCCTGCAAAGGAAGGCTTTGGGTACAAGTGAACTCCCCAGGGGAGCCTTTACGCAGCCCCACATGCAACTGGAACCTCCGGGTTCGATTTTTCCGAGCAACCCTAAACATAACCCTTGCCGGCATGGGAGAAGACTGAAAACCCGGGCCACAGAAAATGCGTTGCAAGCCCCTTTGGACCATCCAAAAGTGCCCCCAAAGGAAGGCTTTGGGTACAAGTGAACTCCCCAGGGGAGCCTTTACGCAGCCCCACGTGCAACTGGACCCTCCGCGTTCGCTGTTTCAAAGCATCCCTAAACGTAGCCCTAGCCGGCATGGAAGACGACTGAAAAATCAGGCCCCAGGAAATGCGTTGCAAGCCCCATTGGACCATCCAAAAGTGCCCCCAAAGGAAGGCTTTGGGTACATCTGAAGTTCCCAGGGGAGCCTTTACGCAGCCCCACATGCAACTGGACCCTCCGGGTTCACTGTTTCAGAGCAACACTAAATATATCACTAGCCGGCATGGGAGAAGACTGAAAACCCGGGCCACAGAAAATGCGTTGCAAGCCCCTTTGGACCATCCAAAAGTGTCACCAAAGGAAGGCTTTGGGTACAAGTGAACTCCCCAGGGGAGCCTTTACGCAGCCCCACATGCAACTGGAATCTCCGCGTTCGCTGTTTCCGAGCATACCTATATATAGCACAAACCGGCATCGAAGACGACTGAAAAATCAGGCCCCAAGAAATGCGTTGCGAGCCCTTTTCACCCATCCAAAAGTGCCCCCAAAGGAAGGCTTTGGGTACAAGTGAACTCCCCAGGGGAGCCTTTACGCAGCCCCACATGCAACTGGACCCTCCGCGTTCGCTGTTTCCCAGCATCCCTAAACATAGCCCTAGCCGGCATTGAAGACGACTGAAAAATCAGGCCCCAGGAAATGTGTTGCGAGCCCCTTTGGACCATCCAAAAGTGCCCCCAAAGGAAGGCTTTGGGTACAAGAGAACTCCCCAGGGGAGCCTTTACGCAGCCCCACATGCAACTGGACCCTCCGGGTTCGCTGTTCCTGAGCAACCCTAAATATATCCCTAGCCGGCATGGGAGAAGACTGAAAACCCGGGCCCCAGAAAACGCGTTGCAAGCCCCTTTGGACCATCCAAAAGTGTCACCAAAGGAAGGCTTTGGGTACAAGTGAACTCCCCAGGGGAGCCTTTACGCAGCCCCACATGTAACAGGACCCTCCGAGTTCGCTGTTCCTGAGCAAACCTAAACGTAGCCCTAGCCATCATCGGAGACGAGTGAAAAATCAGGCCCCAGGAAATGCGTTGCCAGCCCCTTTGGACCATCCAAAAGTGCCCCCAAAGGAAGGCTTTGGATACAAGTGAACTCCCCAGGGGAGCCTTTACGCAGCCCCACATGCAACTGGACCGTCCAGGTTCGATTTTTCGAACACCCCTAAATATACCCCTAGCCGGCATGGGAGAAGACTGAAAACCCGGGCCCCAGAAAACGCGTTGCAAGCCCCTTTGGACCATCCAAAAGTGTCACCAAAGGAAGGCTTTGGGTACAAGAGAACTCCCCAGGGGAGCCTTTACGCAGCCCCACATGCAACTGGACCCTCTGGGCTCGCTGTTCCTGAGCAAACCTAAACGTAGCCCTAGCCGTCATCGGAGACGACTGAAAAATCAGGCCCCAGGAAATGCGTTCCGAGGCCTTTTTGCCCATCCAAAAGTGCCCCCAAAGGAAGGCTTTGGGTACAAGAGAACTCCCCAGGGGAGCCTTTACACAGCCCCACATGCAACTGGAAACTCCGGGATCGCTGTTCCTGAGCAAACCTAAACGTAGCCCTAGCCGTCATTGGAGACGAGTGAAAAATCAGGCCCCAGGAAATGCGTTGCAAGCCCCATTGGACCATCCAAAAGTGCCCTCAAAGGAAGGCTTTGGGTACATCTGAAGTTCCCAGGGGAGCCTTTACGCAGCCCCATATGCAACTGGACCCTCCGGGTTCGCTGTTTCAGAGCAACCCTAAATATATCACTAGCCGGCATGGGAGAAGACTGAAAACCCGGGCCACAGAAAATGCATTGCAAGCCCCTTTGGACCATCCAAAAGTGCCACCAAAGGAAGGCTTTGGGTACAAGTGAACTCCCCAGGGGAGCCTTTACGCAGCCCCACATGCAACTGGACCGTCCAGGTTCGATTTTTCGAACAACCCTAAATATATCCCTAGCCGGCATGGGAGAAGACTGAAAACCCGGGCCACAGAAAACGCGTTGCAAGCCCCTTTGGACCGTCCAAAAGTGTCACCAAAGGAAGGCTTTGGGTACAAGTGAACTCCCCAGGGGAGCCTTTACGCAGCCCCACATGCAACTGGACCGTCCGGGTTCGATTTTTCCGAGCAACCCTAAACATAACCCTTGCCGGCATGGGAGAAGACTGAAAACCCGGGCCACAGAAAATGCGTTGCAAGCCCCTTTGGACCATCCAAAAGTGTCACCAAAGGAAGGCTTTGGGTACAAGTGAACTCCCCAGGGGAGCCTTTACGCAGCCCCACATGCAACTGGACCCTCCGGGTTCGCTGTTCCTGAGCAACCCTAAATATATCCCTAGCCGGTATGGGAGAAGACTGAAAACCCGGGCCCCAGAAAACGCGTTGCAAGCCCTTTGGACCATCCAAAAGTGTCACCAAAGGAAGGCTTTGGGTACAAGTGAACTCCCCAGGGGAGCCTTTACGCAGCCCCACATGCAACTGGACCCTCCGGGTTCGCTGTTCCTGAGCAAACCTAAACGTAGCCCTAGCCGTCATCGGAGACGACTGAAAAATCAGGCCCCAGGAAATGCGTTCCGAGGCCTTTTTGCCCATCCAAAAGTGCCCCCAAAGGAAGGCTTTGGGTACAAGTGAACTCCCCAGGGGAGCCTTTACGCAGCCCCACATGCAACTGGACCCTCCGGGTTCGATTTTTCCGAGCATCCCTAAACATAGCCCTAGCCGGCATGGAAGACGACTGAAAAATCAGGCCCCAGGAAATGCGTTGCAAGCCCCATTGGACCATCCAAAAGTGCCTGCAAAGGAAGGCTTTGGATACAAGTGAACTCCCCAGGGGAGCCTTTACACAGCCCCACATGCAACTGGACCCTCCGGGTTCGATTTTTCCGAGCATCCCTAAACATAGCCCTAGCCGTCATCGGAGACGAGTGAAAAATCAGGCCCCTGGAAATGCGTTGCGAGCCCCTTTGGACCATCCAAAAGTGCCTGCAAAGGAAGGCTTTGGATACAAGTGAACTCCCCAGGGGAGCCTTTACACAGCCCCACATGCAACTGGACCCTCCGGGTTCGCTGTTTCCGAGCATCCCTAAACATAGCCCTAGCCGGCATGGAAGACGACTGAAAAATCAGGCCCCAGGAAATGCGTTGCAAGCCCCATTGGACCATCCAAAAGTGCCCCCAAAGGAAGGCTTTGGGTACATCTGAAGTTCCAAGGGGAGCCTTTACGCAGCCCCACATGTAACAGGACCCTCCGAGTTCGCTGTTTCAGAGCAACCCTAAATATATCACTAGCCGGCATGGGAGAAGACTGAAAACCCGGGCCCCAGAAAACGCGTTGCAAGCCCTTTGAACCATCCAAAAGTGTCACCAAAAGAAGGCTTTGGGTACAAGTGAACTCCCCAGGGGAGCCTTTACGCAGCCCCACATGTAACAGGACCCTCCGAGTTCGCTGTTCCTGAGCAAACCTAAACGTAGCCCTAGCCATCATCGGAGACGAGTGAAAAATCAGGCCCCAGGAAATGCGTTGCCAGCCTCTTTGGACCATCCAAAAGTGCCCCCAAAGGAAGGCTTTGGGTACAAGAGAACTCCCCAGGGGAGCCTTTACGCAGCCCCACATGCAACTGGACCCTCCGGGTTCGCTATTTCTGAGCATCCCTAAACATAGCCCTAGCCGGCATTGAAGACGACTGAAAAATCAGGCCCCAGGCAATGTGTTGCGAGCCCCTTTGGACCATCCAAAAGTGCCCCCAAAGGAAGGCTTTGGGTACAAGAGAACTCCCCAGGGGAGCCTTTACGCAGCCCCACATGCAACTGGACCCTCCGGGTTCGCTGTTCCTGAGCAACCCTAAATATATCCCTAGCCGGCATGGGAGAAGACTGAAAACCCGGGCCCCAGAAAACGCGTTGCAAGCCCCTTTGGACCATCCAAAAGTGTCACCAAAGGAAGGCTTTGGGTACAAGAGAACTCCCCAGGGGAGCCTTTACGCAGCCCCACATGCAACTGGACTCTCCGGGTTCGCTGTTTCAGAGCATCCCTAAACATAGCCCTAGCCAGCATGGAAGACGACTGAAAAATCAGGCCCCAGGAAATGCGTTGCAAGCCCCATTGGACCATCCAAAAGTGCCCCCAAAGGAAGGCTTTGGGTACATCTGAAGTTCCAAGGGGAGCCTTTACGCAGCCCCATATGCAACTGGACCCTCCGAGTTCGCTGTTTCAGAGCAACCCTAAATATATCACTAGCCGGCATGGGAGAAGACTGAAAACCCGGGCCACAGAAAATGCATTGCAAGCCCCTTTGGACCATCCAAAAGTGTCACCAAAGGAAGGCTTTGGGTACAAGTGAACTCCCCAGGGGAGCCTTTACGCAGCCCCACATGCAACTGGACCCTCCGGGTTCGCTGTTCCTGAGCAACCCTAAATATATCCCTAGCCGGCATGGGAGAACACTGAAAACCCGGGCCACAGAAAACGCGTTGCAAGCCCTTTGGACCATCCAAAAGTGTCACCAAAGGAAGGCTTTGGGTACAAGTGAACTCCCCAGGGGAGCCTTTACGCAGCCCCACATGTAACAGGACCCTCCGAGTTCGCTGTTCCTGAGCAAACCTAAACGTAGCCCTAGCCATCATCGGAGACGAGTGAAAAATCAGGCCCCAGGAAATGCGTTGCCAGCCCCTTTGGACCATCCAAAAGTGTCACCAAAGGAAGGCTTTGGGTACAAGTGAACTCCCCAGGGGAGCCTTTACGCAGCCCCACATGCAACTGGACCCTCCGGGTTCGATTTTTACGAGCAACCCTAAACATAACCCTTGCCGGCATGGGAGAAGACTGAAAACCCGGGCCACAGAAAATGCGTTGCAAGCCCCTTTGGACCATCCAAAAGTGTCACCAAAGGAAGGCTTTGGGTACAAGAGAACTCCCCAGGGGAGCCTTTACGCAGCCCCACATGCAACTGGACCCTCCGGGTTCGCTGTTCCTGAGCAAACCTAAACGTAGCCCTAGCCGTCATCGGAGACGAGTGAAAAATCAGGCCCCTGGAAATGCGTTGCGAGCCCCTTTGGACCATCCAAAAGTGCCTGCAAAGGAAGGCTTTGGATACAAGTGAACTCCCCAGGGGAGCCTTTACGCAGCCCCACATGCAACTGGACCCTCCGGGTTCGCTGTTTCCGAGCATCCCTAAATATAGCACAAGCCGGCATCGAAGACGACTGAAAAATCAGGCCCCAAGAAATGCGTTGCGAGCCCTTTTCACCCATCCAAAAGTGCCCCCAAAGGAAGGCTTTGGGTACATCTGAAGTTCCCAGGGGAGCCTTTACGCAGCCCCACATGCAACTGGACCCTCCGGGTTCGCTGTTCCTGAGCAAACCTAAACGTAGCCCTAGCCGTCATCGGAGACGACTGAAAATCAGGCCCCAGGAAATGCGTTCCGAGGCCTTTTTGCCCATCCAAAAGTGGCCCCAAAGGAAGGCTTTGGGTACAAGTGAACTCCCCAGGGGAGCCTTTACGCAGCCCCACATGCAACTGGACCCTCCGGGTTCGATTTTTCCGAGCAACCCTAAACATAACCCTAGCCGGCATGGGAGAAGACTGAAAACCCGGGCCCAAGAAAACGCGTTGCAAGCCTCTTTGGACCATCCAAAAGTGTCACCAAAGGAAGGCTTTGGGTACAAGTGAACTCCCCAGTGGAGCCTTTACGCCGCCCCACATGTAACAGGACCCTCCGAGTTCGCTGTTCCTGAGCAAACCGAAACCTAGCCCTAGCCATCATCGGAGACGAGTGAAAAATCAGGCCCCTGGAAATGCGTTGCAAGCCCTTTTCGCCCATCCAAAAGTGCCCCCAAAGGAAGTCTTTGGGTACAAGTGAACTCCCCAGTGGAGCCTTTACGCAGCCCCACATGTAACAGGACCCTCCGAGTTCGCTGTTTCTGAGCAAACCTAAACATAGCCCTAGCCGGCATTGAAGACGACTGAAAAATCAGGCCCCAGGAAATGTGTTGCGAGCCCCTTTGGACCATCCAAAAGTGCCCCCAAAGGAAGGCTTTGGGTACAAGAGAACTCCCCAGGGGAGCCTTTACGCAGCCCCACATGCAACTGGACCCTCCCGGTTCGCTGTTTCTGAGCATCCCTAAACATAGCCATAACCGGCATCGAAGACGACTGAAAAACCAGGCCCCAGGAAATGCGTTGCAAGCCCCATTGGACCATCCAAAAGTGCCCCCAAAGGAAGGCTTTGGGTACAAGAGAACTCCCCAGGGGAGCCTTTACGCAGCCCCACATGCAACTGGACCCTCCGGGTTCACTGTTCCTGAGCATCCCTAAACATAGCCCTAACCGGCATCGAAGACGATTGAAAAACCAGGCCCCAGGAAATGCGTTGCAAGCCCCATTGGACCATCCAAAAGTGCCCTCAAAGGAAGGCTTTGGGTACATCTGAAGTTCCCAGGGGAGCCTTTACGCAGCCCCACATGCAACTGGACCCTCCGGGTTCACTGTTCCTGAGCAAACCTAAACATAGCCCTAGCCGGCATTGAAGACGACTGAAAAATCAGGCCCCAGGAAATGTGTTGCGAGCCCCTTTGGACCATCCAAAAGTGCCCCCAAAGGAAGGCTTTGGGTACAAGAGAACTCCCCAGGGGAGCCTTTACGCAGCCCCACATGCAACTGGACCCTCCCGGTTCGCTGTTTCTGAGCATCACTAAACATAGCCCTAGCCGGCATCGAAGACGACTGAAAAATCAGGCCCCAGGAAATGCGTTGCAAGCCCCATTGGACCATCCAAAAGTGCCCCCAAAGGAAGGCTTTGGGCACATCTGAAGTTCCCAGGGGAGCCTTTACGCAGCCCCATATGCAACTGGACCCTCCGGGTTCACTGTTCCTGAGCAAACCTAAACATAGCCCTAGCCGGCATTGAAGACGACTGAAAAATCAGGCCCCAGGAAATGTGTTGCAAGCCCCTTTGGACCATCCAAAAGTGTCACCAAAGGAAGGCTTTGGGTACAAGTGAACTCCCCAGGGGAGCCTTTACGCAGCCCCACAGGCAACTGGACCGTCCGGGTTCGATTTTTCGAACAACCCTAAATATATCCCTAGCCGGCATGGGAGAAGACTGAAAACCCGGGCCACAGAAAATGCGTTGCAAGCCCCTTTGGACCATCCAAAAGTGTCACCAAAGGAAGGCATTGGGTACAAGTGAACTCCCCAGGGGAGCCTTTACGCAGCCCCACAGGCAACTGGACCGTCCGGGTTCGATTTTTCGAACAACCCTAAATATATCCCTAGCCGGCATGGGAGAAGACTGAAAACCCGGGCCCCAGAAAATGCGTTGCAAGCCCCTTTGGACCATCCAAAAGTGTCACCAAAGGAAGGCTTTGGGTACAAGTGAACTCCCCAGGGGAGCCTTTACGCAGCCCCACAGGCAACTGGACCGTCCGGGTTCGATTTTTCGAACAACCCTAAATATATCCCTAGCCGGCATGGGAGAAGACTGAAAACCCGGGCCCCAGAAAATGCGTTGCAAGCCCCTTTGGACCATCCAAAAGTGTCACCAAAGGAAGGCATTGGGTACAAGTGAACTCCCCAGGGGAGCCTTTACGCAGCCCCACAGGCAACTGGACCGTCCGGGTTCGATTTTTCGAACAACCCTAAATATATCCCTAGCCGGCATGGGAGAAGACTGAAAACCCGGGCCCCAGAAAATGCGTTGCAAGCCCCTTTGGACCATCCAAAAGTGTCACCAAAGGAAGGCATTGGGTACAAGTGAACTCCCCAGGGGAGCCTTTACGCAGCCCCACAGGCAACTGGACCGTCCGGGTTCGATTTTTCGAACAACCCTAAATATATCCCTAGCCGGCATGGGAGAAGACTGAAAACCCGGGCCCCAGAAAATGCGTTGCAAGCCCCTTTGGACCATCCAAAAGTGTCACCAAAGGAAGGCATTGGGTACAAGTGAACTCCCCAGGGGAGCCTTTACGCAGCCCCACAGGCAACTGGACCGTCCGGGTTCGATTTTTCGAACAACCCTAAATATATCCCTAGCCGGCATGGGAGAAGACTGAAAACCCGGGCCACAGAAAATGCGTTGCAAGCCCCTTTGGACCATCCAAAAGTGTCACCAAAGGAAGGCATTGGGTACAAGTGAACTCCCCAGGGGAGCCTTTACGCAGCCCCACAGGCAACTGGACCGTCCGGGTTCGATTTTTCGAACAACCCTAAATATATCCCTAGCCGGCATGGGAGAAGACTGAAAACCCGGGCCCCAGAAAATGCGTTGCAAGCCCCTTTGGACCATCCAAAAGTGTCACCAAAGGAAGGCTTTGGGTACAAGTGATCTCCCCAGGGGAGCCTTTAAGCAGCCCCACATGTAACAGGACCCTCCGAGTTCGCTGTTCCTGAGCAAACCTAAACGTAGCCCTAGCCGTCATCGGAGACGAGTGAAAAATCAGGCCCCAGGAAAAGCGTTGCAAGCCCCATTGGACCATCCAAAAGTGCCCCCAAAGGAAGGCTTTGGGTACATCTGAAGTTCCCAGGGGAGCCTTTACGCAGCCCCACATGCAACTGGACCCTCCAGGTTCGCTGTTCCTGAGCAAACCTAAACGTAGCCCTAGCCGTCATCGGAGACGACTGAAAAATCAGGCCCCAGGAAATGCGTTCCGAGGCCTTTTCGCCCATCCAAATGTGCCCCCAAAGGAAGGCTTAGGGTACAAGTGCACTCCCCAGGGGAGCCTTTACGCAGCCCCACATGCAACTGGACCGTCCAGGTTCGATTTTTCGAACAACCCTAAATATATCCCTAGCCGGCATGGGAGAAGACTGAAAACCCAGGCCCCAGAAAACGCGTTGCAAGCCCCTTTGGACCATCCAAAAGTGTCACCAAAGGAAGGCTTTGGGTACAAGAGAACTCCCCAGGGGAGCCTTTACGCAGCCCCACATGCAACTGGACCCTCCGGGTTCGCTGTTTCAGAGCATCCCTAAACATAGCCCTAGCCGGCATGGAAGACGACTGAAAAATCAGGCCCCAGGAAATGCGTTGCAAGCCCCATTGGACCATCCAAAAGTGCCTGCAAAGGAAGGCTTTGGATACAAGTGAACTCCCCAGGGGAGCCTTTACGCAGCCCCACATGCAACTGGACCCTCCGGGTTCGCTGTTTCCGAGCATCCCTAAATATAGCACAAGCCGGCATCGAAGACGACTGAAAAATCAGGCCCCAGAAATGCGTTGCGAGCCCTTTTCACCCATCCAAAAGTGCCCCCAAAGGAATGCTTTGGGTAGAAGTGAACTCCCCAGGGGAGCCTTTACGCAGCCCCACATGCAACTGGACCCTCCGGGTTCGCTGTTCCTGAGCAAACCTAAACGTAGCCCTAGCCGTCATCGGAGACGACTGAAAATCAGGCCCCAGGAAATGCGTTCCGAGGCCTTTTTGCCCATCCAAAAGTGGCCCCAAAGGAAGGCTTTGGGTACAAGTGAACTCCCCAGGGGAGCCTTTACGCAGCCCCACATGCAACTGGACCCTCCGGGTTCGATTTTTCCGAGCAACCCTAAACATAACCCTAGCCGGCATGGGAGAAGACTGAAAACCCGGGCCCAAGAAAACGCGTTGCAAGCCTCTTTGGACCATCCAAAAGTGTCACCAAAGGAAGGCTTTGGGTACAAGTGAACTCCCCAGTGGAGCCTTTACGCCGCCCCACATGTAACAGGACCCTCCGAGTTCGCTGTTCCTGAGCAAACCGAAACCTAGCCCTAGCCATCATCGGAGACGAGTGAAAAATCAGGCCCCTGGAAATGCGTTGCAAGCCCTTTTCGCCCATCCAAAAGTGCCCCCAAAGGAAGTCTTTGGGTACAAGTGAACTCCCCAGTGGAGCCTTTACGCAGCCCCACATGTAACAGGACCCTCCGAGTTCGCTGTTCCTGAGCAAACCTAAACGTAGCCCTAGCCATCATCGGAGACGAGTGAAAAATCATGCCCCAGGAAATGCGTTGCAAGCCCCTTTGGACCATCCAAAAGTGCCCCCAAAGGAAGGCTTTGGATACAAGTGAACTCCCCAGGGGAGCCTTTACGCAGCCCCACAGGCAACTGGACCGTCCAGGTTCGATTTTTCGAACAACCCTAAATATATCCCTAGCCGGCATGGGAGAAGACTGAAAACCCGGGCCCCAGAAAACGCGTTGCAAGCCCCTTTGGACCATCCAAAAGTGTCACCAAAGGAAGGTTTTGGGTACAAGTGAACTCCCCAGGGGAGCCTTTACGCAGCCCCACATGCAACTGGACCCTCCGGGTTCGCTGTTTCAGAGCATCCCTAAACATAGCCCTAACCGGCATCGAAGACGATTGAAAAACCAGGCCCCAGGAAATGCGTTGCAAGCCCCATTGGACCATCCAAAAGTGCCCTCAAAGGAAGGCTTTGGGTACATCTGAAGTTCCCAGGGGAGCCTTTACGCAGCCCCACATGCAACTGGACCCTCCGGGTTCACTGTTCCTGAGCAAACCTAAACATAGCCCTAGCCGGCATTGAAGACGACTGAAAAATCAGGCCCCAGGAAATGTGTTGCGAGCCCCTTTGGACCATCCAAAAGTGCCCCCAAAGGAAGGCTTTGGGTACAAGAGAACTCCCCAGGGGAGCCTTTACGCAGCCCCACATGCAACTGGACCCTCCGGGTTCGCTGTTCCTGAGCAACCCTAAATATATCACTAGCCGGCATGGGAGAAGACTGAAAACCCGGGCCCCAGAAAATGCATTGCAAGCCCCTTTGGACCATCCAAAAGTGTCACCAAAGGAAGGCTTTGGGTACAAGAGAACTCCCCAGGGGAGCCTTTACGCAGCCCCATATGCAACTGGACCCTCCGGGTTCGCTGTTTCAGAGCAACCCTAAATATATCACTAGCCGGCATGGGAAAGACTGAAAACCCGGGCCACAGAAAATGCGTTGCAAGCCCCTTTGGACCATCCAAAAGTGTCACCAAAGGAAGGCATTGGGTACAAGTGAACTCCCCAGGGGAGCCTTTATGCAGCCCCACAGGCAACTGGACCGTCCGGGTTCGATTTTTCGAACAACCCTAAATATATCCCTAGCCGGCATGGGAGAAGACTGAAAACCCGGGCCCCAGAAAACGCGTTGCAAGCCCCTTTGGACCATCCAAAAGTGTCACCAAAGGAAGGCTTTGGGTACAAGTGATCTCCCCAGGGGAGCCTTTAAGCAGCCCCACATGTAACAGGACCCTCCGAGTTCGCTGTTCCTGAGCAAACCTAAACGTAGCCCTAGCCGTCATCGGAGACGAGTGAAAAATCAGGCCCCAGGAAATGCGTTGCAAGCCCCATTGGACCATCCAAAAGTGCCCCCAAAGGAAGGCTTTGGGTACAAGAGAACTCCCCAGGGGAGCCTTTACGCAGCCCCACATGCAACTGGACCCTCCAGGTTCGCTGTTCCTGAGCAAACCTAAACGTAGCCCTAGCCGTCATCGGAGACGACTGAAAAATCAGGCCCCAGGAAATGCGTTCCGAGGCCTTTTCGCCCATCCAAATGTGCCCCCAAAGGAAGGCTTAGGGTACAAGTGCACTCCCCAGGGGAGCCTTTACGCAGCCCCACATGCAACTGGACCCTCCGGGTTCGCTGTTCCTGAGCAAACCTAAACGTAGCCCTAGCCGTCATCGGAGACGAGTGAAAAATCAGGCCCCTGGAAATGCGTTGCGAGCCCCTTTGGACCATCCAAAAGTGCCTGCAAAGGAAGGCTTTGGATACAAGTGAACTCCCCAGGGGAGCCTTTACGCAGCCCCACATGCAACTGGACCCTCCGGGTTCGCTGTTTCCGAGCATCCCTAAATATAGCACAAGCCGGCATCGAAGACGACTGAAAAATCAGGCCCCAAGAAATGCGTTGCGAGCCCTTTTCACCCATCCAAAAGTGCCCCCAAAGGAAGGCTTTGGGTACAAGTGAACTCCCCAGGGGAGCCTTTACGCAGCCCCACATGCAACTGGATCCTCCGGTTTCGCTGTTTCTGAGCATCCCTAAACATAGCCCTAGCCGGCATTGAAGACGACTGAAAAATCAGGCCCCAGGAAATGTGTTGCGAGCCCCTTTGGACCATCCAAAAGTGCCCCCAAAGGAAGGCTTTGGGTACAAGAGAACTCCCCAGGGGAGCCTTTACGCAGCCCCACATGCAACTGGACCCTCCGGGTTCGCTGTTCCTGAGCAACCCTAAATATATAACTAGCCGGCATGGGAGAAGACTGAAAACCCGGGCCCCAGAAAACGCGTTGCGAGCCCCTTTGGACCATCCAAAAGTGTCACCAAAGGAAGGCTTTGGGTACAAGTGAACTCCCCAGGGGAGCCTTTACGCAGCCCCACATGCAACTGGACCCTCCGGGTTCGCTGTTTCAGAGCATCCCTAAACATAGCCCTAACCGGCATCGAAGACGATTGAAAAATCAGGCCCCAGGAAATGCGTTGCAAGCCCCATTGGACCATCCAAAAGTGCCCCCAAAGGAAGGCTTTGGGTACATCTGAAGTTCCCAGGGGAGCCTTTACGCAGCCCCACATGCAACTGGACCCTCCGGGTTCGCTGTTCCTGAGCAAACCTAAACATAGCCCTAGCCGGCATTGAAGACGACTGAAAAATCAGGCCCCAGGAAATGCATTGCGAGCCCCTTTGGACCATCCAAAAGTGCCCCCAAAGGAAGGCTTTGGGTACAAGAGAACTCCCCAGGGGAGCCTGTACGCAGCCCCACATGCAACTGGACCCTCCGGGTTCGCTGTTCCTGAGCAACCCTAAATATATCCCTAGCCGGCATGGGAGAAGACTGAAAACCCGGGCCCCAGAAAACGCGTTGCAAGCCCCTTTGGACCATCCAAAAGTGTCACCAAAGGAAGGCTTTGGGTACAAGAGAACTCCCCAGGGGAGCCTTTACGCAGCCCCACATGCAACTGGACTCTCCGGGTTCGCTGTTTCAGAGCATCCCTAAACATAGCCCTAGCCGGCATGGAAGACGACTGAAAAATCAGGCCCCAGGAAATGCGTTGCAAGCCCCATTGGACCATCCAAAAGTGCCCCCAAAGGAAGGCTTTGGGTACATCTGAAGTTCCAAGGGGAGCCTTTACGCAGCCCCATATGCAACTGGACCCTCCGAGTTCGCTGTTTCAGAGCAACCCTAAATATATCACTAGCCGGCATGGGAGAAGACTGAAAACCCGGGCCACAGAAAATGCATTGCAAGCCCCTTTGGACCATCCAAAAGTGTCACCAAAGGAAGGCTTTGGGTACAAGTGAACTCCCCAGGGGAGCCTTTACGCAGCCCCACATGCAACTGGACCCTCCGGGTTCGCTGTTCCTGAGCAACCCTAAATATATCCCTAGCCGGCATGGGAGAAGACTGAAAACCCGGGCCCCAGAAAACGCGTTGCAAGCCCTTTGGACCATCCAAAAGTGTCACCAAAGGAAGGCTTTGGGTACAAGTGAACTCCCCAGGGGAGCCTTTACGCAGCCCCACATGTAACAGGACCCTCCGAGTTCGCTGTTCCTGAGCAAACCTAAACGTAGCCCTAGCCATCATCGGAGACGAGTGAAAAATCAGGCCCCAGGAAATGCGTTGCCAGCCCCTTTGGACCATCCAAAAGTGTCACCAAAGGAAGGCTTTGGGTACAAGTGAACTCCCCAGGGGAGCCTTTACGCAGCCCCACATGCAACTGGACCCTCCGGGTTCGATTTTTCCGAGCAACCCTAAACATAACCCTTGCCGGCATGGGAGAAGACTGAAAACCCGGGCCACAGAAAATGCGTTGCAAGCCCCTTTGGACCATCCAAAAGTGTCACCAAAGGAAGGCTTTGGGTACAAGTGAACTCCCCAGGGGAGCCTTTACGCAGCCCCACATGCAACTGGACCCTCCGGGTTCGCTGTTCCTGAGCAAACCTAAACGTAGCCCTAGCCGTCATCGGAGACGAGTGAAAAATCAGGCCCCTGGAAATGCGTTGCGAGCCCCTTAGGACCATCCAAAAGTGCCTGCAAAGGAAGGCTTTGGATACAAGTGAACTCCCCAGGGGAGCCTTTACGCAGCCCCACATGCAACTGGACCCTCCGGGTTCGCTGTTTCCGAGAATCCCTAAATATAGCACAAGCCGGCATCGAAGACGACTGAAAAATCAGGCCCCAAGAAATGCGTTGCGAGCCCTTTTCACCCATCCAAAAGTGCCCCCAAAGGAAGGCTTTGGGTACATCTGAAGTTCCCAGGGGAGCCTTTACGCAGCCCCACATGCAACTGGACCCTCCGGGTTCGCTGTTCCTGAGCAAACCTAAACATAGCCCTAGCCATCATCGGAGACGAGTGAAAAATCAGGCCCCTGGAAATGCGTTGCGAGCCCCTTTGGACCATCCAAAAGTGCCCCCAAAGGAAGGCTTTGGATACAAGTGAACTCCCCAGGGGAGCCTTTACGCAGCCCCACATGCAACTGGACCCTCCGGGTTCGCTGTTTCCGAGCATCCCTAAATATAGCACAAGCCGGCATCGAAGACGACTGAAAAATCAGGCCCCAAGAAATGCGTTGCGAGCCCTTTTCACCCATCCAAAAGTGCCCCCAAAGGAAGGCTTTGGGTACAAGTGAACTCCCCAGGGGAGCCTTTACGCAGCCCCACATGCAACTGGATCCTCCGGTTTCGCTGTTTCTGAGCATCCCTAAACATAGCCCTAGCCGGCATTGAAGACGACTGAAAAATCAGGCCCCAGGAAATGTGTTGCGAGCCCCTTTGGACCATCCAAAAGTGCCCCCAAAGGAAGGCTTTGGGTACAAGAGAACTCCCCAGGGGAGCCTTTACGCAGCCCCACATGCAACTGGACCCTCCGGGTTCGCTGTTCCTGAGCAACCCTAAATATATAACTAGCCGGCATGGGAGAAGACTGAAAACCCGGGCCCCAGAAAACGCGTTGCGAGCCCCTTTGGACCATCCAAAAGTGTCACCAAAGGAAGGCTTTGGGTACAAGTGAACTCCCCAGGGGAGCCTTTACGCAGCCCCACATGCAACTGGACCCTCCGGGTTCGCTGTTTCAGAGCATCCCTAAACATAGCCCTAACCGGCATCGAAGACGATTGAAAAATCAGGCCCCAGGAAATGCGTTGCAAGCCCCATTGGACCATCCAAAAGTGCCCCCAAAGGAAGGCTTTGGGTACATCTGAAGTTCCCAGGGGAGCCTTTACGCAGCCCCACATGCAACTGGACCCTCCGGGTTCGCTGTTCCTGAGCAAACCTAAACATAGCCCTAGCCGGCATTGAAGACGACTGAAAAATCAGGCCCCAGGAAATGCATTGCGAGCCCCTTTGGACCATCCAAAAGTGCCCCCAAAGGAAGGCTTTGGGTACAAGAGAACTCCCCAGGGGAGCCTGTACGCAGCCCCACATGCAACTGGACCCTCCGGGTTCGCTGTTTCAGAGCAACCCTAAATATATCACTAGCCGGCATGGGAGAAGACTGAAAACCCGGGCCACAGAAAATGCATTGCAAGCCCCTTTGGACCATCCAAAAGTGTCAGCAAAGGAAGGCTTTGGGTACAAGTGAACTCCCCAGGGGAGCCTTTACGCAGCCCCACATGCAACTGCACCGTCCGGGTTCGATTTTTCGAACAACCCTAAATATATCCCTAGCCGGCATGGGAGAAGACTGAAAACCCGGGCCCCAGAAAACGCGTTGCAAGCCCCTTTGGACCATCCAAAAGTGTCACCAAAGGAAGGCTTTGGGTACAAGTGATCTCCCCAGGGGAGCCTTTACGCAGCCCCACATGTAACAGGACCCTCCGAGTTCGCTGTTCCTGAGCAAACCTAAACGTAGCCCTAGCCATCATTGGAGACGAGTGAAAAATCAGGCCCCAGGAAATGCGTTGCAAGCCCCTTTGGACCATCCAAAAGTGCCCCCAAAGGAAGGCTTTGGATACAAGTGAACTACCCCGGGGGAGCCTTTACGCAGCCCCACATGCAACTGGACCGTCCAGGTTCGATTTTTCGAACAACCCTAAATATATCCCTAGCCGGCATGGTAGAAGACTGAAAACCCTGGCCCCAGAAAACGCGGTGCAAGCCCCTTTGGACCATCCAAAAGTGTCACCAAAGGAAGGCTTTGGGTACAAGTGAACTCCCCAGGGGAGCCTTTACGCAGCCCCACATGCAACTGGACCCTCCGGGTTCGCTGTTTCAGAGCATCCCTAAACATAGCCCTAACCGGCATCGAAGACGACTGAAAAATCAGGCCCCAGGAAATGCGTTGCGAGCCCCTTTGGACCATCCAAAAGTGCCTGCAAAGGAAGGCTTTGGATACAAGTGAACTCCCCAGGGGAGCCTTTACGCAGCCCCACATGCAACTGGACCCTCCGGGTTCGCTGTTTCCGAGCATCCCTAAATATAACACAAGCCGGCATCGAAGACGACTGAAAAATCAGGCCCCAAGAAATGCGTTGCGAGCCCTTTTCACCCATCCAAAAGTGCCCCCAAAGGAAGGCTTTGGATACAAGTGAACTCCCCAGGGGAGCCTTTACGCAGCCCCACATGCAACTGGACCCTCCACGTTCGCTGTTTCTGAGCATCCCTAAACATAGCCCTAGCCGGCATTGAAGACGACTGAAAAATCAGGCCCCAGGAAATGCGTTGTTAGCCCCTTTCGACCATCCAAAAGTGCCCCCAAAGGAAGGCTTTGGGTACAAGTGAACTCCCCAGGGGAGCCTTTACGCAGCCCCACATGCAACTGGACCCTCCGGTTTCACTGTTTCTGAGCATCCCTATACATAGCCCTAGCCGGCATCGAAGACGACTGAAAAATCAGGCCCCAGGAAATGCGTTGCAAGCCCCTTTGGACCATCCAAAAGTGCCCCCAAAGGAAGGCTTTGGGTACATCTGAAGTTCCCAGGGGAGCCTTTACGCAGCCCCACATGCAACTGGACCCTTCGGGTTCGCTGTTTCCGAGCATCCCTAAACATAGCCCTAGCCAACATCGAAGACAACTGAAAAATCAGGCCCCCGGAAATGCGTTCCGAGGCCTTTTCTCCCATCCAAATGTGCCCCCAAAGGAATACTTTGGGTACAAGTGAACTCCCCAGGGGAGCCTTTACGCAGCCCCACATGCAACTGGACCCTTCGGGTTCGCTGTTTCCGAGCAACCCTAAATATACCCCTAGCCGGCATGGGAGAAGACTGAAAAACCGGGCCCCAGAAAACGCGTTGCAAGCCCCTTTGGACCATCCAAAAGTGCCCCCAAAAAAAGGCTTTGGGTACATCTGAAGTTACCAGGGGAGCGTTTACGCAGCCCCACATGCAACTGGACCCTCCGGGTTCGCTGTTTCCGAGCATCCCTAAACATAGCCCTAGCCGGCATCGAAGACCATCGAAAAATCAGTCCCCAGGAAACGCGATGCAAGCCCCTTTGGACCATCCAAAAGTGTCACAAAAGGAAGGCTTTGGGTACAAGTGAACTCCCCAGGGGAGCCTTTACGCAGCCCCACATGCAACTGGACCCTCCGGGTTCGCTGTTTCCGAGCATCACTAAACATAGCCCTAGCCGGCATTGAAGACGACTGAAAAATCAGGCCCCAGGAAATGCGTTACGAGCCCTTTTCGCCCATCCAAAAGTGCCCCCAAAGGAAGGCTTTGGGTACAAGTGAACTCCCCAGGGGAGCCTTTACGCAGCCCCACATGCAACTGGACTCTCCGGGTTCGCTGTTCCTGAGCAAACCTAAACGTAGCCCTAGCCGTCATCGCAGACGAGTGAAAAATCAGGCCCCAGGAAATGTGTTGCGAGCCCCTTTGGACCATCCAAAAGTGCCCCCAAAGGAAGGCTTTGGGTACAAGTGAACTCCCCAGGGGAGCCTTTACGCAGCCCCACATGCAACTGGACCCTTCGGGTTCGCTGTTTCCGAGCAACCCTAAATATACCCCTAGCCGGCATGGGAGAAGACTGAAAAACCGGGCCCCAGAAAACGCGTTGCAAGCCCCCTTGGAACATCCAAAAGTGCCCCCAAAAAAAGGCTTTGGGTACATCTGAAGTTCCCAGGGGAGCGTTTACGCAGCCCCACATGCAACTGGACCCTCCGGGTTCACTGTTTCCGAGCATCCCTAAACATAGCCCTAGCCGGCATGGAAGACCATCGAAAAATCAGTCCCCAAGAAACGCGATGCAAGCCCCTTTGGACCATCCAAAAGTGTCACAAAAGGAAGGCTTTGGGTACAAGTGAACTCCCCAGGGGAGCCTTTACGCAGCCCCACATGCAACTGGACCCTCCGGGTTTGCTGTTTCCAAGCAACCCTAAATATATCCATAGCCGGCATGGGAGAAGACTGAAAAACCGAGCCCCAGAAAACGCGTTGCAAGCCCCTTTGGACCATCCAAAAGTGTCACCAAAGGAAGGCTTTGGGTACAAGTGAACTCCCCAGGGGAGCCTTTACGCAGCCCCACATGCAACTGGACCCTCCGGGTTCGCTGTTCCTGAGCAAACCTAAACGTAGCCCTAGCCGTCATCGGAGATGACTGAAAAATCAGGCCCCAGGAAATGCATTGCGAGCCCCTTTCGCCCAGCCAGAAGTGCCCCCAAAGGAATACTTTGGGTACAAGTGAACTCCCCAGGGGAGCCTTTACGCAGCCCCACATGCAACTGGACCCTTCGGGTTCGATTTTTCCGAGCAACCCTATATATATCCCTAGCCGGCATGGGAGAAGACTGAAAAACCGAGCCCCAGAAAACGCGTTGCAAGCCACTTTGGACCATCCAAAAGTGTCACAAAAGGAAGGTTTGGGTACAAGTGAACTCCCCAGGGGAGCCTTTACGCAGCCCCACATGCAACTGGACCCTCCGGGTTCGCTGTTTCCGAGCATCCCTAAACATAGCCCTAGCCGGCATCGAAGACGACGGAAAAATCAGGCCCCAGGAAATGCGTTACGAGCCCTTTTCGCCCATCCAAAAGTACCCCAAAAGGAAGGCTTTGGGTACAGGAGAACTCCCCAGGGGAGCCTTTACGCAGCCCCACATGCAACTGGACCCTCCGTGTTCGCTGTTCCTGAGCAAACCTAAACGTAGCCCTAGCCGTCATCGGAGACGAGTGAAAAATCAGGCCCCAGGAAATGCGTTGTGAGCCCCATTGGACCATCCAAAAGTGCCCCCAAAGGAAGGCTTTGGGTACAAGTGAACTCCCCAGGGGAGCCTTTACGCAGCCCCACATGCAACTGGACCCTCCGGGTTCGCTGTTTCCGAGCATCCCTAAACGTAGCCCTAGCCGGCATTGAAGACGACTGAAAAATCAGGCCCCAGGAAATGCGTTGCGAGCCCTTTTCGCCCATCCAAAAGTACCCCCAAAGGAAGGCTTTGGGTACAAGAGAACTCCCCAGGGGAGCCTTTACGCAGCCCCACATGCAACTGGACCCTTCGGGTTCGATTTTTCCGAGCAACACTAAATATATCCCTAGCCGGCATGGGAGAAGACTGAAAACCCGGGCCCCAGAAAACGCGTTGCAAGCCCCTTGGGACCACCCAAAAGTGTCACAAAAGGAAGGCTTTGGGTACAAGTGAACTCCCCAGGGGAGCCTTTACGCAGCCCCACATGCAACTGGACCCTCCGGGTTCGCTGTTTCCGAGCATCCCTAAACATAGCCCTAGCCGGCATTGAAGACGACTGCAAAATCAGGCCCCAGGAAATGCGTTACGAGCCCTTTTCGCCCATCCAAAAGTGCCCCCAAAGGAAGGCTTTGGGTACAAGTGAACTCCCCAGGGGAGCCTTTACGCAGCCCCACATGCAACTGGACTCTCCGGGTTCGCTGTTCCTGAGCAAACCTAAACGTAGCCCTAGCCGTCATCGCAGACGAGTGAAAAATCAGGCCCCAGGAAATGTGTTGCGAGCCCCTTTGGACCATCCAAAAGTGCCCCCAAAGGAAGGCTTTGGGTACAAGTGAACTCCCCAGGGGAGCCTTTACGCAGCCCCACATGCAACTGGACCCTTCGGGTTCGCTGTTTCCGAGCAACCCTAAATATACCCCTAGCCGGCATGGGAGAAGACTGAAAACCCGGGCCCCAGAAAACGCGTTCAAGCCCCTTTGGAACATCCAAAAGTGCCCCCAAAAAAAGGCTTTGGGTACATCTGAAGTTCCCAGGGGAGCGATTACGCAGCCCCACATGCAACTGGACCCTCCGGGTTCACTGTTTCCGAGCATCCCTAAACATAGCCCTAGCCGGCATGGAAGACCATCGAAAAATCAGTCCCCAAGAAACGCGATGCAAGCCCCTTTGGACCATCCAAAAGTGTCACAAAAGGAAGGCTTTGGGTACAAGTGAACTCCCCAGGGGAGCCTTTACGCAGCCCCACATGCAACTGGACCCTCCGGGTTTGCTGTTTCCAAGCAACCCTAAATATATCCATAGCCGGCATGGGGGAAGACTGAAAAACCGAGCCCCAGAAAACGCGTTGCAAGCCCCTTTGGACCATCCAAAAGTGTCACCAAAGGAAGGCTTTGGGTACAAGTGAACTCCCCAGGGGAGCCTTTACGCAGCCCCACATGCAACTGGACCCTCCGGGTTCGCTGTTCCTGAGCAAACCTAAACGTAGCCCTAGCCGTCATCGGAGATGACTGAAAAATCAGGCCCCAGGAAATGCATTGCGAGCCCCTTTCGCCCAGCCAGAAGTGCCCCCAAAAAAATACTTTGGGTACAAGTGAACTCCCCAGGGGAGCCTTTACGCAGCCCCACATGCAACTGGACCCTTCGGGTTCGATTTTTCCGAGCAACCCTATATATATCCCTAGCCGGCATGGGAGAAGACTGAAAAACCGAGCCCCAGAAAACGCGTTGCAAGCCCCTTTGGACCATCCAAAAGTGTCACAAAAGGAAGGTTTGGGTACAAGTGAACTCCCCAGGGGAGCCTTTACGCAGCCCCACATGCAACTGGACCCTCCGGGTTCGCTGTTTCCGAGCATCCCTAAACATAGCCCTAGCCGGCATCGAAGACGACGGAAAAATCAGGCCCCAGGAAATGCGTTACGAGCCCTTTTCGCCCATCCAAAAGTACCCCAAAAAGAAGGCTTTGGGTACAGGAGAACTCCCCAGGGGAGCCTTTACGCAGCCCCACATGCAACTGGACCCTCCGTGTTCGCTGTTCCTGAGCAAACCTAAACGTAGCCCTAGCCGTCATCGGAGACGAGTGAAAAATCAGGCCCCAGGAAATGCGTTGCGAGCCCCATTGGACCATCCAAAAGTGCCCCCAAAGGAAGGCTTTGGGTACAAGTGAACTCCCCAGGGGAGCCTTTACGCAGCCCCACATGCAACTGGACCCTCCGGGTTCGCTGTTTCCGAGCATCCCTAAACATAGCCCTAGCCGGCATCGAAGACGACGGAAAAATCAGGCCCCAGGAAATGCGTTACGAGCCCTTTTCGCCCATCCAAAAGTACCCCAAAAGGAAGGCTTTGGGTACAGGAGAACTCCCCAGGGGAGCCTTTACGCAGCCCCACATGCAACTGGACCCTCCGTGTTCGCTGTTCCTGAGCAAACCTAAACGTAGCCCTAGCCGTCATCGGAGACGAGTGAAAAATCAGGCCCCAGGAAATGCGTTGCGAGCCACTTTGGACCATCCAAAAGTGCCCCCAAAGGAAGGCTTTGGGTACAAGTGAACTCCCCAGGGGAGCCTTTACGCAGCCCCACATGCAACTGGACCCTCCGGGTTCGCTGTTTCCGAGCATCCCTAAACGTAGCCCTAGCCGGCATCGATGACGACTGAAAAATCAGGCCCCAAGAAATGCGTTACGAGCCCTTTTGGACCATCCAAAACTGCCCCCAAAGGAAGGCTTTGGGTACAAGTGAACTCCCCAGGGGAGCCTTTACGCAGCCCCACATGCAACTGGACTCTCCGGGTTCGCTGTTCCTGAGCAAACCTAAACGTAGCCCTAGAGGTCATCGGAGATGAGTGAAAAATCAGGCCCCAGGAAATGCGTTGAGAGCCCCTTTGGACCATCCAAAAGTGCCCCCAAAGGAAGGCTTTGGGTACAAGTGAACTCCCCAGGGGAGCCTTTACGCAGCCCCACATGCAACTGGACCCTTCGGGTTCGATTTTTCCAAGCAACCCTAAATATATCCCTAGCCGGCATGGGAGAAGACTGAAAAACCGAGCCCCAGAAAACGCGTTGCAAGCCCCTTTGGACCATCCAAAAGTGTCACCAAAGGAAGGCTTTGGGTACAAGTGAACTCCCCAGGGGAGCCTTTACGCAGCCCCACATGCAACTGGACCCTTCGGGTTCGCTGTTTCCGAGCATCCCTAAACATAGCCCTAGCCGGCATCGCAGACGACTGAAAAATCAGGCCCCAGGAAATGCGTTACGAGCCCTTTTCTCCCATCCAAAAGTGCCCCCAAAGGAAGGCTTTGGGTACAAGTGAACTCCCCAGCGGAGCCTTTATGCAGCCCCACATGCAACTGGACCCTCCGGGTTCGCTGTTTCCGAGCATCCCTAAACATAGCCCTGGCCGGCATGGGAGAAGACTGAAAACCCAGGCCCCAGAAAACGCGTTGCAAGCCCCTTTGGACCATCCAAAAGTGTCACCAAAGGAAGGCTTTGGGTACAAGTGAACTCCCCAGGGGAGCCTTTACGCAGCCCCACATGCAACTGGACCCTCCGGGTTCGCTGTTTCCGAGCATCCCTAAACATAGCCCTAGCCGGCAAAGAAGACGACTGAAAAATCAGGCCCCAGGAAATGCGTTTCGAGCCCTTTTCGCCCATCCAAAAGTACCCCCAAAGGAAGGCTTTGGGTACAAGAGAACTCCCCAGGGGAGCCTTTACGCAGCCCCACATGCAACTGGACCCTCCGGGTTCACTGTTTCCGAGCATCCCTAAACATAGCCCTAGCCGGCATCGAAGACGACTGAAAAATCTGGCCCCAGTAAATGCGTTCCGAGCCCTTTTCGCCCATCCCAAAGTGCCCCCAAAGGAAGGCTTTGGGTACAAGTGAACTCCCCAGGGGAGCCTTTACGCAGCCCCACATGCAACTGGACCCTCCGGGTTCGCTGTTCCTGAGCAAACCTAAACGTAGCCCTAGAGGTCATCGGAGACGAGTGAAAAATCAGGCCCCAGGAAATGCGTTGCGAGCCACTTTGGACCATCCAAAAGTGCCCCGAAAGGAAGGCTTTGGGTACAAGTGAACTCCCCAGGGGAGCCTTTACGCAGCCCCACATGCAACTGGACCCTCCGGGTTTGCTGTTTCCAAGCAACCCTAAATATATCCCTAGCCGGCATGGGAGAAGACTGAAAAACCGAGCCCCAGAAAACGCGTTGCAAGCCCCTTTGGACCATCCAAAACTGCCCGCAAAGGAAGGCTTTGGGTACAAGTGAACTCCCCAGGGGAGCCTTTACGCAGCCCCACATGCAACTGGACCCTTCGGGTTCGCTGTTTCCGAGCATCCCTAAACATAGCCCTAGCCAACATCGAAGACAACTGAAAAATCAGGCCCCCGGAAATGCGTTCCGAGGCCTTTTCTCCCATCCAAATGTGCCCCCAAAGGAATACTTTGGGTACAAGTGAACTCCCCAGGGGAGCCTTTACGCAGCCCCACATGCAACTGGACCCTTCGGGTTCGCTGTTTCCGAGCAACCCTAAATATACCCCTAGCCGGCATGGGAGAAGACTGAAAAACCGGGCCCCAGAAAACGCGTTGCAAGCCCCTTTGGACCATCCAAAAGTGCCCCCAAAAAAAGGCTTTGGGTACATCTGAAGTTCCCAGGGGAGCGTTTACGCAGCCCCACATGCAACTGGACCCTCCGGGTTCACTGTTTCCGAGCATCCCTAAACATAGCCCTAGCCGGCATCGAAGACCATCGAAAAATCAGTCCCCAAGAAACGCGATGCAAGCCCCTTTGGACCATCCAAAAGTGTCACAAAAGGAAGGCTTTGGGTACAAGTGAACTCCCCAGGGGAGCCTTTACGCAGCCCCACATGCAACTGGACCCTCCGGGTTTGCTGTTTCCAAGCAACCTTAAATATATCCCTAGCCGGCATGGTTGAAGACTGAAAAACCGAGCCCCAGAAAACGCGTTGCAAGCCCCTTTGGACCATCCAAAAGTGTCACCAAAGGAAGGCTTTGGGTACAAGTGAACTCCCCAGCAGAGCCTTTACGCAGCCCCACATGCAACTGGACCCTCCCGGTTCGCTGTTCCTGAGCAAACCTAAAAGCATCCCTTGCCGTCATCGGAGACGAGTGAAAAATCAGGCCCCAGGAAATGCGTTCCGAGGCCTTTTTTCCCATCCAAATGTGTCCCCAAAGGAAGACTTTGGGTACAAGTGAACTCCCCAGGGGAGCCTTTACGCAGCCCCACATGCAACTGGACCCTCCGGGTTCGCTGTTTCCGAGCATCCCTAAACATAGCCCTAGCGGGCATCGAAGACGACTGAAAAATCAGGCCCCAGGAAATGCGTTGCGAGCCCCTTTGGAACATCCAAAACTGCCCGCAAAGGAAGGCTTTGGGTACAAGAGATCTCACCAGGGGAGCCTTTACGCAGCCCCACATGCAACTGGACCCTCCGGGTTCGCTGTTTCCGAGCATCCCTAAACATAGCCCTAGCCGGCATCGAAGACGACTGAAAAATCAGGCCCCAGGAAATGCGTTGCGAGCCCTTTTCGCCCATCCAAAAGTGCCCCCAAAGGAAGGCTTTGGGTACAAGTGAACTCCCC